>NC_133457.1:104322743-104633279 GCF_048565385.1 Saimiri boliviensis | reverse complement strand
GCAGGCCCTGCACGCGCCTGCAGCCAGCCGGCTCGGTGTCCTCCACACCGCTCAGTACTCCGTGTAGCTCCGTGCCCTCGTCACCCAGCTTCAGCCCGACTGAACAGAAGACGCACCTCGAGGATCTGTACTGGATGGCGAGCAACTACCAGCAGATGAACCCCGAGGCGCTCAACCTGACGCCCGAGGACGCGGTGGAAGCGCTCATCGGCTCGCACCCAGTGCCACAGCCGCTGCAAAGCTTCGACGGCTTTCGTGGTGCTCACCACCACCACCATCACCACCACCCTCACCCGCACCACGCGTACCCGGGCGCCGGCGTGGCCCACGACGAGCTGGGTCCGCACGCTCACCCGCACCATCACCACCATCACCAAGCGTCGCCGCCGCCGTCCAGCGCTGCCAGTCCAGCGCAACAGCTGCCCACTAGCCACCCCGGGCCTGGGCCGCACGCGACGGCCTCGGCGACGGCGGCAGGCGGCAACAGCAGCGTAGAGGACCGCTTCTCCGACGACCAGCTCGTGTCCATGTCCGTGCGTGAGCTGAACCGCCACCTGCGGGGCTTCACCAAGGACGAGGTGATCCGCCTGAAGCAGAAGCGGCGGACCCTGAAGAACCGGGGCTACGCCCAGTCTTGCAGGTATAAACGCGTCCAGCAGAAGCACCACCTGGAGAATGAGAAGACGCAGCTCATTCAGCAGGTGGAGCAGCTTAAGCAGGAGGTGTCCCGGCTGGCCCGCGAGAGAGACGCCTACAAGGTCAAGTGCGAGAAACTCGCCAACTCCGGCTTCAGGGAGGCGGGCTCCACCAGTGACAGCCCCTCCTCTCCTGAGTTCTTTCTGTGAGTCGTGGCCGGTCCTGGCCCCCGCCCTTGCCCCGGCCCGGACTTCCTTTCCCTTGTCCCCAGTCCCAGACTATCCCGGACCCTGTCCCTGCCGCGGCCCCAGCCTTGACCTACTTGACTTGAGCGAGAGGGAGGAAGGGCGCGCGGGCCGCGGGCGACGGGTGGGCGCGCAGGCGGGCAGGGGACCTTGGCTAAGGCGAGAGTAGCGCACGCCAGCGCCGCCTCCGAGACTCGAGCAGAGCCGGAGAGAGACAAGAGGGTGGGAGGTCCCGGAGCAACTTCTCTCCAGGCTGGAGGGCGGCGAGGCATAGTCCCGAGAAGTCACCAAGGCCATCTGGAGACTCCTGGCTTTCTGAACTTTGCGCTTTAAGCCGGGACCGCTGGTTTGCCGCCCGGAGCATAGTCCTCGCCAGGAAGAGAGCAGCGAGGAGAGGAGAGGAGAGGGACTCTGGCGTCCCGGCAGGCAAGAGGCGAGGCTGAGCAAAAAAGAAGGAAAGACAGACGGATCCGTCTGTCAGGGTTCAGAGAACATTGGCTCTCAGCCCTGAGACATGGGCCTCAGTTAGGACGTTCGGCGCCCACATCTCATCAGTTTTATTGCCTGCTCGATTATATAGAAAAATACAAAAAAATCTGCATTAAAAATATTAATCCTGCATGCTGGACATGTATGGTAATAATTTCTATTTTGTACCATTTTCTTGTTTAACTTTAGCATGTTGTTGATCACGGATCATACTCCCCTTGTTTCTTTGGGTGAGAAGGGATCGCAGTTTGGAAACTCCGGCGGCTGCGTGCGGGGTTTCAGTCCCAGAGGTAGGCTTGTAAATACCCGCCCCGCCAAACCGCTTAGAGAACGTGGCAGCAAGCTGAGGGTCTTCGTTTGGATATTATTAGGATATTTTTGTTTGTAAGTGAAAAAGAAAAAGAAAAAGTTCCGGGCATTTTACATCAGAAAACAACTTTGTCTTGGGGCACGCTTGGAAGTTGCATGTTTTCTTTCCTTTCCGTATCCCTATTCAGTCCTCTCCTGCTTTAGTTTTCAACATTGTTGGTGTTGAGAGAGGTATTGAGAGAGAGAACCGAGGTCCCACCTCCAGAATACAAGGGCAGGGCAGGACAGGGCAGCTACCAAGTTCTGCATTCCAGAGGAGTGTACTGGACTCCAGCCTTGTCTTAGGGTCAAACTGACACCCTTAACAAGAAAAGAAAGAAAGGAAAACAGATCCTCCCCTCTGCTTTTTGTTGTAACCAGAATCACCCTGAGGTTCCTTCCGAATCCGCTGGGCCTGCGATAATTGTAGGAGCCACAGGGCTCCTAGGGTGAGCGGCTTAGCCATCTCTGACCCTGGCAGTGCACTGGTAACCAGACATTGCACTGAACCAACTGCCGTGCTTAGAATGTTCCAGAAACCCAAACATTGGTGAGTAATTTTGCAACTTTCAAGTGAAGTCTTTAGACCAATGCATTGTGTTTCTTTCCCTGCTTTTGAGATAGTAGGAAGAGTTCTCGGTGGTGTACCCCGCCCCTTCAATTCTTCAGTTGTATAGTAGTTATAGGGAAGATATGGGTGTTTTTCTTTATTATTACTTTTTTTTTTCTGCAGGTCAGTAAAAGGATTTAAGTTGCACTGACAAAAATGCCAAAATAAAGTGTATTTTTAAGTTCCCATTTGAAATTGCTGGCGCTGCTGGCCGGATGCGTTTTTGAGTTTGTATTAGTTGATAAATTAACAGTAATAACAAGATTGTATGAACCGCATGGTGCTTGCAGTTTTAAATATTGTGGATATTTGTCCTGCATCAGAAACGAGCTTTGGTTTTTACAGATTCAACTGTGTTGAAATCAAACCTGCCGCAACAGAAATTGTTTTTATTTCATGTAAAATAAGGGATCAATTTCAAACCCTGCTTATGATATGAAAATATTAAAACCTAGTCTATTGTAGTTTTATTCAGACTGGTTTCTGTTTTTTGGTTATTAAAATGGTTTCCTATTTTGCTTATTAAAACCATGGAAATGGTGTTTATTTAGAGGACTCGGCGTTTGCATGATTTTGACTTTCTTCTCTTGCTTCCTCAAGAGTCACACCAACTTTGGGGTACTCTCACTCCATGGCCAATGGAAGAGCAAACCAAGTCCTAGGAAATCCCTTCCTTGAGTGTGTGAGTGTGTGTATACATGAAACTCAAATGTGTTCTCTGCTTTCCAACTTAGGTACAAACCCCTATCAAGAGAACTGGTTTGTGAGCTGAGAGAGCATAGGTCAAAAAGCCTTGGAGTCCCTGGGTATCAGGCACATGCCACCTTTTCAGTGCTTTCAGGCACTTTTTTAGTGCTTTCAGGCTTGGTCACCAGGACTGACTTGCTACTCTGTCTGCTCTGAAATAGTGATTGGTGGAGACTAGGAAGCCAAGAGCTGCCACCTTGATGGGGAAGCTGAGTATTTTAGGGGCTCTGGCTCAGCTGAGGCGGGGCCCTTCCCCTCCTGCCTGGGGTGCAAGTTTCCTTTCTCCTACCCAGCACATCTCTCTGGGAGCAACCGGAGCTTCCTGGAGCCCGATACCTTCTCTGAATGGGGCCTGTCTCCCTCACCCCAAAGCGAATGGAAGCAGGTACAACCCAGCACTAGATCTTGGGGTACAAAACCCTCCAGACAGGAAGCCCCTCTCTGTGGACTTGTGTTTTTGAGGGTAGTATGCCTCGGGTGCACTGGCACTCAGGCCTAGATTCCTCAGCTCCACAGACTGGCACTGTGTGGCCCAGTCTGAATTTTAGTGGCTCCTCGAATTGGGTGCTGGAGGGGTTTGGGTTATCCCTCCAGTGCAGAAGCTTCAGCTGCAGCTTGGAGATTCCTGAACGGGAGGCAGCTCTAGAATCTTCCCTTTTCTGTATTCTTGGAAGAGCGGTGCCCACCTAGGTCACCCCAAACCCCTCCCAGCCTCGTTGGAGTCCTGTCTATAACTCAGGGTTGGCCTCTGACACAACTAGGACTCGGAGTAGGATCTCCATCGCCTGTTGAGTTTTGTGATCCTTTGGCAATGGCTAGCTCCGAGTGGCTCTGGTCTCCTCAGACTCATTATCTGCAGTCCAGAAGGCTTAGTCTTTAGGCCCTGGGGTTCTCTGTGCTCAGGGTTATTAACATGGAGTTTCAGAACCCTAATGGGGAGGCATAGGAGACCCAGGAAGTGAAGCCTCAGCTGGGAATCCAAGCTGAAAGAAGAAAGGGGAGAGTGAAACTAACAGGGAATAGACTTTGGCCTGGATCCCTGGAAGCCCAGAGGTAGTGATGGCTGAGGTCTAGAGAAGAGGAGGAGAACCTAAAAATTAAGGATACAGATAACGTTACAGTCATGTACATTTATAGAATGTGTTGGTGTTGTTCAATAGGAGAGAAGCTTGGGATTCTAGCTCGAATTTAATTCCAAGGCCCAGTTCATTTCACCAGCCCAAAGATGAAAGATGTGTCTGGTGGGGAAGGCTTTGGCTGTGATCTGGGAGGAGGCAGCTGAGCCTGGCTCTGTGGTACCTTTGCTTGCAAGTGCATGAATGAAGGAACAAGGGGCTTTGATTAGCCCAGTAACTGCAGATGCTCATGCTCCTGCACAGAACGTTTTTGCATGTACACATGTATCCTCTATGCGGTGAAAGAAGCTTTGCTCAGGTGGGGTGCCAGAAGAAACCCACTGCATGGTTTCAGACAAAAAAGTTCATGAACTCCTGGCTGGTGGAGGCCCTAAATCCGGTGGCCTGACTCCCTTTGGAATCGTCCCAATCGGACTGACATTCTCCATCCTCAGCCTCTGACCTGGGGAGGGTTGCAAACTCCGGTGTTGGCTTTTCTTCCCCGGAGCACAGAAGCACAGACGCTGACCCAGTGACCAATACCATCACATTGCATCCAGAAGCCAAAGTGGTTCAGGCCGGTTTGGAGTGACCAGCTGCATCTTGGAGAGTCTGACAATCCCAGAACACAGTCTTAATGACACACTGACACACAGATACACAGACACCTACACCCTGCACGCACACTGATGCCCACATTGATGGTGCGGGGACTGACGTTGAGGCACTATCAGTTCCCGTACCAACCCGCCAAGTGAGCACTAACCGGCCCGGGGCGCAAGCGGGCGAGAGTTAGGCGGAGCCGGCAGCTCCTTGGAGGAGGCCCGGGCTTCCCGAGCCTCCAGGGCGGACTCGCACAGCAGGCAAGCCCCGGCCAAGTCTCGGCCTGCCGCCTGCCGTCCAGACCCGCCACGACGCCCTAGAGCCCACAAGCCCAGGAAAAGCAAACTGGGTCCCAAGGTCCTTTGGCACGTCCCACCCCAGCGGCACCCCACCACCGTCATCCTCCTTTTCCGTTCCCTCCGCTCCCCGCGGCTCGCGGGCTCCTCACAATGCTTCACATCCCGGGGGGGAAAATCCTCCCAGCGCCTGGAGTCTTCCAGCCAGCTCCAATCCCACCTAGACAGGCTGGCGCCTGCACCCGGAGACACACTCAGAGACAGACACGCTCAGACACCGGGACGCACGCACAGGGCACACGCAGGCCGCTGGTCGAGGGCTTCGCTGCGAACCGCGCCCCTGGCTGGAGTGGCTGACGTCCAGTCCTGGGCGAATCTCGCCTCTTGCGACCCCGGGTCTCAGGGATGTGTGGGAGGCTTTGCGGGCTGGATCTGCCGCCGCCACCTTCAGCGAGGCGGTTCGGGGAAGGCTCTTGGCAGGGCTTGCTGGGAGCCTAGGGTCCTCGCGCACCGGGACGGGTGGGAGCCTGGGATCCCATTCCCTTGCCTCCCGGCATCCTTTTTCCTTCTGTGACATTTCCCATTCTTTTAGTCCTTCCTTCGTAACTTCTTTCATTGCAGAAAACTTTCTTGTTCCGTTTTCATTTCTCTTCTGCTTTTTATCTCCGTGCTGCCTGGCGGGGAAGGGCTGCCGAGCCGGGTCTCGAGGTGGCTGGAGTGCATGTGGGGGAATGAGAGTCTGGAGTCCCCCGAGACACCGCGCAGCGCTAGGGCCCACTGCTCTGGGATCTCGTCTTGACTGCTCCGACTATCCGGCTTTTCCCTTCCAGGTTCCCCCGGTGGCCGGATTGGCTGGGGATCGGCACACCGCTGGCGGGGGAACGGGCATCGGTCTGCTCTGGCTTCCGGGGAAGGGATCTCCGGGGAAGCTGAGCTTGGGCCTCTTTTAGTGGGTCAGGCAGGCTTCCCTCAGTCCCAGGTCTCTGGGCATTTCTGTGGCAGGACAATGCCCCTGCCTGTCAAAGGGCACTGGACTCCTACTTACTGCTTCAGCCTGTGCCCGGCCAGGGGCCGTCTGGACCCACACTGCAATGGGAGCTGCCAGATCCACCAGGCTGGTCACTTGGCTTTCTCTGTGACCTGGAGTTGCAGCTTCTGCCACACCAGACAAACCCCCTACTCCTTTGCTCTCCCATCCCCACTCCCCAGGATCTTCCTCTCCGGGCTTCTGGAGACAGTGGGTTTAGAGTTTCTGATCATTCCCTTGCAGGCTTTCAGATGCAAAATGTGCATTCTGGGCCCTTCTGTTTTCAGAAAGGAAAACTCTGAAGTGGCTTCTTGCGTAACCCTTCCCTCTGCAGCCTGCAGTCTGCTGGCCTGGCCTCTCATCCCAGAGATAGTTGTGTTTGGATTTGTTATGTAAGGGAGGGAAGATTAGAGGTTTGCTCTGCTCCTCCTCCCCCCACCAAAACAAAAGTCCTCAAATGGCACATCCAGTAGACAGCATGGTTTCCAGCAGCGCTCCTAAAAGAAGTCAATCTGGTTGGTAGAGCTGCTCTGTGCTGCTACCTACCCCAGTACATGCAGAAGGCAATCCAGCTGCTGTAAAGGGACAGTCCTGCATCCAGGGTGCACCTGGTCTGTGGAAGCAGGCATCACTGGGCTTTCCAGGCTGGGCTTTCCTGGCTTAGAAGTCTAGCCTTATTTTGGTGAAGACAGCAGCTACTATGGCTGAAATTTTATTCTTTCTATAGTTCCTGCCCTTTGGAGCATGTGTCCAGACCATGGAGAGCACCTCTTTCAAATGGGGGGCAGCTTCTCTATATGTCCTCCGCATCCTGTATGCCTCCTTCCTTCTGAACACCTTTACCACGTTCTGTCAATTTCCTATGCCTCACACTTAGTCTTCTTAATGTCTTTCTCCATTGTCTTATGCATATTATCCTAAATGATGCATACTAAAAGATAATCCTTTTAGGATAATATAAGATGCATTATATATATTATCCCAGAATGCCTCCTAAAAGATACATTTAGATAAGAAAATCAGAGCTCAGTGTTCTCACTCGGAAGAATTAAAATACATGAGATAAGTTACTACTTCAATGCAGAAAACCACCTATATTAATAATTTGTTATGAGGCCAAACTCAGTTTTAGCTGCCTCTCTGCATTCTCTGCATGTGAAGTTACTTTCATAAAAAATACCAGCCACTCATTATACATTCTTTCATATTTGTATCAAAAAGGGATGTTGTCTTTGGGCTGGAGGGACAGCTTTGGAGGCAGTGGGAGGAGCTCTGGTGCTTTCTGGAAGAAACCAGTTTCAGCATCAGAAGGAAGATGAAACCCACAAATCCACTGTTTATATTATTGTGTTTTCTTTTTTGGCGATCTGTACGTCTTACGTAGGCTTGGACTCCTCCCAGTAAATGGACAGCAGCATGGAAGAATAGAAGGTGCCCATTTCAGAGCTTTGGAGCATGAGGTAGGCATTGATCATAGCCCTGGACTCCATTAGATTCAGGAGCCACAGCTGCCCTCACTCTCATGCCCTTTTGTTTCTTCTCTGGATCTGCCACCTTCACTTCCCTGTTTCTGCTGGTGTTACAGGCACCTGAGCCTTACTCTACAAAAGATCATGGTCCTGGACTGACCTGGGGGCTCACTTCTGCCTGTTCTGAGTGGACAGAGAAGGGATGTGCTTCCCGTTGCCGGGTTTGATACCTATCCTCCTTTATGTTCTGGGAACCAGAGCATGGCACACATGTCCCTTTCTGTGGATAATGGGCAGGCAGGCCACATAGCAGAAGTGTGGCCAAACTGTGAGATTAGTTCCATTATTATGTTTCACTTAACCCTATGGAGCATGGGTTACTGTTATCTGTGGGTCAGAGATGAATAAAGCCCAGAGTGGTTACTATTTTCTCAATGTTACCCTATGGAGGAACTATAACTTGAATCCCTACCTATCTGATGCTGAAATTTGTATTTTTGTCACCAAACTTTGTAAGTCCACTATGCCTTATCTGAAATACTCAGGTGGGGGGAAGTATGGAAGAGTGGGACATAGTCTTCTTTGGTAACAGTTTCCTCTCTAATTCCCTCTGCAGAGGGTAGTTACATTTATAAGGGTATGCTTCATGCTCTCCAGTCATAAGATGCTCTCTTTGCATCTCCGGGCCAAAAGATGGGTGATGGGAAGTTGGAGATGCAGCAGTACAAACATGATGACGAGTGTCAGAGAGAAACTGCAGCTCTGTTGCTCATTTCATTTGCTGGCAGAGGAGTATGGTGGTGAGAAGTGTGTGTGTGTGTGTGTGTGTGTGTCTGTGTGTGGTGGAGGAGGATACTTTGAGCATCATTGTCTTGGGACATTGGTGCTGTTTGCAATTAATGAACAATTCTTCTCATCTGTTCTCAATTGAACTTTCCAGTAAATATATTATAATTACCAGAGCAAGTGTTTATAGAAGCAGCAGCCTCTAGGTGAGGCAATTTTTATGGAATCACCCATAGTTTAATGAAAGCTGTTTCTGGGATAATGTTGAAGCTCTAAACCTGCACATAGATATGCATATGCTCTTAGAGCAGGTGCATGAATAAACATGCATATGTATACACTCATGCTTACACATATGGAGGCAGGCCTGCACACATGTTGGATCAGAGAATCCACATGTGTTCATTTGCTAGATACAAACTCGTGCTCACATACATGCACACAAATATATGCACATGCATTATACATGTATGCATATGTATCCATATGCACATGCATTTACAGTGTGCACACAATATTCACAATTATGTGGACATAGCTGCCTGTACTCATACTCACATTGAAATACAATTGATCGCACATATACACATGCTTTCCCAAAAATGCATACGGGGTCCATGTACATCCTCACATGCACATACATATATGCATGTAATATTGAACACGGGTCTTTGCATTCATTCACAGACAGGCACTATGTAACAAGTGAAATGTGGCACTGGTGGGGTTAATGGAGGCCCCAGACTCCCATAAATATTAATATGAAGCACTCAAGCTCTCAAAGTGGGAGACAAAACCTCTCCCCACAAGGTCTTGTAAATCATGCAGCTGCTGCGTGTTACCTGTCAGATCCAGGGCTGTGCAGTCCAGCATTTCCTCCATGAGGGCGGCCACATACGTGCTGGAGCACACAGCACTGTCCGTGCCTAGCCAGGCATGCCAGCAAATGTGCCAAGGTCGGTCCCCACTCCTCGGATTTGTGAGCGGCAAAAGCGTGTATTTCAATGCTGCCGCTGCTCCTGCTGCAAGTGCAGGACTGGAGGAATGAAAAGGCATTTTGTGAATATCTGAGACTTGGCTTCTCAAGTAAAGACAGATGTTATTCTGTTGTTATCCTGAAGGGACACCATGTGGGGGCCTTGGTGAGAAGGTGGGTGCAAAAACGATGTAGGGGTACTGGGCTGAATCCAGGTTTGGTGCAGTAGGGACTCCAGCCTCTGGTGATGCTCTCACCCAACAAAATTTTGGCTCCCAGGAGCCTCCTGAATCCCAGTTCTCCGCGGTACTATTACCCTTTATTTAGTGAATACTCTGTTTCTAGTCCTGCCACCTAAAACCGTTCAGTGGATCATTGAACAAATTGTTTGCCTTTCATATGCCAGACACTGTGCTAGGTGCTGGCAATATAAAAATGAACCAAAACAGAAACAATGGAGTTAACAATCTATTAGGAGTGAGAGACATCAGTAAGACATTGTACTAATGAGCATACAATTTCTTCCTCCTTCTCCTCCTTCTTCTTCAATGGAGTCTCTGTCATTCAGGCTGGAATGCAGTGACCATAGTTTGCTGCAGCCTCAATCTCTTGAGGATCAACTCAAGTGATCCTCCCACTTCAGCCTCCTGAGTAGCTGGGACTTCAGGTACAAGCTACCAAGCACAGCCATGAGTGTGCAATTTCAAAAAGGGATAACTGATACGAAGAAAAGCCATCTGGTTCTCTGAGAGGGTGCATAGGGCAGTGGAGCTGATGAATGGGGAAGAGTGATCAGAAAAGGTTTCCTGGAGGAAGTGATGTTTGAGCTGCTAAAGTCTGAATAAGAGTTAACCAAGTCAAAGAAGGAAGGGAAGAACATTTGAGATCAGTGTCATCTGATAAAACTTTCTGTGATGAGAAAAATTTTCTTATCTGTGCTATCCAATAAGATAGCCACTAGCCGAAAGTGGCTATTAAACCTTTGAAATATGGCTTATGCAGCTGAGAATCTGAATTTTAAATTTCATTTAGTTTTAATTGCGTTTAAAATAAGTGACCAGGATCTCTATCTCCTCTGATTTTCTCTCCCTCTACTTTCTTGCCTTGCTCACTCTGTTCCAGCCACGCTGACCACCTGTCTGTTTCCGGAGGAGGCTGGTTAGGGTTCCTCTTTAGGCAATTTGTTGAAGCTGTTCCCTCTGCCTAAACCACTCTTCCCCCAGATAAACCTGTAGTGAAATTACTCAGCTCCCTCACATTCTTGCTGAAATCTCACCTCCTTTATGATGCTTATTCTGACTACCCCATTAAATCTGGGAACCTGTCTCCTTCCCCTTCTCTGAGCACTGCTGACCTGGCTTATTTTTCTTTTATATTTCTTTTCTTGTTTTTTTTTTTTCTTTATTTCTTTTCTTATAGGACTAATCACTTTAGAATTTATCAGATTATTATTCACTTCTTACCTATTTTCTGCTTCTGTCTGCCAGCATATAAGCTCTGTGAGGTCAGTGTCTGATGACTGTTTTGTTTACTGATGTTCCTGAGAACCATGAATGATGCCTTAGTAGGACCATAGCAACCCAGTAATTGGTTGAATGAACATGTGTTGTGTAAAATATGCTTAAAGAGGAAAGGGTAATATCTGTGAAAGCATGGGTTTGAGGTCCTGGCTCACCCTATCAATAAATCATTAATCTATCTGTCAATCATATCTATCATCTATCTGTCAATCATTATCTACCTATTATCTGTCATTCACATCTATCATCTATCAATCATCTATTGTCAATCATAACTGTCAGTCATATCTATCAATTATCTGTCAATTATTATCTACCCATTATCTATCTGCCATTCATATATCATGTATTTGTCAATCACATCTACCTATCTGTTATAATCTATCTCCGTGTTTTTTGGTACTCTAAAAAATACATATTGCTAAAATTGTTTTTAAAGCTTACTTGTATGTTACCCTCCAGAATCTTGTATACCATTAGTGGTGCACTTGGGGACACATTGTGGTGTCTGTGGAGACAAAGAAGAAGCTGACATCTGATATGAGAGGTAGGTGGGGGAGCACTGGGGTGGGATTGCAGAAGAGGGGCAAGGGAAAAGGAGGGGGGAAAAGTAGAGCTCAGTCTTGTTTTCTCCTGGGTCCTGGTGGGTTTGGGGAGGGAAAGGTGAGGGAAGGAGCAATTAGAGAAGGGCTTTGGGATTCCAAAGGCAAAGAGCTAACCACCATCCCACCTGCTTTCCAAACACCCCCCCCCCCACCTGCTAATTCTCCTACTCCTCCTAATCCTTGCTCTAACTGCATGCAAAATAAAAATCCCCAGAAAACAAAAAACCAAAAAACTCCAAAACAAACCACTCCTCCCTATTGCTTTCTGAGCTGAGAAGAAAGCCTCTTAAATACTTTTGTCCCCTTAACAAGTTATTTTTAAGAGGAAATAATGTCTCTAAATCCAACATTTATGATGATATTTTTAAAAAAGAAAGCACTCCACAAATCAGCAGCTCTCTTGTTTTAAGCAGTTGCTAGGGTTTGGAGAGTGGCTGCTTGGTAAACACACTTTGTAAACACCCAGAAAGATTGTATTCAGTGTCCTCAAGTCAAAATCAACCTTCCCAAGCCCCTACTTTCTGTTTCATTGACACAGGAAGAGGCTCTCTAGAAGGAGAACCCAGATGAAGGGTGGCTCTTAGGCTTGCAGGAGGACATTTCTCCTGGGTAAGCAGGGCTGGGAAACCAAACATATCTGGGAGCAGCCATGCCCCCCTTATCCTTTTGTATTCCTCTAAGAACTTTTGGCTCTTTACCTTGCACTGGAAGGGATCAGGTATAAATGTCACTAGGTCCATTTCACATCTAGGCAAATGGAGTCAGGGGAACCTTGTCTCCAAGCAGAGCTGGGAGAGAATGTGTCTCCAGGTGCTTGCTAATACCAAATCACCTCCTTGAGTTCTTGCTTCAGTTTTTGGGAAACAAGTTAATTTCTTGGGGACAAATCTGATTTTGTATCCCCCCTCAGATACACCTTCCTGTCTGTTTCCACACCACGTCTTAGTTTGGAATATCCCCCTCCTTCCTTCTTGGTCAATTCCCAGAGTCTTATAACTCACCTCCGGTTCGCACCCTATTCCTCTAAGACTACCAGGGTCCTCTTTCAAACCTGGATCATGTCACTGCCTTGTTTGCAAAATCAACAAGTCATTGATCTTTGCCCCAGAAAAGAGCAATGCTTCAAAATGCAGTTCTGCCTCAACTATAGCTTTGGCATTCCAAGAGGCTGAGCTTAGACTCTGAGGTGATTTGGGGAAGATGGAAGGGCAGAAGCTGAGTGCAACCATTTGTCCTGGCCATCACATAATCTTCTGAAAGGGATCCATACTTGCCTGGCTATTAGCCTGTCCAGCCTCTGTCTTCTTCAAGGTCAACAGAGAGTGACCTTGGGTTTTATATGAGTGACGGAGATAGGGAGATATTACTATCCCTATTTTCTGGATGAGGAAATGGAATCACAGAAAGGTTAAGCAACTTGTCCAGGGAAGCACAGCTAGTAAATGCCAGTGCTAAAATTCAAACCCAGGCAGTCTGAATCCGGAGGCTAAGTTTTTAATCTTTCTACTTTTCTGAGGCCAAGGGTTGGATGATAGCTGAGGCAGGTGAATTTGTAACTGGCTGAAAAAGGCTTCTGGGATTTTACTCAGTGGAGATTTTACTTTGAGAAGAGTGCCCCACTCAGCCAACTGTGCTTCCACTTCTTAAGCTATCTGTGCTTTGTTAGGGATATTGCCTTTAAATTAATTTCCTTGGCCTGGTATGGTGGCTCATGCCTGTAATCCCAGCACTTTGGGAGTCTGAGGTGGGCGGATCACCTGAGGTCAGGAGTTTGAGACCACCCTGGCCAACATGGAGAAACCCTGTCTCTACTAAAAACAAAAAATTAACCCAGTGTGTAATTCCAGCTACTCAGGAGGCTGAGGCAGGAGAATTGCTTGAACCTGGGAGGCGGAGGTTGCAGTGAGCCGAGATCACGCCACTGCATTCCAGCCTGGGTGACAGGGTGAGAGAGACTCCGTCACAAAAAAAAATTAATTTTCTTTGGCAATATTGGCACCTAGTTCTCCTCAGAAACAGCTGATGGTTCCCCATGGTGTTCAGGGCACATTTCCAATCCCTTAGCCTGGCCTTCAGGGCACTGCAGTTCAGCCCTTGCCCCTCCATTCTTTACTCTTCATCCTGCCCTCTGGCCAAACCGGTCTCCAGTAGCTGCCTGGAGTTCACCAGCCTCCACTCCTTTGCCTGAGCAGATTTCCCATGAAGCTCTCTGTCACTTGCAATCCTTCCCTCTTTGGGTCACCTTATCCTGCATCTCTCCTAAAGAAAGACATTTTCTTTCCTCTGAAATGCTCACTGGAGCCACATTGGGGACCAGGAAGAAAGTCAGGGTGCAGAACCAGGAGAGGTAGGTATGGTAGATATGGTTTTAAACCCAACTTCTCTTCTGGCTGTCAGGACTTGAGCTAGTCACTTCCTCTCTCTCTGAGCCTCCTTTGTTGCCTCTTGGTAAGGTGGGGGAATATCTTGCCCATTTCTGGATTTAGGAGGAATCCTTGGAGATAGAATTTGTCGGTGATGTTTGGTGTGTGGTGGCTGATGTGATTATGGTGGGCAGGGCTGGGCTTATCGATGGTGTCTCCCCAGGAAGTGCAATGTGGCTGGATCTGAGTGTGTCAAAGTATCTATGGCCAGGACTTACAGGAAGGAGCAGGAGCTTAGGAAATATTCCTGAAAGCAACCTGGAAGGAAGAAAGCCCGGACTCTGCAAGGCAGTTGGGGAGATCGTTATGCAGGTCCAACTGGTTCTATCCTCTGGCCAAGATCTCGGGTTCAATTTGCACTGAAATTAATTGGCAGAGAAGACCCTGAAAGGTGGCGTGCAAACCCCAACAGGAGCTCCTGGGAAGTGGAATTTGCAGCTGTGAACGTACATTGAAAGGAATCTGGAGTTTTAGCCCTGAGTGCAAATATTCTTACCCCCACACCACAACAGGTTTTTTCCCCAGATGCTCAGAGCCCTGACTAGGGAAGGAAGCTTTGCATAGTTGCAGCACAGACTTGCCTCCCAGCTTAGGAACTACTTTATGGAATCCTGAGACTGAGGGCTTGGGTCTCCAACTTAGTGACAACAGAGCCAGTTTTTAGTGTCTGTGTTTCTGTGAGTCTGTGTGGGTTAAGTTAATCCTGATATGCATGTGTGTGTGTGTGCACATGGGCTCATGGAAGAGGGTGTGTACGTACACATGCATATATAGCCACTGGAAAGCAGTGTGCCTCAGTGGATAAGATGTGAAGTCATGCTGCCTGGGTTTGACCATCACCTCTGTGCTTACTGGTCCTATGACCTCACACATATTATGCCACCCTCTCATGATTTCAGATTTTTCATACTGTGAATGGAACTATAATACTGTCAAGTGTTAAAGCTCTTGTGAGAATTAAGTGAGATAATGCAAATGAAGTGCTTAGCACAGTTTCTGATGCATAGTAAATGCTCAATAAATAGTGATTGCCATTTTCATTGTGTTATAAATATGACGTAGGCATTGTGGAGAAAAGCATGGGCTCTGAAACTCGAGTGTTACCTCTAACACACTCTATTTGTATGATTTCAGACAAATTACCTAACTGTCCATGTCTCAGTCTCTTCCTCTGTAAAATGGGGATAATACTTGTGTCTACTCTATAGGATTATTATATCATAAAGTGCTTAGAACAGTGGCTGGTGGATACATGGAGCTCTGTTATTATTGCCATCATGATCACCATCGTTGCCCTCCTCCTCTTCCTTCTCCTGATTCCTCCGCCCCCTCCCCCACCCCCCTCCTTCCTCTTCCTCCTCCTCCCCCTCCTTCCTCCTCCTCTTTTTCCTCTTCTTCATCATCATCTTCACTGCCATAATCATAACCTTGCCAACCATGATTGGAGCCCACTTACTCCTCTAGAGGACAATCTGCTGGCGAGGAGATCTCTAAGGCACTTGATTTGTGCTTAGATCTTAGATAAGGGCCCGTTGAAGTTCCCAAGTATCATCTAGGATAGCATGTAGTCACGAGTTCAAGTCCTGCCCTGCTGCCTTGGCCCCTCTGTGCACAAAGTGGGATCGGCTACAGCTGTCCTTCTCAAGGCACTCTGAATGATGAGTGAGGAGCCAGCTCCTGACCCATGCTCTGCCTTCTGTAGTAATACCCAGCTCCATCCCCTGCCAGAAGAGGTACAAGAGCTCAGCTGGCCCAGCCTTCTGGGCTCTCAGCACTCACTGCTCACTGTTGTCCACTCTTGCCTCCTTGTAAAGGGTCTCCATCCAGCCCTTAGAAGAGCAAGGGCTAACCTTCCTTGGACCCAGGCAGGGGTTCTTACTGGGGGAGGGGGTGGGATCCTTACTTTGACATATTAGCAAGATCCTGGCTTCTGCAGATTGACAGTCCTGGCCTGAAATTCTGGCTCCACCCTCTGAGTGGCCTGGAGAGGCCAGGTAATATCTCTAAGCCTCACTTTCTGCATATGCAACATGGATAGAATCATGGTAATCTGACAAGGTGGCAAATGAAAAATGCGGGGTGAATGAGAAAATGCATATAAGGTCTAAGCACGGTGCCTGGTGCAGAGGGAATGCTCCAGCAAATATGGCCCTTTCTCTACCTTTCCCTCCTACATCCTCCTAACCTAGGAGAGTTCCAGGGGACAGGAGATGGTGAGACGCTTGAAGGGGACAAAGGGGCTCAGACATGCTCTCCTAAAAGCAGAGACAAGCGTGGGTTCCTCTGAGGGTGAGGTTGAGAATGGGTCAGGCCTGAGTCCGAGGTCTGTTGAGGCCCATCCCCCTCTCCAGGGTGTGTGCTCACCATGCCCTTCCTGGGATCCAAGAGGGTCATGAACAGGGATACGGACCACTGCCCAAGAGTTTGAAAGTGAAGCGTATATGTAAGTTACTAAGAACATGCTTAGCTTCTTGCACAGATCCACTCATTCACTCATCAAACACTCGGCACCTGCTCTGCGCTCAGCCCTTCTGCACCCCTGACTTTGCTGATTCCTGTGCAACCCAAACATAACTCTATGTGACTGTGAGTGGGGCTTCCAGAGGGCTTTGCCAAGTCCTCCTGCTAAGTGGCTTAGCTAGGATTGGAACCGAGATCTGTTGTGGTGCTGGCTCCAGAGTCTGTCTTCCCGGAGTCTGGCATCTTGTGAGGGATGTTTGAGCCTTATGGAAACTCAGGGTGCAGGGTCAGGAAGGTGGATAAATGACATGGAATGGGAGCCAAGAGGAGGATAAGAGCTGGTGGTGTGGACGGAGCAGGCTTGGGAGAGGAGGCAGCCTTTGTGTTTGTCATCAGCTAAGACAGACGGAGCTGGAGGACGGGCCTCTCAGTGGAGGAGTTAGCCTGGGTGAAAACTCACAGGTGGCAATAAATAGATGGAGTTTCCAGAACAGCAAGTGGGCCCCGTGTGGCTGGGGAGTGGGGTGCTGGACAGCTGGAACTAGGAAGCAGAGGCTGCACATAGGTCCTAAGGGGCCTGGAGTGCCAGGGTAAGGAGTCTGGGTATCACCCTGCAGGGATGAAACGCGGCTGCCACATTTCTGCTGTGTGACCCAGCCCATGGCCACAGTGGTTTGGTCCAAGCTGGGACAAAAGCTGCATCTTCTCTGGGAAAGTGGGGTTTGGATTCTGGGTACTGGTCAGAGTGTGATGGGAGCTTGAATGGGAAAGGGTGAGAACAGGGAGCCAGGAAGCATCACCCAGGCCTTGTGCATAAGGAGCCACAGAAAGGCTCTCTGCAGAGAGGGAAGGGCAAAGCAGACATGTAGAGAATGCCAAAGAGGTTGGAGATGGCTTAATGAAGCTCTATAATAGAGTGAGCCAAAGCATATTAAAAATTAGTCAAAAAAGACCCCATAAACAGAAAACAAAAACAAAAGGCAGAAAATAAAAGCAAGGCAGATGAGTAAGATTGAACCAGAAGTGACATGGTGACAAAATCTATGTTGAGATGGGCCAAGAGTTGATGCTGGGCCTCCTAGTGGCCAATGGGAAGAGGGAAAAAAGATCAACATAAGACCCATGGTGTTTCTCAAGGAAAAGCAAACCCAGGAGAGATTTAAGCATTACTGGTTCTGGGCTGGAAAGAAATTTCTCTGGTGGCTTGTCAAATACCTGGGAAGATTTTTGGTCAGAGGGGACGTGGATAGAAGCGGCAGACTGGAATCAGAAGACTGGATTCTGGTTTCCAAAATCATGTATGAACTTGGGAGGTGGCTTAGCCTGTCTGAGACTTAGTTTCCTCTGCTGTAACACGGAGGCATGTGCTGTAGAGGGCTGTGAAGGTGATATGACAGATGCAGTCAAGTAGCAGGCACACAGTAGCTAGTCGGGAAGGCTAGCCTGCTTTACTCCCTCCCTCCAAAAGCTGCCTCTCTTTAATTAAACTTTTTATTGCTCTTGTGCCCTCTCCTGCCTTTGGCCAGCTCCTCCTAAGGTCCTCCCACTGCCCCTGGGACCAGGACACAGCCAGGCGGCTGCTGGCATGGTGCCTCCTGAAAATCAGCAGGGCACACAGCTCCCTGCTGGTCCTGTGTCCACAGCTGACTGCTCTGCAGAGCCAGGCTCTGCCAGCCTGCAATCTCCCAGAGCCTCCTCTGTGCCCAGCCCTGCGCAGGGCTGAGAACTCTGCCCCCTAGCCCAGCCAGCCCCCATCATGTGCTCCTGTAGCACCCTGTACACCTCTTTCCTGCAGAAATCTCAGGAATGGATAAAGAGTTGTCCATGCTGGAACACACGTTTCCCAGGGCCGGGGTATACGGGGCACCCGCTCAGCACTTGCAGAATAGGTGCTATGTGTTGCTGGAATGAACGAATGGACGGATGGAATGAATTAAATGAAATCTTGTCATGGCTGGTCCTGTGGGGTCAGGAGATCACTGTTTCCATTTTATAGTTAAGAAACTTCATTTCCACCTCTTTACCAATTTCTACTTGCCCAAATTTTCCTCCTTTAGGAAGGCCAGGACTAAAACTTTAGATTGGGTCAGCTACTCACCACCTCCACCATTGTTAACCCCTCACATCTCCACAGCTTGCTCTGATTCCCTTGTTCCTATATTCGTCTCTTAACTCCCAGCTCCAACACTTACGTAATGTGCAGGGCCCAGTGCAAAATGGAAATAAAATAAAATTTTCGTTTAAAACTTACTAAGACAGTCAAGACAGCAAAAGCAGAGCATTAAACCAAGCACTGTCCTTTCTAATTTCAGAGTCTGGTGTGACTATGCAGGTCGCACGCCCATGAAGCTGGTCCTATCTCTGTGGCAGCATGGACAGCGTAGGTCTGGTTTCCTGCCGCCGCCTCCTGGCTCAAGCCTCATGCAGTACCTACTCTTCATTCGCATCTCCTTTAAACATCAAATGAATAAATGAAGGAAAGAGGATGCAAAAATAGAAGTTAAATAACCTCTCAGAGCCTTAGCTTTCCCATCTGCAAAAGGGGATTATATCCCTTCCCAGGTAGGTACGTGGCAGTGATGACTCTGAGCCTTGCGGCCGCTGGATTCTGTTACACATGTCCTGAATCATCTAGAACCACATGTCCAGGTGGCCAGAGGACAGAAGTCAACCCTGCGTGGGGCAGAGTGAGGCTGACCTGATCAGGTCAGTGGACTCTGCTCTCTCTAGGTGGCCAGTGGGCCTCCTATGACGTACTTATATCTGGCTGGAGCCCAGGAAATGGGGATAGGCTGTGGCCTTCGTCTTCCTCATAAACCGTATTTAGTGAGCACCTACCATGTGTCAAGTCCTGCAGTAGGCACTTTGCATGCATCATCTTTTATCTGACTTCATTTCGCAGAGAGGGAAGTCAAGGGTCAGAAAGTAACAGTGCCACATCCAGGGGCAGTCAGTGGTCAGGGGCACTCAGCTGTGGAAGCCGGATCTGCCGTGGCCTAGACCGGGGCTTGCTGAGAACAAATAATGTGCACTGAAAGGGGGGATTGCGCACGGAGCTCTGCTTGTGTTGCTTGCGCGTGTGTGCGGGGCTCCAGAAAACATCCCGTGCTTTGGCTTTAGATGCTGCTGAATTTCTCTGGGGCCAGAGCAGCGACTCTCCAGGCAGACCTGCTAGGTCCCTGGGGCTGGAGGGAGCACAGATTTCCCACCAGCCTTGACTCGAGTCAGTAGCAGGAATACCCAGTGGTACCGAAACAGTAAGACAAGCATTGGTGATTTTCCTGGTGTAACGTTTTTACACAAGCTTTTGTCATGTATTTCCTTTTTTGTCTTTGTTTTTTTCTGATTAAAGATGTAATAGTTTTTAAGCTTAAACTTGCACTAAGACTTTTGGGATGCTTATATAAGCTTGTTTTAAAAAATTAAGAAAATGTACAATGTAAACAGAAAAAAAAAGACAGAGTTCTGAAACTCGTTTCTCCCTCCACAAAACCATCATAAACTTATATATGCATACACCCCCGCAACATGCACACATACACCACAGAAGCAGATACCATGTGTATAATCCACATATACCACACACACACTCATCAAATGCACAAACACACCATGTGCACATACACATTATTACACACACCACACACACCACACATGCACACGCACCACATTTGCACACCACACACATGCACACACACACACCACATGCACACACACTATACACACACCACACACATACGCCACACACATACCACACATGCACACACACATGCCATATACACACAAACATGTGGCACCTGCATACCCACACATACCACATTTTTTCACTCTCTTTTCAAAGACTACAGAGGCCAAAAGCCAACTGCCTGCTGTGAAAACTGGGGTTTGAACGTTTTTACACAGAGCTTACGCTGCGCATTTGACACAGACCTCACTTCTCCCTGGAGTCTCACATCTGCTCACTTTCTACCTTGTGCCTTGAAAGCGCCTGCATTTTAAAACTTGGCAAGAGAGATACTTAAAAAAAATGGGTCCAACCCATGGTTGGTGCTATGACACTCACTTTTTTTTGTTTGTTTAACATGTGTGGGACATCTTGTCTGTACCAAGTCTGACCTAATGCTTTTTCACAGCTGCTCGGTGTTCTGAGAATTTGCAATTCGAAACATTGCCCTTTATAAAAACGGCAGCAGTGGGCATCATCTGGATTAGGAAGTGTGAAGCAGGAGACTTCAGAGACATGCCTGGCTTAGGCAGAGCACTGTGGTCATGCTTGCCAAACTGGGGCGGGGGGCGGGGGCTGTGGGCACTGGCTTTAACTTTCAGGTGAACCTGGGTGGGAGGCTCTGGGCCCTTGGGAAGGGGCACGGGGCTGGGTTCTCCATACTGGGACCCACTCTGTTACACACTGATTCCCATTCTCCCGCTCCCGGATTCACACTCTTTCCTATCCACAACACCGCCCCCCACCAGCACCTAGTCACAGTCCCTGATACCAGTATAATCTTACCTGCCACACACCCCAACTGCTGTGGTAATTGTGCACCTGACCTCTAGCTGTGGAGGGGGCAGGTTGAAACACTTACCGAGCCCCCATTGCAGACCCCGCTGTCCTGGGAGCCTCGTGTGTTGTTGCCTGTGGTCCTCAGAAAGTTTACAGACAAGGAATCTTGGAGGCTTAGACAGGGAGCCGCTTCTGCACAGACACATGGAGGGGCAGCGGCAGAGCCTAGTCCACACCTTGCTACCCTTTTGGATCTGGGAGAAGTTGCCCAAACCTGGCCACATGTGGGACCTGGGGCTTTTAGTGGGGCTGTAGCTTGTCCACTGTGGGGCCAGTTGTCTGCAGCCTCTTTCAGTGCCCAGAGCCCCAGAAGAGACGCTCACTGATGCGATTCCACCAGAACAAATTGAGAGCCACGAGGGACTATTTCCATCATCCCCCTGGGCTGGAGGCAGAATAATGGACTTCCAAAGATGTCCACATCTTATCCCTGGAATCTGTGAATATGTTGCCTTACAGTGACAAAAAAGGACTTTGCGGATATGATTAAAGTCAATAACTTTGAGATGGAAAACGTTGCCTGGATGATTTGGGTGGAACAAATGTCTTCCCCATGGTTCTTACAAGTGGAGAACCTTTCCCAGGTGTGGTCAGAGGGAGATGTGGCCAGGGAAGCCAGGTTAGAGAAATGCAACGGTGCTGGCTTTGCAGATGGAGGAAGGGAGGCAATGAACCAAGGAGCGCAGGTGGCCTCTATAAGCTGAAAATGGCAAGGAAATTAATTCTCCCCTACTGCCTCCAGAACTGAATGTTGCACCAATGACGCTGTGAATTTAGCTCAGTGAGACCTGTGCCAACCATCCAACCAACAGAATTGTAATGAAAGCTATAATATAGAGCTACCATTTATCCAGAAAGATCCATTGTTCATCCACGGGGCCCTTTTCCAATCATACTACACACATGTTCGTGCATACGCAATTGATGCTACTAGTGAACCTGGAATGAGTGCTTACGAGGTCAGGCATGTTTCTAAGTAATACTATTCATGGTAATTCTATTAATACAGATACTAATGATAGGAATGGTGTTGAACACCTCAGTTCTGCCCACCACCTGCCTTCTGCTAAGTGCTATGCATTTATTAAGTCATTCAATCCTTACGGCCATGCTAGGAGGCAGGTCACGCTTCCTTTCCCCATTTTACATCTACTCATTATACTGGTGGGGAAACCAAGACACAGAGAGGTTAAGTAACTTGCTCACGATCACACAGCTAAGAAGAAACAGAGCTGGGATTTGAACCTCAGTCATCTGGGTTACATTTACTTACTCATATAGTTAGAGACATGGATCCCTTTGTATTTACACTCACAATCACACACACACATTTCATGCTGTTCCAACCAGCCTCCCTTCCCAGACTCTGCTCCCCTCCCTGGCCTTCCCCCCAGCAACCCCTATCACTGGATAAGGGGCATGAAGCACCAGGTAGATAAAACAGTCTGGAATCCCCGGCTCTGAAAGGGGTTTTCTAAGATAGGTCATGTCAAATCTTCAAACAATGTATCTGTCAAGAAAAAAAAGTTGCAATTTTTTTTTCCTGGATTTTACCTCTCCTTTTATGAAACTTCACTCATTTCAACCAGATGATTGGTTCCATGTGTAATTAAATGTGAGTCATTGTGTCAGGCTTGGCAGAAATCTTCAGACCTGTCAGCTCACAGAAGAGGGAGGGACATTTTTGGATATCCTGTAGCTGGGCTGTGGTAGGGTCTGAAATGCAGTCCCCCGGTCCAGAACAGCCCACCCTGCCCCCATCCCCACCCCCAGGGTCCTGTGCTGGGCTGGCTGGGCAGGCGAGAGCGGACTGCAGAGGTAATTGGCGCTTTCAGACACCCCACAGCTGGGGAGTCGCCATCCCTCCTCCTTACCTGCCTGTAGGGCAGGGTTGGGCCAGGCCATCAGGTTCCTGGGAACCGGTTGCACTGGTTTGGCAGCGGTTATTACCAGGGCTCTCTGGGAAGAGATGGAGACCCAGGGGAGGAGGAGGGAGGGGATGGAGGGAGGGATAATGGCGATGGGGAGGATGGAAAACGGGAGGGATCGAGGAGGGCAAAGGGCACAGGAATCGGGTAGGATAGCAGAAGATGGAAAATCATTTTGAGAAGCTTCCCCTAAATCACCAGCAGCCCACAAGGTGGTCGTTGAGCCCTGCCATGCTTCTGAGGCTCCCCACTCAGTCCAGTCCAGGGTGTGGGGGACCCTAATTGAATTCGAGATGCCTTGCGGGGAGGAGGTAAGTGGGGCATGGAGTCCGCTCCGTGGGGATCCTGAGAAGTGATGGGCCTGCCTATGCAGCCAGTTACCCTGGCAATCTGGCTGAACGCAGCCACCCGCCTTCCTGTTTCCAGCCACTTTGGATCTAATTACCAAATAATTAAGGCCCAAGTCATTTTCTACTGTTATTCTCCATTGTCCAATCTCATTTATCAACCCCCAACTGCCTTCTTCTGACCCACTTAATTCTTTCCTCTCCCTCCTTCTCTATTTTTTTCCAACACGCATCATACAGCTGGCCCTGTGCTGGGGCTTGCAGCCCAGGAGTCTGCACTCAGCCTGCCTGGCCAAGGGACTCGCAGGAGGCATCTCAGGGGAGGGGACATTTGAGCTGAAGGATGAACAAATGTGGAGAGATGGTGACCACGTGGGGCCAGCACAGTGAATATCCACTGAGTGCTCACTCCATGCCTGTCTCACCTCGTATCCCTTCTCAGGGAATTCTTGTGATAGTACGAAGCAGGCCTGGTGGCTCCAGTTCTACAATTGAGGAAATCAGTGTTCAGAGAGAGGGGATAACCTGCCTAAGGTGACACAGTTGGACCCAGGGAAAGCAGTGGGATCCAGATCCCTGTAGGGCTGACTCAAAACCCCATTGCCCCATCCACTAGAGATTCCTCCGCTGGGAAGGGTGTTCCAGTCTGGGGGAGCTGAATGCACAGAGGCACAGGAGGGTAAAAGCAGCGGGAGTTCAGAGAAGCCCCAGTGGTTCTGGACTGTTGGAGTGTGCCTGCGCCCCTGTGGGAGAGCGGTGTGTGGGGGGCCAGCCTGGGGCAGGCCTTGACAGCCAGACTAAAGAGTTTGGACTTTGTCCAAGAGGCACCAGGGGATTTAACCTGGGAGCACTGGAGGCCTGAGAGGCAGGATGCCTGGTGCTCGGAGGCAGACCGGCGGGTTTGAATCCTGACACAGCCTGTCTTACACACTTACTGCTGTTCGACCTTCAGCAAATCTGTTGACCTTATGTGGTTCCTCGTGAGGTGATGATAGCAGCTATTTCATGGAGTTGTCCTGAGCATGGAATAAGTGTGGCGTTTAGCACAGAGTCTGGCATACAGTCTGGCATATAGCTACTCATGTTTTCTTTCAGGAAGCTGGCAACAGGGGTTGTATGAGGGGTTGTCAGGGAGCCCCAGAAAGGGTGGTTTTGATTTCCAGAAGAGAGATACCGAGGCCTCTGGAGGCTGACATAGGGGGACTTCTACAGCTCAGGGTGAGAGTGGGCCTGCCGGCTCGGAGAGGCTGGGCGGGGACAGTTCTCCCCAAACCCCTGTGACCAGTTTTCTTGCCAGCAGTGATGGGGGAAAAGACAGAGATGCCAGAGGTTATCCATGGTGGCCCAGCTCCTCCCAGGGAGCAGATGTCAGTTGTTGGAGCTGACAGTTCCAGGAGGAGGGCAGAGAGCAGCCCGAGATTCTGTTTACCTCCAGTGCAAGGGGAGGGGCGGAGTGGCTGCTTCAGGCAGGCTGGATATTCCTGCCATTGCTCTGTGTGCACAGATTTGGCCTGGTCTGAGTCTCACGGCGCTGGGCTTTTCCTGTCTCTGCCTGTTCAGTTGAAGAGGTGGAGAATGTTTCAAGAAGCGCCATGGCGGCTGGGTGTGTTGGCTCATGCCTATAATCCCAGCAATTTGGGAAGCCAAGGCAGGTGGATCATGTAAGACCAGTAGTTCGAGACCAGCCTGGCCAACATGGTAAAACCTCATCTCTACAAAAATGCAGAAAAATTAGCCAGTCCCAGCTACTCAGGAGGCTGAGGCAGGAGAATCACTTGAACCTGAGAGGCAGAGTTTGCAGTAAGCTGAGATCACGCCACTGTACTCCAGCCTGGGTGACAGAGCAAGATTCTGTCCCCCCTCCAAAGAAACCAAAGAAGTGCCATGGCCAGGAGGCTAGCCTCCAGCAGGGACCCCTGGCATGTGCCATGGGAGCACCCCCGACCCACTAGGTAGCCCCCGAGGGCTACATCCTTACAAAGTGGCTTTGGTTAGTTTGGAAGGGGACTGACTGCTTTTTTAAGCACAGAGATCACACCCATGAAGCATCTTTGATCAGCGCCAACTTCATCAGTGGGCACAGTAGGCACTGTACCTACAACCTGCAGTACTTTCAGGGGTCCATGTAATTGTTTTTATTTTTTTTTAAATCAGCAGAAAAAATATTAATATAATGCATCCTGGATTATATTTATCTTTATATTAGTAGCCAGAAATTAGAATTTCAAATGTATTTTTATGGAGAAAAGTTACGTAAAACATAAAAACAAAAGTTCCTAGGGGCCTGTGAAAATCATATACGGCCTGATCTTTGCACTTCCTTCTCCTGTAGGACAAGATCCCAAGAGTCAAAGAACTCAGGTGTTGGACTCACATGGAACTTGGTTCAAGCCCTGATTCTACTACTTACAAGTTTTGTGACCCTGGGTAAGCTACTTACCGTCTCTGAGCCTCCGTTTACTCACTGTAAAACGAGACAAAGAATGAATTGAAGGCCTTTAGCAAGGGTGCCCCTGAGCACATAAAGAGGATCCAAAGTACCAAACTCGTCAGAAAGCTATCAAAGCTATCAAAAAAGGCAATCAGCCTGCTGGTCAAGACCATTCACTTTATAGATATTTACTGAGCACCTGCTATAGGTCAAGCTGTATGCTGGGTACCTCTATCATTTGGCCCCTCCCTGTTCCTCAGTCTCTGCAGACCCTGGTCCTCACTCCACCAACGTCTGTAAATTCATCACTCCACTTGCCATTCCTGTCTTACAAAGATCGTAAGATTCTTTGTCTAATTTCCCTTTCATTTCTTTATCTTTACTTTCTTGCTTGCCACTGGATCCCTGGAATCTTCCTCGCCACTGGATCCCTGGAATCTTCCTCTTGACCTGGGCAGGCTGCCCTACCTGACCCAGTGAAGATCAACTACCATTTTCTCACCTTTTTCCTACTGTAGGAGCAGCTGCCCCAAACTCTGTCCCACCCACATCTGCACATCCCAGTGAGTCCCCACTGGACACAAGACCCACCATTTCCTCCTTCTCTGCAGAGCCACATCTGAATTCAGCCCTGAAGTTATCTTTAACTTTTCCCCAACGATCTGCAGAAACATGGGTCAGGTAACCTCCCGTTTGAAATGTTGACAACCTCAGCTTCCTAATAAAATAAAAGCCTGCTTTCTATCTTTTTCCTGCCAGAGGCATCATGAATGATTGATTGATTGATTTAAAGAAATTAAAACATGTCACGTAATTTTATAAGCAACTTAACAACTCATACTGGAGCCTGGATACCTGACATAAAGACTCCAGCTTTATTTTTTTATTTTATTTATTTATTTATTTTAAGATGGAGTTTTGCCCTTATTGCCCAGGCTGGATCTCAATGGCATGATCTCGGCTCACTACAACCTCCACCTCCCAGGTTCAAGTGATTCTCTTGCCTCAGCCTCCTGAGTAGCTGGGATTACAGGCATGTACTAGCTACAATGCCAAGCAATTTATGTATTTTTAATAGAGATGGGTTTCCCCATGTTGGTCAGGCTGGTCTTGAACTCCGATCTCAGGTGCTCCACCTGCCCCAGCCTCCCAAAGGGCTGGGATTACAGGTGTGAGCCACCACGCCCAGCAGATTCCAGCTTTAAATTTGGAAATCAATATTATTTTTTTTGTCTTCATCATTTTTATGTGTGTTCCTTTTTTTGTTTTTCCATTGTACTTTGGGTTCTGGGGTACATGTGCAGAACATGCAGGATTGTTGCATAGGTACATACATGGCAAGGTGGTTTGCTGCCTCCATCCCCTCATCACCTATATCTGACATTTCTCCCTGTGCTATCCCTCCCCAACTTCCTCACCGCCCCATCTGTCCCTCCTCTAGTTCCCCCAACAGACCCAGTGTGTGATGCTCCCCTCCCTGTGTCCACGTGTTCTTATTGTTCAACACCTGCCTATGAGTGAGAACATGCAGTGTTTGATTTTCTGTTCTTGTGTCAGTTTGCTGAGAATGATGGTTTCCAGGTTCATCCATGTCCCTACAAAGGACACAAACTCATCATTTTTTATGACTGCATAGTATGTCATGGTGTATATGTGCCATATTTTCCTTGTCCAGTCTATCGTCGAGATGGGCATTTGGGTTGGTTCCAGGTCTTTGCTATTGTAAACAGTGCCGCAATGAACATACGTGTGCATGTGTCTTTATAACAGAACGATTTAAATACCAGAATCAATATAAGATCTGAAAAGATGAATAATGAGCAAAAATAACTTTTTTTTCCTCCTCTTAAGTGGCACTAAGAACCTGTTTCTGGAGCTGAATATTTTTCATGATTTTATCTGTGACTTAAAATAGGAGAAAAACACCAAAAGTAGGTATTCAGAAGTAACCATGAAAGCAGTCAAAGACACTAGGCCAATGAGTTGGAAGTTCACTCTTCCCCTTGACACAGGTACAGGCAAATCTAAAACCCTCCCCTCATTCTCATCTGCTCTCAGACACCCAGAGCTTTCTAGACCTTGGTCCATTTTGTCAGCAGCTTCTTCCCAAATTGCACTTCACACCTGCTCCACTTGATGAACCCCATATTCTTCCCCAAGACAAACCTCTTTTCCCTCCTTGCTCAACCGGCTCTGCCTGGAACTACCTCACTCCCTAGTCCTGTTGAATGTAAGTCCCCTGAGGACAGAAATCTTACATCTTTCACTGATGGTTCCCAAATTCCTAGAACGGTGCCAGGAACACAATAGATGGTTATTAAATATTTGGAGAATGAATGCCAGCCTAGGAAACTCCTACCTAATCTTCAAAACCTCAATCAAATGGAGCCTGCCTTTTGTGCTCCCCTTGTCCCCCTGGCAATGTCTGGCACTGAAGTTTCTGGTTCCAACCTGCTGTGTGTTGATCCCTCTTAGTGCACGTTTTACATGTCTGCAAATTAAGAGGCATCTTGGCCTTTGGAGCAGACAGACCCCACTTCCAGTCTTGCTTCTGACACTTCATTCATTTATTCACTCACTCATTCGACAAAGATTTACTGGGCATCTACTTCTATTAAACCAACCATTGGGAATTAAATGGTGAGCAAAGGTAGACTGGCACCTGCTCCTCATGGAGCTTCCCACAGGCATGCCCATTAGCCTTGCTGTGCCTCTGTTTCCTCAGCTGGGACACAGGTAATGCCTCCTTCCCAAGAGGTTTGTTAAGCAGATTAAACTGGGAGGTGCAATAAGGCACTCAGTGCATGGTGGGTGCTCAGTAGATTTTGTCCAGTACTTAATTCCCTTAGTGGACAGTGAGCTCCTCCTCAGGGCCAAAGAAGGATTCCCATTTTTTCCTCTTTTCTTGGGCACAGAGGATTCAGCAGTAGATGATGGCTGATAATAAGGATGACGGAGCTGCACTTGGTGACTGTCTCTCTGTGGATCTCTCTGGCACACACACACACACACACATACACAGACACACAGACACACACGTACATAAGAGAAAGACTGAGAGAGAGAGACAGAGAGTGAGTGTCAGATCTGTGGCTTTCTGTGGCACACACACACACATACACACACACACACACACACACACACACACACAAATAGACACATACATACAGAGAAAGAGAGAGAGAGTGTGCCAGATCCAGCCTGTCCTTACCACACCAGCTCTTCCAAGACCTGGAACTATCCTTTACCTCTGAGTGGACAAGCAGCAGTCTCTAGCACATTAGGACAAAACCCCAGGATTCCCAGGCCTGGGAAGGTACAAGGTTGACCTGGGGCAGAGTATGTTTCATCCCTGACCCAGGTGGCTGAGGCTCCAGAGATGATGCACTTTCACCCAATTTCTCAGAATCTCTGGGGACAGTGACACAGAGCAGTTTAAAGAATTATCCCCCACCCTGCCATCCACCCCCACACCTATGCCTCTGCCTGGCCATTCACACTCCAATGCCTGACATGTGACCTGATGGCAACAGGCCCGCTCCCTCACGAGCAAACAGCAGTGCACGTGAGCAGTGTCTGGCCTCAGGCTTGGACATGACCAGCTGGTCACTCAGGACTCTTACCCCACTCTGCAGGAGTGGAGGGACCTGGCTTCTTGGGTTCAGGGCAGAAAGACATGTGTGGGCCTTTCAGATCTAGATTCTGGGCATCTTAGGCATGTGCCATTCTTAGCAATTGCTGGGATCATCTCCAAACTTTTTTCATTCTGAGTTTCAAACTCTCCAACCTGCTGTTTTTCTCATCTCCCTCTTAGACTTTTAATGTTCCTAGGAAACTTCCAGTTGATATGGAAGAGTTTGAAGAGATGGAGGGTGGTAGGGGAGGGTGGCGAGGTGAGAACCCTCTGGACCAATGGAGCAGTGTCTCATATCTAAGAATTGGGTTTGAGGTCTCGGGAGGTGTGGTTTGAGGGCCATAGTGGAATTCAAAGGGTACAGATTACATAATTTTATTCGAAATTATTATACAACTGCATATTTGGAAAGATATTTGAAAATGACAAACCTCAGAAAATAATGAGTTTCAAGACTTTGCTGATTGAGTCATTGCAGAAGATATCTTGCAAGGGGCAATAGCTTAAAATTAAGCTGAACCATTGAAATTGCTGGTTTTTTTTTCATTAAGTCACACATGGTCAAATATTGCAATTTCCTGTGTTTCAACTTAATATTTTGGGGTTATCAGAAGAACGCATGAGCGACTGAGAACTGTGAGTGTTTTGTGAGGAGGGAAAACTCACATGTGGCAATGATTGGAGAAAGAGAAGATCGCCAAGGAAACAGAGAAGGAACAGTCAGAGAGGTAAGAGGAAAGCATGGGGGCTCCAAGAAGCAGAGGTGGTCCGCTGGCCAGCAGTTTGGGACTGGGGCTGGATGGGGACTTGGGCTGCGATAACCCATCCATTTGCACCCGGTGGCCCTGTCCAGCGTCTCCTCCCACCACTCCGCCTCAGTGTCTTCGCTCCAGTCACAACAGACATCCGTTGTGTCCTTGAATGCTTCATGCATTCTCGCAACCCAGCCTCCCCTCCAGCTGTCCTCCCTGTCTGCAGTCCTTGTCTCTGCCTCTTCCACATCGGATGGACACGGCCTCTGTTGTTCAGCGCTCAGATGGTCAACTTCTTAGGCCTGTCCCGCTCCCTTTGCCAGACATGGTTATGACCCTCAGGCTGTGCATCTCCATTTTGAACTCAAAATTTCTTATGTGATGTATGTCTTCCCCCACTGGACTGTGAGCTCCTGGGGGCAAGGCTGGTGTCTATTTTGTTTGTCACCCTATCTCCATGCCTGGCACAGTGCCTGGCACAAGGTAGCAATGCAATAACTACTAAGAAATGAACAGATAGGACACAAAAATCATCAGGATGCTGACATCCAGGTATGTAGCAAGCCTGGCCTCTTACTCAGCCGAAATGTCTGGGTCAAATATGACTTTCTGAATGGTCCATGTAGAGCTTCTGAGTTTGAAAATCATGCGCATTTTCATGAACAAATTCAGAGCATTGAGAAATGAGGAGCCGGGTTGTCAGACGTTGTTTTGATTATCTCTCTTTTGCTGCAGAACAAACCACCCCACAACTTGCTGGTGTAAAACGACACCCCTTTCAGTATGGTCTCAAGTTCAGTGGGTCAGGAATTAGGAAAGGGCACAAAGGAGACAGCTCATCTCTGCTTCATGACATCTAGGACTCACCTGGGATGACTTGAATGGCTAATGGTGGGGAATCCACTTTCAAGATGGCATCTTCATTCTCGTGTCTGGTGCCTGGACTTGCTGGTTGAAGACTGGGCTCACATACAACTGTCAACGGGAACACCTGCATCTGGCTTCCAGAGTTGTGGTCTCAGGTTAGTAGAGCAATAGGATTTCTTAATAGCAACCTCAGGACTCTCAGCGCAATTGCTCCATTAAATGAGGTAGATGCCTCATGGCATGTTACGACGTAGCCTAGGAAATCATTGAGTGCCACTTCTGTGTTCTATTGGTCAAAGCAGATATAAGTCCTTCCAGTTCAAGGGGAGGGACCTTAGGCTCCACATCCTACTGGGGATAGTGTCGTAGGATTTATGGCTATGTTTTAAAACTGCTGTAGATGGTTGATGCCATTGCAGATCTCCTGTGAGAAGATGCTGAACTGCATGACCAAATACATTTTCCCCTCAACTTTTAGCATTAGAAAAGCACTTGAAAATCTTCCAGGTTGCCAGGCATGGTGGCTCACGCCTGTAATCCCAGCACTTTGGGAGGCTGAGGCAGATGGATCACCTGAGGTCCAGAGTTCAGGACCAGCCTGGCCAACATGGTGAAAACCCATCTCTACTAAAAATACAAAAAATTTAGCCAGGTGTGGTGGTGTATGCCTGTAATCCCAGCTACTTGGGAGGCTGAGGCAGGATAATCGCTTGAACCAGAGAGGTAGAGGTTGCACTCAGCAGAAATAGCGCCCTTGCACTCCAGCCTGGGTAAGAAGAGCAAAACTCTGTCTCAAAAAATAAATAATAAAATAAAATAAAATCTTTCAGGTATAGGAGAAAGGTGGCTTGTAGCTTTGTAGGCCTGGGTTCAAATCTTGCTTTTATCTCTTCGTGTCCATGGGGTCTTGGACAAGTCACTTAATTAATCTGAGTCTCAGTTTCTTTACCTGAATAGTGAAGACAGGAATGATGCCACAGTGAGGATTTGGTGGGACAGTAAAAGAAGATCTGATGCCTGCTGATTGCTTGTCACAGCTACCTTTGTGATCGTCAATGCTCTTTTATGTAAATGAGAATAAAAATAGAGACCTCACAAAAACTGTCTTCCTGGCTCTAGGCCATCTGTGAATAGAAGAAATTCAACTTATGTTCTTGGGCCAGTCGCTTGGCAAGAATCTGGAGACAGAGATGAACACAACAGTGCAGTCAGCCATTGGATTTCCACATCCAGTGGCCCAGGGAGGCAGAGTGAGGCTGAGAGAGGTGGTAGGGGCAGAACGTTCGTTCCCATGGAATGGTCATCAGTACACTCATGGCACTCTTGATGGAGATCTCTTTGGTCCATTCTTAGCCAACAAAGTTAACATGGACTCAGTTAAAGTCTGACAAAGTCTTGCTGACTTTGTTGGAAAAGACCAAAGACGGGAAAAACCCAACTTCATAAGACTTCATGTGAAAGAAGCCTAACTATGGCTTTTAGCCGGCTCCCAATACTACCTACACTTTTTCAGTATTGTGTTAAGAGCTTTTCATGCATCATTCCATTTAATCACCCCAAAAGCTTTATGAGGTAGGATCCTCTATTGTCTTCACTTTATGGCTAGACACTGAGACTCAGAGAAACTGAATGATTTGCCCAGGGCCACATGGTGTGTTCCAGCTGCCAAAATGCTAATGTAACCCCTGACTGCAAGAACAGAAGAAAGTGTCCCGAGCAGGAGATGAGACACATCATTTTCTACGCTGCCTAGATCACCCCCAGGGTGGCTCTCACTTAATTCAGAGATACTGGAGACTGTCCTGTGGAGGGAATGAGAGAGACCTTGGAGGCACAGAACCTCACAGCCATGTTCCGTGAGGGAACAGCTCCTGATGTGGGAGAGAGAAAGCTGACAGGTAGGACCACTCCCTCACATTTCCAAGAGTCTGCCTTGGGGCAAAGAGAGCTCTGTGTTTCTTATGAGCGTGGTTCTGTATTAGCCACGTAGAGCTGTTTGAAAATCTATCTGGTTCCCTTGTAATGCAGTGAGCCTCCTGTCACTGGAGATGTTCAAACCAGAATGGGTTAGAAGTGCTGCTGAAGGCAGGCCTGTAGTGGATGTGCTGTTGGGCGTGTGTAGTGCCTCTAGCTCAATGCCTAACACAGGTAGGTGCTTGCATCAGGGGACCCTTAAGGTTTAGGATTAGAGCTCTTCAGACTTCTCTGTAAAAATCATTAAAAAAAAAAAAAAATCCAGGCAGCTCCTTATGTACTTAGGAGGTAAGAATTATTTTAATGATGACCAGGCATATTACATACACAATTTCATTTGAATTTTGTAATAATGCTATTTGTTGTGCATACCTTACGGGGTTATTACAGTTGAGGAAACTGAAGCACAGAGAGGTTTAGCAACTGCCCAAGGCTGTACAGTAATTGGCAGATCTGGGATTTGAATCCAGGCCTCTGGCTCTGCCTATGATTGTCCTTGCCCATGGATTTTCCAGGGGCAAGCTTGAACCTCAGTCTCTGGCCAACATTTGTGATAATGGAAGGTGCTCCAAGTTTTTGCTCATAGCTCTGCCTCTGGGATCTTTGGGTTTACTGGCTAGAAAAGTGAGGACCTGTGATAGAACCCCTGAACCAGTGGTTGGCTCATGGGCCATCCTTAAGCAGGACATAACTTTGATTCACCCCATGTGCCTGTGGACCAAGTACCGTGTTAGGGCCCTGGGAATGCAGTCGTAAACAAAATGGAAGGGATGCCTGTCTGCATGAAGCTTATTTTCTTGTTGAAGAGGCAGCAGGGAAGAGGCAATTGCAGTGTGGGCTGGTGCGGTTGGGGAAGAGCAGATGTCAGGGCCCCATTTACCTCCCTTTGGACCTCACCACTGTGGTCCTGACCTCTGACCACTCAGTCCCTGTCCGGGGACTTGCTCTCCCTGCCCAAGTCCACTGTGCCTACACTGACGCAAGCTAGAAAATTGACGTCCATCAGGAATTGCTCCAACACTCAAGGGTGAGAGGGAGTTAGCTGGCGAAGAAGTGGTGAGCAGAAAGAAAAGAGGGAAAAGTGTTCCAGCAGGGGGACTGGCATTTGAGGAGGCTCAGAGGCAAGGAAGGGTGGGGTGTCCGTGAATGGCGGATGGGCCATTACGGCTGGTCTGTGGGGTGGGTGGGGGATTGTGAGTGATGAAGCTGAGTCCAGACTTGGAGGCCAGACTTGGAATGATTTGTATTTGATTCTAAGACTCCCCTGGGGCCAGCCAGTGTGCCAGATAAGGGCATCTGGGAGCTGGGAGGTGTCTGAGGAGGCCAGGCCCCACAGGGTCTCCTGGGTCTGCTCTCAAAGCCCCTCAGAGGGCAGGGAGAAAGAGGCCCTCCTGGGAAGATTCCTGGGTCCCCTTCAAGGAACTTCCTCTTGCTGCAAAGTCCCCCTTGCTGGAGCCCATAAAGCAGGGCACTGAAAGTAATTACAGGCTGGGAGAGGCCAGGGCAGGGACGCTGGGGACGTGCAGGGGGCAGGGAGGCAGACAGGAGCCGTCATGCTGGCCTGGCTGCCAGGGAGGGAGCGTGCAGACACCAAAGCCCCCATAAAGTCGCCCAGAGTAGGCCCTTTTACAGGCATTCTGGGCTGGGGCATGATGTCACCGGGAGCCAATCAGGGGCTCCCCCAGGCCCTTTTGCTTCTCTGGGGCCTGTCTCTGTGGTTATTGAGGTACATTCTTGGTGAAGGGGGTGTTTTCTTTTGAAATGCTTGAACCCAGTAGGTTTTGCAGCCACTGGCTGGGCTAGTCCTTCTTCAGGCAAAGCCAGCCAACCCTATGTTCCCTTTCAAGACAGAAGGGCCTCCTGGGGGCTGCCCGGAGTTCCCTTCAAGCCACAACTTTGAACTTCTTTTAGTGAATCAACTTCTTTTAAATTACATCCATTTGAGAAAAATAATCAACATGAATTGAGAAACACAACAATGAAACAGGCTATGGAGTGAAGAGTTGTGGATTTGAATCCTGGCTCCTCTTCTTAACACCTGTGTTGTTCCTAGACAACCCTCAGTTTACCCATCTGCAAAATGGGAATGATCTAAACCACTTTGCAGGGTTGTTGCGAGGACCCAGTTAAATGGATGGGTACGAAGCACTCAGCTACCACTAGCCATTATTTTGACAAATCTGTTCTTCCTCACAGCACTAGACTTAAAAAGCCTTGCCAGGCCTGTCTACTTCCCAGACTACCTTTATGGGCAGATGATCCTAAGAAAGATGGAAATGAGGCCCAGACAGGCTGAGGGTCTTGTGAAAGCTGTTGTGTCTAATTAGGCACTGTTTGCAGTTCTTCTGTGAAGCATGATCATTTAGCTCTAGTTAAAGGAAACTATAAAACCATATAGGACCCAACTGAAAGTTTAGGAAGGCAAAAACCTCCAGAAGGCTACCAGCCTCGCATTGCAAGTACAGTGACTTTTATGTTAATATGTAGTTTGTTCATGCTGCTCTTGATAATAAACTTGAAAGGTGAATACAGTATACACGTGCCTTTGCTTGCTCCACCAGTATTACAGATTATCATGTTAATGGCTCCCTGTTATTTCATCAAATTGATGCTGGGTATTGTTGAATTTTACTTTCAATTTCCCCCTGTCTGAAATAATGCTTCAATGAACTCTTTTCTTTTTCCACAGAGCGTTTCTCTTTATTTATCTCATTTCCTTAGGATAAATTCCCAGAAGCAGAATCAGTGGGTCTCAGGGTAGGAACATTTTTGTGGTTTGTGATACATATTTTCCAAAAAAGATGTTCTAATTTACATTGCCTTCAGCAAAGTTTGTCTGTTTAGCCATTTCAAGGCAACCTTACCAGCATTAGGTATTATTGTTTATTATTTTGTTTGCTGCTAGATAAACAGGTATTCCTTCTTCTTCTAAAATAAAATAAAATGATTGATTTGTGGATTCAAAGACATATATATATATATATATAGTGTATGTACCAATAGATTTATCTTCTCTTTTTAACATCATCTGAGATTTTGGGAGGTATTGAGTTAGGTGATTCTTTTGCTACAAAATGCAAGAATGCCATTCCTATGTGCTTGTGAAAGGCAAGTATATTCTCTCCCATGCCAGACAGTAATAATTGTAATAAACTGGGGCTGCTGCCAAAGTTGAAACAAACAAACAGTTACAACAGACAATGGAAGCTCAATCCCGACCCTGATGAATGAAGTTGCTAATGTGACTTCCTGGAGCAGATGTCAGCCAACGGGCCTCCCCTGTGACTTACATTAGGTCCTAGTGACAGTGCTAAGCGGTTTGAAGAGGTAAAAAGATGCTTATGGGGCTGAGGAGGGGGTGCTATTTGGGGTGAGTGTGCAGTCTGGTTTCTATAGCTAGCAGAAAAGGACTGATTTGGAAGAACTTCACAGGGAAAGTTTGCAGAGGTTCATGAAAAGACAGAAACAAAGTATTTGAGGTAGGGGCATGCGGTGGTGAGGTTAGCCGTCTCACACTGAGGCTCATAACCCAGCCCAGAACTGAGCACCTCTGTTGGGTCTGATAAACAGAGTGTCATGCATGAACAGCCAGATGCAGGTTCCAATCTTGGCTCCGCAATTGAGACTTGTGGAGGATGCCACTGTGGATTGAGGGACAGCTGAGGACTCAGGCAAGACGTCCTGTCCCTTTGCTGCCCCTGCTTATAAGGCCAATCCTGAGTCCAGCTGGCTCCAGGCTTCTCAGATTTCTGTCCTCAGAACTTCAACACTTGTCTGTGTACTGAATGGGTAATGAGTAAAATCTGCCTGTGTCCACCGCTCTTGTGTTACTGAAGACATGCTGATTGTCTTATTAGAGCGTAAGCTCTCTCAGACTTAAAAGGTGAAGTCTCCATGTACATTTATACTTGCAGCACCAGTGCTACTTCCCCTTCCTCCAGGAAGCTTTCCTTGACCTCACCAGTTAGCTAATGGCCATCTCCTTTGCTCTCCTCTGTGGAAGCTTTTATGGCTGTTCTTACTGCATCAGGATCGTAATTGTTCTTCATTCCCAGATGCCACACTCTGTAGCCACATCTGTGTTTCCCTTACTTCTTGCCCCTGTGTGATAAACTCATTCCTACTTGCAGCCTTGGCCCTTTGTGGGAGGTCAAGGAGTGGTTGCTGAATGAATGAGTGATAAAATAAGCACACCACCATTTATAAAGCACACTTACCACACGTTGTCTTATTTGGTACAACCTCATTGTAAAAGGTGGAGAGGCTGGGTATTGTTATACCCATTTTACAGAAGGCATTAATGACACCAGCTGCCACTCATTGAGAGTTTCAATGCAGCAAGCCCAAGGCTCAGCACTTTACAAGCCTTGTCCCATGTCATCTCCCCAGCAACCAAAGGAGGTAGGTACCATCATCATTCTCATTCCACTAAGAGGAGACTGAAACTTGCTGAAGACAAATAACCTGCCAGGGTTTCATTCCTAGGAAGGGACATATCTGGAATCTAACTCTGGTTCTGAGTGTTGTTAAAGTTTCCACTCTGCCACGCCACCCCTCCTGATGAGATCACCTCTGCTATTTCCACTTCCGGGACTTGAGTTCTTAGAAACAGTGTCTTATTTGTGCACTTCCAGTGCCAGGTGCAGGGCTGGGCATCGGTAGGCATCCATAAGTGCTGATGAAATGGAAGGATAGGTGGATGAATGGACAGTTGGTGTCTGCTCCAGCTCTGCTGCAAACGGAGGGAGTTTCTGCTTTTGTGTAGTGCAGTCAGGGAATGGGAGTTGAATTTAACTTGGGGCTGATCTTGTACCTGAGTTGTTCTGGTCATAAAACATGAAGTGTGTCTTCTTGGGGACATGGTGAACCATGTGCCTGCCTTCCAATGTATCAGATGTGTCTTGCCAAACTCTGAGGGCAAAATGAATTGTCCTGGGAGAGCCAACAGCCGCCTCCCGCCTGTGTCAGGAGAGCAGAATCATTTTGCTCTGTCTACACACGCATTCCTGTCCTCTCCCTGCTGATGGCCTTGGGAGATAATGCGTTCCATGTGTGTCCCTGATCATCGGGACAGCTGTTGGGAATGTAGTGGGAGCTGCAATGGCCCACATGTCTGGGTGAAGTGGGTCAATGCTTTTCCAGGTTGCAGACCCTTGCAATGTGTGTGGAGTGCTGTGTGTGTTGGGATGTGGTGTGGTATTCGTGGTGTGTGCTGTGTGTATGTGTGGTGTGCAGGACCCCATATCCCAGGGCTGCAATGTCAGACAGGGCCTGCCAGGGTCGGTATTTGCCTCTCTACCCAGCTCTGTGCAGAGCCTGAATGGCTGGCCGGCAGACTCCAGCCATAGAAGAGGGAGCTGGAATTCGTCCTTCTGCTCTAAGAATGGGTGTGGGGCCTACCTGGCTGGACACGGAACTTAGTTTTGGATCCGCACCCAAGGTCCAAGTGCACACCACAGGGCGCTGCTTTTCACGGGACTCTTATCTGGTTTCCCCATCAGAGCACTCAACCCTGTGGATGAGCCCGTCTCTGGATCCCAAGATGTGCAAGGATAGGAACAAACACAGCTCACAGTTATTGTGCCTTTGCTCTGTGTCAAGCACTTTACGTGGAATTTCTCTTCTAGGCTGTTGATATCTCAAAGTGGTTAACAGCATGGATATCAGCGTTAGCAGGACTTGGGTTTAGATTCCGACTTTTCTGCTGAGAGCTGTGTGACCCTGGGCAAGTCACCTGTCACAGTGTCTGTCTCCCCACCTGAAGCATGTTGTGCTTAGTGACAGCCCTCGTGCCTCGCAGGTTAACGGAGAGCCTGCATGTGTGGGTTTCTGTTCAGGACAGTATGTTGTTGATGGGCAGGCATCATGATTCCACCAGGCCCTCCACCCTGCTGTCCCCTGAGATCTCTGCTATCCTAACCGTGGACCCAGGCTCCTTTCTGGCCAGGGTTCTGACCTTCCTAGACCTGTCGCTGTCAGCTCCCTCTTGCTGCAACCTCTGGCCTTGGAAGTCCTTTTTGCATTCTGTCCTCACAGGCGTCTTGGAAGAGGGCTTCCTTCCCTGGGGCTGGTGAGGGCTCTGGCCGGGAGGGTTTTCCTCCGCCCCCTGCTCCATTCCCCACCACTGGCTATTCACTTCTCTGCTGGACCTTCACCAGGACTGAGGTTTCTTTCTTTCACAGGAAAGGTGTCTTCCCTTTCCTGTAAGAGTGTGTGCGATGTTGTGGTGTGTGTGTAGTGTGTGTATATGGTGTGTGTATGTAGTGTGCTGTGTGTGTGTATGTGTGTATGCTGCAGTGTGCGGGTGTGGTGGTGTGTGTGTAATGTAGTGGTGTGTGTTTGTATGGGGTGTGTGTGATGGTGATGTGTGTAGTGTTTGTGGCATGGTGGTGGTGTGTGTGTGGTGGGGTGATGTGATGTGTGGTATTGTGTGGTGGTATGTGTGGTATGTGCTGTGGTGTGGTGGTATGGTGTGATGTTGTGTATGGTGTGTGTGGTATGATATGTATATGTGATGGTGTGGTATAGTGGTATGTGTGTGGTGCAGTGTGGTGAGGTGTGTGTGTGGTATGGTATTTTGTTGTGTGGTATGTGTGTGGTGTGCAATGTGTGTGGGGTGGTGTGTGTGTGGTATGGTATGGTGTTGTGTGGTGGTGTGTGGTGTGGTGTGGTGGTGAGGTGTGGTGTCATGTTGTGTTTGGTGTGTGGCATGGTATGTAGGGGTGGTGTGGTATAGTGTAGGTGTGGTGTGTAGTGTAGGTGTGTGTGTGGTGTCATGATGTGGTATGTGTGTGGTGTGGTATGTATGTGGTGTGGTGTGGTGGCGAGGTGTGGTGTCATGATGTGTTTGATGTGTGGCATGGTATGTAGGGGTGGTGTGGTATAGTGTAGGTTGTGGTGTGTAGTGTAGGTGTGTGTGTGATGTGGTGTGGTATGTGTATGGTGTGGTGTGTGTGGCATGGTATTGTGTTGTGAGGTGTGTGTGTGTGGTGTGCAGTGTGTGTGGCCTGGTGTGGTGTGTGAGTGGTATGGTTATGTGTGCAATGTGTATGGAGTGGTATGTGTGTGGTATGGTGTTGTGTGGTGTGGTGGTGTGGTGTGCAATGTGTGTGGAGTGCTGTGTGTGTTGGGATGTGTGATGTGGTGTGGTATTCATGGTGTGCGCTGTGTGTATGTGTGGTGTTCAGTGTTTGTGGAGTGGTGTGTGTGTAGTATGGTGTGGTGTTGTATGGTGTGGTGGTGTGGTATGGTATTATGTGGTGGACTCTGTGCTGTGTGCTGTGTGTACGTGTGGTGTGCAGCATGTGCAGAGTGGTGTGTGTGTGAGATCAAGCTCTGGAGCCAAATAGGCGACTGTGTACTTGGGTGGGGCCAAGCCTGAGGCTCTGGCTGCCTCTGGGTGCCTGTTGCATGTGGAAGCCCTGGCGAAACATCTCAAGGGGATTGTGTGTATCGGGAGTGCCTGTGTCTGTGGCTGACATCTGTCTGTGTGTATGGGTATATGAGGAAGGACCATCTGGGTGCATGTCATGTAAGTGTGTGGAGTGTGTGTGTGCACTGGGTTGTGAAGGCTTGTGTCTCTGACAATTCCTTGTGTGTGTGAGAATGAGAAAGAGACAGATGGTGCATGCTGTCTCCATCATGAGGCTCTGGGTGTGTGAAGGGGTGAGAAATTCATGTGAGTATCTGTGATTGTGAGGGTTGCATCTATGGCTGATGTCTGGCTGTTTGTGCGTGTGTTTGTGTGAGTCTATGCAGACATGGGGAAGAGCATGGGTATCTATGGTGTTGAATGTGCAGGTGTGACACCCTGTGTGCCCATGTGAGTGAGACCAGCGAAGCAGGACTCTCCCTTTTTGGCATTAAGCCCACGTGTGTGCAGCCTGCGAACGTGAGATGTCGGAATGTGCTGGTGAGGGGCTGTGTGTGAGATACACACGTGTGCACATTCACACAGGCACTGTGTGAGGAGGTGGGTAGGGTGGTAGGCAAGGGCATCAGCCTGTCAGGGCCCCTCTCTGCGCTGCTGGGGGCTCGTTCTCAGCTCTTTAAGAAGTGCAGGGCAGCCCTCCCTGGTGGGCCAAACCTGCCTGCTCCCTCTGTCCCACATAGGCTGGACTGGAGACAGTTCTGGGATTCTCTAAGGGAGAGAGAGGTAGGCCTGGGTCCTCGGAGAGGTGGTAAGAGGGGGAGGCCTGGCCTAGGGCAGGTGGATGGAGAAGAGGAGACCCCTACAACCTGGCCTCCGGAGCCTTAGAGGGGACCAGAGCCTTCCTGGGCACACTTAGGTCTGAATTCAGCTCTCCCTTTCCCGGCCAGGCCCTCTCCAGTTCTCTATGCTGCTTCCCCAAATGAGTAGGAATCACAAAGCAGGTGGCAATGACTTTTTCCCCAGTTACATTCAGAAGATCAGGGAGGTATCTCATCCTTATCACCAGTGTCCTAATGAGGCTTCAAGAAAAATGTTTGTTGAATGAATGAATGAAGTGAGAGCGAATGCTTATGGTTGCTGGGGGAAGGAGAGAGACTATCTGAAACCAGCTTATCCTACAATATGTGGGGCAGAGCATGTGGTCGTGCAGGGTAGAGTGTGCGTGCATGCATGCATGTGTGTGTGTGCACGTGGGTGTGTGGAGGGAAAAAATCAGGTAGCCACTCCCTCTGACCCTGGCTGCTCCTACAGCTGCAGTTTCCCAGGCAGGATGACAATCTACATGTTTCACCTTCCGGTTACTAGGAGGATGGGATGGGGGCTTTGAGGGAGCTGAATGTCAGTCTGGGGTTTCGGTCTTCCTGGGAGGGTCACAAGTCCTCAGCGGGGGATTTGTACCAGCAGCTAAGCAGATAATTGCTTGTCAGATTGATTGAAGGCTTTTCAAAATGTCTTTTCCTCGGAACACCTTCCCATCCCCCCCGATGAGTGGGTTATTTGAGTTGGAACTGTTCCCCCTCGGTTTTTTTTCCCCTCCTTTCTCAAAGTAGTAATTACTGCGAGTAGCCCTCCATGGTGTTTCCTGTCATTTGGAGGCTGAAGCCAGCGGCTGTTTCCTCTGCTGGGTGAAGGACAAGCAGGCCAATTAGGGAAATGCCCCACCCCCTAGCCTGGCCATGAGCCCCTGGGGCCCCTGGTGGCCTCCATGGGGCTAATAGGGCCTGGCAGGTGGAAAGGAACTGGCTGACTGATCAACTGAGGTAGTCCTGGCTCTCTTCCAAACCCTGAGACTTTCCTCACCCTTTGTGTCCTTGTTCCCTTGTGTGCGTGCGCTCACTTGCACGTGCATCTGCCTGCGTGTGTGCATGTAAACTGTGGACAGGCTCCTGGGCCTCAGTAAAAATCTCAAAGTCATCCACAGTGATTTTTCCAAGGGAGCTTAGCCTTGACCATCTCTTCAGATTTTAAAAAGTCTGCAAAGTTTCTGCATCGTAAGTGGATAGACGGCTGCTGAGAGGCACAGACGGAATAAGGCAAGAACTGTGAGAGGCTCATTGCCGAATTGAGGTAGTGGGTTCAGGGGTGCTCACGGCACGGCGCTTTCAGCTCTTCCATGCTTTCAGAATACTCACGATAAAATGTGGGTAAAACGTTTGCAAGGTCGCTCTACAGTCCTGCTATCCACCCACCCGCACTCAGGATTCATAACCTCCGCTCGCCTTGAGTTTTGTTTTAATGCTGCGCCTCTTCCTTCCCCTCCTCCTCCCTTCCATCTTCTCCCCTTCCTGCCTTTGAGACTTTGTTCTCAGTCACAGAAGCCAAAGCTGAGCAGGACGCAGATGAAGATGAGAGGAAGAGTTGCGGCTCATGAGTCGAGGTGGTTTGAGTCCATTCCAAGCTCTGCCTCTTTGTGACCTCAGGGGAGTGACTTAACCACTTTGTGCCTCAGTTTACTCATCTGTGAAATGAGGCTAATAACAATAGAACCTTCATAAGGTTGCAGTGAGGTTGAATGAGAGAATGCACGTAAAATGCTGAGCACAAAGCCTTAGTCCATAATCTGTGCTTAACAAATGTTTGGTAAACAAATAATAAAACGGACCTCATAAGGACATGTGGATCTTGGAAAGAGATGGGAGGGAACATGCCAGAGAGATAAGCATGGCAACGAGTTGTGTGTTGGGGGACCCCATGGGGGTTCAGTGTGGCTGGACTATAAGATGGGTGGTGAAGTGTGGAGGGCTGGGAGTGAGAGGGTGGCTAGGGGTGAGAGAGAGGCTGGGGGTGAGAGAGAGGCTGGGGGTGAGAGGAAGTCTAGGGGCAAGAGAGAGGCTGGGGGCGAGAGGGAGGCTGGGAGTGAGAGAGGCTGGGGGTGAGAGGGAGGCTGGGGGTGAGAGAGGCTGGGGGTGAGAGGGAGGCTGGGGGTGAGAGGGAGGCTGGGGGTGAGAGGGAGGCTGGGGGTGAGAGAGAGGCTGGGGGTGAGAGGGAGGCTGGGGGTGAGAGAGGCTGGGGGTGAGAAGGAGGCTGGGGATGAGAGGGAGGCTGAGGGTGAGAGGGAGGCTGGGGGTGAGAGGGAGGCTGGGGGTGAGAGGGAGGCTGGGGATGAGAGAGAGGCTGGGGGTGAGAGGGAGGCTGAGGGTGAGAGAGGGAGGATGAGGGTGAGAGAGGGAGGCTGGGGGTGAGAGGGAGGCTGGGGGTGAGAGGGAGGCTGGGGATGAGAGAGAGGCTGGGGGTGAGAGGGAGGCTGAGGGTGAGAGGGAGGCTGGGGGAGAGAGGCTGGGGGTGAGAGAGAGGCTGGGGGTGAGAGGGAGGCTGGGGGTGAGAGGGAGGCTGGGGGAGAGAGGGAGGATGAGGGTGGGAGAGAGGCTGGGACCACTTTGCTGTGGTGATTATGAGCATGATCTCCGGGATCAGGGGGCCCAGATCGAATCCCAGCCCTTCCACCAGTCACTAACTATATGTCTTCGGACAACTGACTCATCTCCATGCCTTAGTTTTCTTATCTGTAGAAATGGGACTCCCAATAGCTTCTACCTTAGGGGCTGAATTAACTGAGTTAATAAATTCAGAGAACTGCTGCCTGGCCTGTGGAAAAGTCGGGTAAGATGAAAGTGTTTGCTATGACTGTCGTTCTTAGATGTGGACAGGGACTGCATGTGGCTACACATGTGTGGCTGGCTCACACATGTATGCATGTTGGTGTGGACGTGTGCATCAGCAGCCAGCACTTGTCTGTGGGGTGTGTTTGTGTCTATATTTAAGTGTGTGGTGGAGACTGGGGTCAGGGAATCCATGGAGCAATGGAATCTCTGGAAGAAGACCCATCCATCCTGGGCAAAGAAGCCCTTCAGTGAGAAGTAGAAAGCAGCACTTACAAATAATAGTCTATATTGCTTCCCTGCTGAAAAGCCTCCGGAAGTTCCCCTTCATTCATTCATTCAGTTGACAAACATCTGCAGAGGTCCTACTATGCACCAGCCTCAGCCTCCTTGGCCCTTTCCATTTGCCATTGGTTATATACAGCTTGTTCTTCCATGTACACTTCTCTTTGGCCTTCTAAACCCAAGTTAGCTGCTGCTGTCTCTGAGAATCTTTCCTGGCTACAGAAAAGGCCATGCTGATGGGTTCCCTTGGCACCCAGGTTTTTACACCCACAGCAAGGTCAGTGATTCTTGTCCATTCACCACTGAATCCCCAGCACCAGGTGAGAGCCTCAGCACAAGCATTTTAAATGAATGGATGAATGAATCGTTCAACATGAGGACACCCACAAGGGGTCCCGATCCTGCAGACCAGTTCAACCAAGAGCCTGGGAACTGGGGTTCACCGGTTTCTTAATTCCTGTCACTGTTCCTTCCATCTGTGCCACTGGCTCCCCTCCAGTAAGACAGCAAACCCCTGGATGCAGACGGCTCCGTAAGAGTTAAAAGAGCAGTAGGCGTTGGCTGATGGGGTCAGTGAGCTCCCCAAGGCTGCTAGAAGTGTTGGAAGCAGAGGGAAGCAAGGCAGGAAAGTGGTCAACGTCCTTCAGATAAAGGGGGCATTTGACCTTGGGTGCAGTCCAAGGCCCTTCCCTGGAGGCTCCCAGCGTGCCAGGCCCTGACCCCCAGGGGAGGCCAAGGAAGCTACCTTGACTGGAGGAGCCACACATGGGGCTGGACATCAAGCCTCACTTTATCTCCTCAGGCCACACGTCAGCTAGGAGTGCTGGGAACGCAGCGGGACCGGCTCACAGGAAGCCGGAGGAGTTTCTGTCTTTCTAGGGGTCAGAGGTGACTGGGATTTTGTCAGTCAGGGAAATGGGAACTTCCTGTGTCTGTCCCCAGAGCTGACACTGGCAGCAGGAACCCAGATGGAACTGGTAGGCCAGAAATGCAGATGTGATTTTCATGGCCTGTTCCCCCTGCAAGACAGGATTGGATTTCACTGTACATACATGCATAGAGTGTGTGAATGTGTGTGTGCTCACATGTGCATAGTGTGTGCATCCATGCACACATGGACAGTAGCTGTGGGGCAAAAATTCAGGGTTTGTGTGTCTCTAGATGAATCTGTGGTGCCCAAATTTGTCTGCCTTGTGAATGCTTTTGGCATATGTGAGAAGCAGGAATTTGTGTGCGTCCATATGTGCTTATGTATGTAAGCATACATCTGCCTGAGATGTATGTAAGCCTGTGTGCTGAACGCATGCAGATGAATGCATAGGGGATGGGGGCCTGATTTTAACAGTTTTTGGAGCCCAGTAAGATGGAATCACTGAAGGAGGGGACACAAAGCCACGACGCTGGAAACATCTGTCCCCTTGTATGGCCCTGGGGTCTCTGGAGAGGGTTTTATGTTTCCTTCTTGCTAAGAAGGAAAATGTGATGCAAATATAGCAGCACAGTCACTCTCTACTAAATAAGATGTCCAGTCCGCTCAGTACAGGTTATTAATCAGAGACAAGCAATTTGAAGGAGAGGCAGGAGATCATCTTTGTGGATGAGGGGTGAACAGAACTTCCCTTCTGCAAGGGAGAGGTCCTAAACCAGGTCCACCCCAGTCCAGCTCCATCTGGCCCCAGCGGGGGCACCTCAGGCAGGTAGGTGCAGCATCAGCAGTGGGTCGTAAGCCATCTGGTTGGAAAGGTGGTCCCTGCCTTGAGTGACCGCAGATGAGCCCCCTAAACTGAGGAGCTTTGAAAGCACAGAGGGAGGGGCCGCTGCTGTAAGACCTCACAGAGTGGGGAGAATTTGAGTAGAATCTTCTCCTTCACAGGATTTAAGAAAGTTTGTTATTTATAGTTTTTCGGCATTTGTGTGATATTTGCTCAATGTCTGTTTCAAACAGGTCAGGAGTTGGCGAACTATAGCCAGTAGGCCAAATGTGGCTTACTGCCTTTTTTTGTAAATCAAGTTCTATGGGAACACAGCCATACCCAGCTTATATACCTTCTATGGCTGCTCCCATGCTACAACAGCAGAGTAGTTGTGACACAGACCCTATGGCCTGCAAAGCCTAACTATTTACTATCTGTTTCTTTATAGAAAAAAGTTTGCTGACCCCTGCACTAGACTGTTGGTTTCATAAGGGCAGGAAGGATAAGCTGAACACATAGCAAGTACATAATAGTATTAGTTGAATGAATGACTTAGTTAATTTTGGAGGATGATTCCAGGCAGAGGAAATAGTGTGTGTAGAGGCATGGAGCCAAGAAACAGCCCTAGGCGTTCTGGTGACAGGAGGGTGGAGCACAGAGAAAACACACACATGCACGCACGCACACACCCTCACACATACACGCATACACATACATGAATGCATTATGGGAAATGTGGCAGCCCAGAGCCTAACACAGCAGAAGGAGTATTTGGTCAGGGAAGGCATCTCTGAGGAGGTGACACTGAGCAGAGTCCTGCAGACCTATAGGCATTTTGCAGGGGAAGATGGAGGAACGTCATTCCAGGTGGTGGGACTGTCAGAGGCAAAGGCCTGGAGGCCTGATGGAAGGAAGCATCGGTGCTGGGCACCGCTAATGACACTGAATCTGCACATGCCTGTGATGGGACCCTTGGGCCCACTTGAAGCTAGAGAGGATTTTCGGTCCAGATTTGCAGGGCCTGGAAGGGCTGCCCATAGGGAGTGTGGACTTCGTTCTCTGGACACTGAGGAATCAATCACTGGAGGTGTCAGTGGAGACTCCAGGGAGACCCAGGTAGGTGAGGAATTCGGGACTCTGGGTAGGCCACTTTTCTTCTCTAGACTAGTTTTAGTGGCAAAATGGGAATGATATTGCCTGCCTCCTGGAGTAGGTGAAGGATTACTTGAGATTAGAGATGTGAGAAATTCAGCCTGTGCCTGACACAGAGTGGCTAATGAGCAGGGTTGTACAAAACACAGGACGCCCAATTAAAGTTGAATTTCAGATAAGTAACAAACCATGTCTTAGTATAAGCATGTTCCAAATATTGCATGGGACATGCTTATATTGAAAAATTCTTCATTGTTTTTCTGAAATTCAAAAATTTCAGAAATTTGGAAGTTCTAACTGGATATCTTATATTCTTCTTTGCTAAATCTGGCAACTCAACTGCCCAGGGCTGCTGACGGAACCTGGTCTTTATTGGTGGCTTCAAGGCCCTGAAACCTGCCAGTGATACCAGAAGCAGGATGACAAGCTTGTGGGACTGAACACTGGGGAGGTGAGGTGTCATGGAACCCAGTCGTCTTGGCTAATGGGGAAGGAAGTAAAGGCTCAGAGAGGGGAATGAACTAGCTCAGGGTCATCTAGCCAGATGTGGTCCTAGTGTTCTGCTTTTCTCTGTGGCTGGTCAAGAGAGAGCTTTGACTCATGGGGGATGTTCCCTGGGACAGCTTAGAGGGATTCTACCAGACAGCTGTGAGAATTCTGAGTACGACTTCTAGAATCTTCAGGGGCATCCCTGTCTTGGCAGCAGATGCAGCGTGTGATCTTTACCACATCCCTTACCCCATCCATGCCTCAATTCATCCAGCCATAAAATGGGTCTAATTACACCCACCTCACAGGTGAGTTGTGAGGATTAATTAGTGTTTGTAAAGGCTTTGTAATCTTTGGATGAAAGACGCTCCTTACATATAAAGGGTCATTATTTTTATTATTATTATACAAGTGCCAAGTGTTATTACCTTAATTAGCTTTTCTAGATATCAAAAGCAATTAGACGGATCACTTGTTGAATGCCATTTTGGAAACCCAAGTCACAGAAACTCACACATTCACCTGTTATCTCACATTTTTGGCAAGGGGCCAGCTAGGCCAAAAGGGAGGGCTGAGATTTGCAAAAATAATTTGTTTTTGTCTCTGTCCAAGTTTCACCCCATTGCAAAATTTTCCAGGCATTTAAAATTCCCTGAAAAACAGAGGTTTTAGTTTTTGCTTTTGTGGAAATTCTCATAATGGGGTTTTTAGGGAGAAGGCTTAGTTTTGCAGCCCGGGTAACCTGGTCTGGAAATGGCAATTTATCCTGTTTATCCTGATGTACAGAGAAGACCAGGACTTAGCTACCAGAGCCAGTCCGAGTGAGATGAAGGCATCTCTCTCCTCTTTCTCTTTTTTTTTTTTTTTTTTCTTGAGTTGGAGTCTCACTCTGTCGCCCGGGCTGGAGTGCAGTGGCGTGATCTTGGCTCACTGCGACCTCTGCCTCCCAGGTTCAAGTGATTCTTCTGCCTCAGCCTCCTGAGTAGCTGAGGCTACAGGCGCATGCCACCACACCCGGCTATTTTTTTTTTTTTTTTTTGTATTTTTAGTAGAGACGGGGTTTTATCATGTTGGTCAGGCTGGTCTCGGACTCCTGACCTCATGATCTGCCTGTCTCGGCCTCCCAAAGTGCTGGGATTACAGATGTGAGCCAACACGCCCAGCCATAAAGGCATCTCCTGATGGGGGCCTACTGTGTGTCAAATTCTATCCCAGTGTGTGCATATTTTTAAATTATAATTCCGTGCCATAGCTAGGAGCTTTCTGACCCTCATTTTACAAACAAGGACACTATGGCTTAGAGGAGTTAAGTGACACAGCCAGGAAGTACAAGAAGAATGCAAACCCAGGTCTTGCTGATTCTATAACCTACCTCTAGGTTTGATACAGTTTCTACCTCTCTGTGTTACCTGGAATCTACCTGGCCTGGGTCTAAACTGGCTCATAAATAGTCAAGTGGTTTTCTGGTATTTAAGAGATGGAATCGCATAGGTTGTATACATCACTGTGGTGCTGGGGTCGCCTGCAACCCCAGCCTGGCAAATCTACTCAGGCCTTGGTTCAACATGGCTTTGCCTAGTCAGGGTCTTTGGAGTTGGCTCAAAACCCCAGGGTTTAGGCAGAGGAAGGTACTGTGGCCTGGTTGTATCCATTAGGGCAGGCAAAACAGGTCAGGGCAGAAATCAGCCGGGTGAGGCTCCCTCTGTACTGTCCAGTTAGCTAGGGGGTTGGTGGGGGGCGGGGTGAGTAGCTGGCTGTAATTAACTTTACCAGCGTCCTTAACAGAGGTGAGAAAACCTTTCCCCTACTTCCCTTTCTACTCTGTCCGGCTTCCTCAATGGCCTTGAGGACCCTCCCAAAGCTTTGACTAGGCCAGGGGGCACTGAACTGAGCCATGCTGCCAGCATGTTCCAAACCAAGATTATATCCCAGCTCTGTAGTTTTATTTTCTTTCTTTCTTTCTGTCACAAATCATTTTCTCTTTACAGAACCTCTCTGAGGGCTGGGCTGGGCCCTTTATGAAGTCAGTGGGTGCATTAAGAGATTGATGGAGTGTTGGAGGATCGATGGATAGAAGGAGGGAGGAGTTGATAGTGTAGGAATAAATTGACATATTAATGGAAAGGTTGCTGAATGGATAGATGAAATGGGATGGTAGATGGGGTTGGGTATTGGTGGATTAGACATGGAACTGTATGTACAAATGGAAGGAAGCTTGGCCCACTGAATGGATGGGTTAGCATGTGGGTGTAGGAGTTGATGAGCGTGAAAATAAATGTACAGAGGGGTTGGAGATTTTGGGGGTTGGATGGAGGATTTTGAAAAAGATAGAAGGGCTGGTAGGTGAGAAGTTGGAGGAAGAGGGAGGGGTTGACAAATGTATGGACAAGTTGACAGATAGGTGGAGGGAGTGGTGGATGGATGAAGGAGTTTTGAAGATAAATGGAGAATTGCATATGGATAGAAAGGTCAGATGGAGAGGAGGAGCTGGGAAATACAGGGGCTGAATCATGGATGGAAGGATTGGCAGGTGGATAGAGGAAATGGTAGTGACTGAAGGTTCTGCGGAAGTTGAAGGAGTTGGAGGAAGGGTGGAAAAGTTGGCCTATGGGGAGCATGAATGGATGGAAAGCAGTTGGCAGGTGGGTAGGGAGTTGGTGGAAGGATGAGGAGTGGGATTTTGGAGCTTCTGGTGGATGAAAGTTTAGATGGATGGGTGGAGATAGGTAAATGGAGAATGGTAGATACATGGAGAAGATGTCAGACAGGAGAAAGGATTGGCAGATGGGAAGAGGAGGTGGCAAAGGGGTGGAAAAATGGAAGACTGGCAAAACCCTCTGGGAAAGTTATAGGGGGAGGTACAAGAGTGGGAAGGTTGTCTAAATCAGTAATGGAAGAACTGCCTTGTAGCCTAGGCATTAGTCGGGACAAGCCTCCCTTTATTTCCTTGGGCCTCAGACACCTTTTGCCTGCGGGTGCTTGGGGGCCATTCCAGGTAGTAGAAACCTTCAGTGTCCAGCTCAGTGGGTGGCCCTGACCATCCTCTCCCTCACGTCTTCTCTCCCTCTCCAGAGCTAGGCTCTCCCGAGCCTTATAAATTCCCAGTCCAGAAGGCTTTCTATAATTAACTCTGCAACATTAACCCAAAAGGTGGGGCAGGTGGGGCTGTGAAGAAAGGAGCTGACTCAGAGGCAGATGTCTATCTCCTGATGCTGTGTTAAGTGTGGCCACTGTCCAGCACAACAGGGGCAGTGGGCAGGGTGCCTCCCTTCCTCACCAGCTGCTTGGACTCCACTCTGGCCTCCCCCCAAAAACTTGGGACCAGGGGGGAAAGTTAATTAGGTAGGAAGCGCCTCCCTCCGTTCCCCCCACGCTTTTTCTCTTTCACTTTGCTTCTCTCATTCTCATTCTCTCTTCTATTCTCACCTCTTTTATTCATCTTTTTCTCTTCTTCTACGCCTATTTCTCCCATTCATTCTCTCTTTCTGTTTTTCTTTGTCTCTGATTCTTTCTCATTTTATGTCTTGTTCTCTTTCTCTCTCTCCTCTATCCCTAGGTTACCTCCCACTTGCTGTTTTTGGTGGTCCCCCTCCCATTTTCTCTGTCATTTTCTCCATTTTCATCTGTTTTCTTTTCTGCCTCTCTCATGGGTGGGTCTCCACATCTTGCAATGGAAGCCTGTTCCTTTCTTATGCGCCATCCCTCCTATCAATATATGTCTTTACACAAAAGCAGAATAATTTTGAGGGATGTTCTCTCCTGGGTTTTTGTTTTTTTTTGAGATGGAATCTTGCTCTGTCACCCAGGCTGGAGTGCAGTGGTGCGATCTTGGCTCACTGCAATCTTTGCCTCCCTGATTCAAGCAATTCTCCTGCCTCAGCCTTTCTAGAAGCTGGGATTACAGGCACCTGCCACCATGCCTGGCTAATTTTTGTATTTTTCAGTAGGGGCGGGGTTTCACCATGTTGGCCAGGCTGGTCTCAAACTCCTGACCTCAGGTGATCTTCCCACCTCAACCTCCTAAAGTGCTGGGATTACAGGCATGAGCTACCGTGTCCAGCCCTCTCCTGGTTTTTGAATCAAGTTTAGAATCTTCTCAGAGACCATTTCTCCTTCTATTGATTTGTAATAAAAACAGTATAGTCAACCCACTGGAAACCTCTGGCTGGAGCTTGAGGGGAAACTGGGGAGGGAAAATAGTGGTCACTTTGCAGACAGCAGACCCTGGTCAAGGAAGGCTCTTCCCCTGATGCAGAGGATGAGCCTGGGCTGGGGGCACAGAGGAGCAGGATCCTGGCATGGACGTAGGTGAAAACCTGATGTTAAGTTGACCATCTCATAGGGCCGAGTTTTCTTCTCAAGGAGCCCACAAAATACCCTAGTGTCAAAGTGTTGGTGTTTAAGAGGCCTGGGTTCAAGTTCCAGCTCCAACCACCACTCACTAGCTGTGGGATCTCAGACAGGTTACTTAGCCTCTCTGATCCTCACTTTGCTCATCTCTAAAATAAGACTAAGACTATTCTTGTGGGGTTGTTCAGAAAATTAAATGAGAATGTTGGAAGAAAAGCCTCTGTATCAATCATGATTCAGGCAGAGAAGCAAAACCACTAAGAATGGCATAAAATCAGGGCTTTCTTATGAGGGTTTGGTCCTGTGCAGTTGCGGAAGCTGGTTCAACCGTCTACAGGAGGGTGTTACTTCCGTGTCTGGGCCTGCAATCAACAGAACGAGCAGGTAAGGAAGGAAGATGGACAGGGACTGGAGGGCAAGGGCAGAGCAGACTGTGAGCTGGAATACACAAGGATGTATTGAATCTGCCGAGGTCTCTCATCCCCTTGAAGTCCCTAACTTTGAAGCTGTGAGTAACCTGCTAGGGAAATGATGCCTATTGTCACATTGCTGGTCCAGGAGTTGAGGAGGCTGGAGGAGGAGGCTTGGCAGGAAGTGGAGAAGCTACAATCTGGGTGCTGGTTGCCCACATCAACCAGCAATACCCACCAGGGACAGAGAGGTCCAAAGTCACACAGCTGGTGAGTGATGGCTCTTCATCTGACTGCAAGTCCATGGTTCTTCTGTGCACACTGTGCCCTCAGCAGGAGTGGAGACATTCATGGGCTTGTGTCATTGAGAAATCGTCTAAGGAAGATGAGGCCCAGGTATCCATCTCTCCATAGATTCTGCTCCCCCTTATCCCACAATTTCAAGAGCATGTTCTGTTCACAGTATGTTTTTAGCTACAGGAATCTGGCTTGGGGCTGTGGCTGGGCTAACCCATTTCTCGGTGGTGAGGCCCAGGATTTGGAGATGAGGAGAGGACTTGTCATTTGTGGCAATGGCTCAGTACTAAGTGATCTGTGACCCCTTTGCATGCCTGGGAAGAAAGTGGCTACTAAGGAGATGCACATCCAGGGACTAAATTTCCCAGGTTCTCTTGCAAAGGTGGGACCTATGGCATGTGAGTAGAAGTAATGCACATCACTTTCTGGCCAGGGAGCTTAAGAAGAAAGTAGAGCTTCTCCATTTGTTTGCTCTCCTGCCAGCAGGATGTCAACACTCAATGTCATCTTAGAAGTCACATGCTGATTATGGTAGAGCCATCATCTGCCTGGGTCATTGACCTAACCCAGTGGCTCTCAAAGTGTGGTCCCCAGACCAGCAGCATCAGCATTGTCTAGGAACATGTTAGAGATGAAAAATCTCAGGCACCACCCTAGATCTACTTAATTTGAAAACTCTGGGGTAGGGCTCAGTCATCTGTGCTTTAAGAAACTTCCAGGGGAACTTAATGCATGCTCAAGCTTGAAACCCCTTGCCTCTCCTAGTCACCATTCCATTCATAGCTCCAGAATTGACAGCCAGGCTCAGGAGTGCTCAGGAGGTTTCATGCTCACCCCCATGGCCATCTTTACCCCTCAATTCACCATTGCCTCTCAGTTGATTTCATAAATAAGATAGCAGTGGCACATGCTCTATCTAATTCTTGACATGAAGGCAGCACCGGAAAATGGCATTCTCATGAGATAATTCATTAATTCCTTCCTCATTTTTCATTCTCTGATCAGTCACAGAGAAGCATTAGGTCGACTGGAAAACTTCCCTGGAGGAGCTACAAAATACAGTTTGGATCAACAGCCCTGTAGCTAGGTTTTGTTGTCACCACAGTTTTATAGATGCAAAACTTGAGGTTCAGGGAGTGTGAGTGAGAGGTGGGGCCAGGATTCAAGCCTGGTTCTCTCTGCCTACATCTTCCGCATTCTTTTGGCACTCTCATGGCTTCCATGCCTGCTTTTCCAGGTGATTGGTCTTTTGCAAACAGAACTCACCAACTGCAACCTCTTTGTACCTGAGAGGGAAGAATCACATTGGGCACCCAGGCCATTTGAGAAAAATCTGCTGTCACCTTTTTCCAGATATATTACACAGGGGCATGTGTTTGCATTATGGCTGTGACTATGAATTCAATACATCCTGAAAGAGTGAATGAATGAGTTAATTAGCAACTGGGTAGCTAGCTTGAACATCTCATCTAACTTTGCTTATCTAGAAACTTCTTATATTTTTCCATATTGAGAAGACATTTTCTGCAAAGAAACTGGCACCCAGCTGTAACTGCTGCAATTGTTTGAGGAGGGCAAACAAATGGACAAAGTCCTCGTGGAACATGAATGACGTGATACAGGTTAGGGCAGTGGTTTTCAAACTTGAACATGTGATCAAGAATCACCTGCAGAACTTCAGAACCTAGACTTCCATGACTCAACCCCAGAGTTTATGATTTGGTAGGTCTGGGACAGACCCCAGAATTTGCATTTCTAACAATTTCCTAGATGATGCTGATGCTGGTTGTCTGGGAACTACACTTTGAGAACCATGGGCTTAGGGTAATACCAGATCCTGCAACCAAATGACAATGGCTTAAACCTGTGAGCATGTATATCCCACTTCCTTGTAAGAGAGTGACTGAATATGTTGTGATATGACATACAATATAGCTATAAAATGAATCAAATATAAGAAGATTGATCTGAAGTGATAGTTGTGGTCTATTGACTGAGATAAGCAACTTGCCAAGAAATTTATATAGCATAATCCCATTTTTGTAAAACAACAAAAAACTAAACCAAAACCAAAATAAAACAACCTATTTCCCCAAACCTCAAGCCATATATATATATATTTTATAATGTAGGGCAAAATACGTAAGTCTATACCTGATTATCAACATAAGGGTACCTCTGAAAGTTAAGGGAGATTATTAGCTTTCTAATAATGTTCCCCTACTATTCATTCATTCATCAAAACTGCCATGGTTCTGGCATCATATGCATCCTAAGAAGATGTAATGTTTAGAATTATTAGAATAATTTTAAAATGCAAGAAATAATGAAAACCACTCAGCTCATAAAAGGGTGGATTTAAGTCTGCTTTGCTTCTTTGTATGTGTAGCCCCCGACAGGGATGGGGCAGTTTCTTCTGTCTGTAGGGCACATGATGCTGGTATCATGGCAGTTTTGATGAATGGATGAATGATCATGCCAGTGACCACATGCATTCACTGAGAATCTTACTTTTGGGGGCCAGGGCATGCCCATGAGAGCAAACCATCTAGGAACCCCCAAATGGAGATGTTTGAGAGGGCAGCTGCTCCAGGATGTACTCCATGATGCCCTGGCTTCAGGTGAGTATTGTACCAGCTTGACCCTCCCTTCTTGAGTCTAAGTCTCTGTTGGATCCCAGAGGTTCATTCCTGAAACCGATAGTAAACAGTAGAGGCTTCAACACTGATGAGCAAGGAGTTATTTCTCCCAGAGGAGGGAAGTAGAGATGTGACTTATTACACACCAAACTCAGAGTGCTTGGGCCCAAAGTGTTCCAAATAAAGCTAGGGTAGGATTCCAAACTCCATGCTCATCGGCTGCAGTCTCTTCCTCCCCGGTGAATGGCTAGGCTGACTTTCACAGGGATATTAGAGACCTGGTTCTTTGGGGTTTGTGAGCTCACACTGGCAGGGCTGCTTTTAAAGCTCACTTAATTACACCTCCAAGCAGGTTCAGGGCACAGGGGCCTTGGGCCATGTGTTGGGGTCTCTGACAGTCCTCCTGGGTGCTGGCTTTCAGGGAGGCTGAGTTATCCTCTGCAGCTATGCCTGGTTCCTTATGGGAACTTGGGAGGACAAACCAGCTCGAGAGTCATTTGCAGTTATTCACTGGGGGAAGTGAGGAGATTGTTTCTCATGGCGGAGACAGTTGAGGGAGAAGGGAAGGGGGTTCTTAGAGGGAAAATCTCTGAGGAAAGGATCCAATCCACAGGGTTAAGACAGGAAATCCCTTCATGGGAACCCAAATCTTGAGCAACTTGATTCAGGCTGCTTGGCACAGGGGAGTAAGCACCAAATAGGAAGTTTGGATCCCAGGTCAGCCAATGTTTAGCTGTGTGGCCCCTGTGCCAGGCTTTTTGCTGAACCGAGTGTCAGAAATAGTGGCCGCATTCACCTTCCCACCAGTCCTATGCAGTAGGTGCACCCATCATCCACATTTACCCTTGGGAAAACAGGCTCAGAAGATCTCACAGCTAGAAAGTGTCAGAGTTAGACCTGAGCTCAAGCTCTGTGCTGGTGTTTTCATTACTGGCGTTTCTTTTTTCTTATTGTTTCTTCATTGCTTGTATTTCTGTATCTTCTCTCTTAAATTCTCTGAACCTCACTTCAGGGTTCACCTATTAGAAAGGTTTTGTATTGGTCAATTTCCAGCCAAGAAATTGCTGGAAATTGGAATGGGAATTGCTCAAGGTTTTTCGAACAAAGAAAATTTAATCCAGGGAGTTAGTCACACAAATGACTGAAGACATTGAGAGGCAATTCAGATTCTAGTAAGAGCCGGAAGCTGCGCCTGCCCCCTTGGGCTGCAGGAACAATGGGAGGAGACAATGGGAGGAGATCTTGTTAATCAGATTCCAAGAGTCTGGCCACTAGCAGAAGCTAAGATCATGGTGGTTTATGCCCTGTGGGAGGGGCACCTTGGCAGTAATTACTGCCAGAGAGGCCACTAGGAGCACAGGGGAAGAGAGAAACATATCCTGGCTTCCCCTCTGCGCTCTTGCTCACATGTTTCCCATTGGTTAAAACTACCCTGAAACCAGAGGACAAGAGGTTCTGGGGAGCGTAGATCCCACAGCAGATCAGAGGAAGGGTGCCAAATGGATCTGAGCTCAGACAGGCTGTCGACCAGTTCAGAGCTAAGGGTTGTGGGAGCACTAAAGAAGACCATGTGGCACACAACGTGAGACAGGATGACAAAGCTTGTAGGACACCGTGTGTGTGACCAGTCTGGCTGATGACCCGCTACCAGTGTCAGGGAATGGAAGTTGCAGAGAGTGTGCTTGGATGCATGGCTGTTAAGGCTCCCTAAGGTATGAGCAAGCAGTTCAAAAGAGATGCAGAAGGAAGGCAGTGCCCTTTGCAGCCAGCAAGGAGCTGCCTGTATACCTGACCTGCTGGCATCTTCCCAGGCTTGGCTCCAGTCATCCAGGTTCCTCTTTTATTCTCTGTCCTGCTGCCTCAGAGTGAGCATCCAGGGGACTGTGGGGGAGATTCTGGCTCCTGTCTTCTTCATCTGGGGCTGGACAGCTGGCTGGCAAGTGTGGGAACAGGGGGAACCACAGAGGGAAGGACGTTTGGGTCTAAAATGTAGATATTCCCGAACTTCCTCTGAGACTTTCAGGATTGGAACTGGGGCCATGTGCTTCTCTCCTCTGCTTACCTCTCTGACCATCCTAACATTTGTCCTGGCAGCAGAACTGCTGCTCTTGAATTTTTGGTCAAAGCAATCGGGGTCACGCTAGCAATCTCCCTTCCTTAACCCTTCCCTCCTTTTCCCCCCTTTCTCTCTCCCTTTTTGATTTCCAATTATTTTTGATCATTTACTATGTGTCAAGGATTCTGCTATGTAAACAACAGGAATATAATGGTGAGTAAAATAGCTTAAAAATATATGTTTTTGAAATTTTAAAACCCACTTCTAAATAACTCATGGTTAAAATTAGAAATTCTAGAGTATTTAATATAGAAAAGATTTGTAACTGAATAGTAAAGGAAATTCTGTGTAACAAAATGTGTAAAATACACCTAAAGCAGTGCGTTGACTGGTAAAACCTTGAATGCTGATAATAAGCTTAAGAAGATAAGAAAGGAATAATAGACTAAATCCCATAAAGGTTTAGAATGTAGGAAGGAAATAACAAAATAAGAGCAAAAGTTAATAATGCAAACAGAAGGCCTATTAGGGAGGTTCAACAAACCCATACTGACTACAGGAAAGCTAGAAATGAAAAGGAGAGTCTCGCTACATATGCAGCAGACAGACATTACAAATAACAAAACAATACATGAATAATTTTATACGAAAATATTGGATTTTTTTTTTTTTTTTCAGACGGAGTCTCCCTCTGTCACCTAGGCTGGAGTGCAGTGGCATGACCTTGGCTCACTGCAATCTCTGCCTCCAGTTTCAAGCAATTTTCCTGTCTCAGCCTCCTGAGTAGCTGGGATTACAGGCACGTACCACCACGCTCGGCTAATTTTTGTATTTTAGTAGCGACAGGGTTATACAATGTTGGTCAGGCTGGTTTTGAACTCCTGACCTCAGGTGATCTGCCCACTTTGGCCTCCCAAAGTGTTGGGATTACAGGTGTGAGCCACCACTCCTGGCCACCAAATTATTGGACATCTTTATAAAGGGAACACTTCTAAGAAAAATATAATTTGCCAAAACTGACTTAAGTAGAAGTAAGCAATGCAAATAGATCTATGACCATTATCTTTTTATTCCAGATAAAAAGTATAATTTTTATTTTATTAATAAGGAAATTGAGGCCTAGAGAGGTGAAGAAAATTGCTTAAGAGTCTGCAGGTTGGAAGGGGTGGAGGCAGAGCCAGGTGTGTCTGGATGGCAGGATTCTTTCTTCTGTGTTGGGAGGTGGGGGAGGTGATGGGGCGAGGTCTCTGCTGGGAAATTCCCCAGAGATGCCTGCTATTTGAGTTGGTCAACTACCAGATACTTTTAATGCACCTCTAGGAGAGGCATTTGGCACCTGAATTTTCCCTGAAGATTTCGCCATCACCATCTCCAATTAAAGTGGCACAGTAGCCCTGTACCACCTGGAGAGCATTCAGTACCGCCCATCTGAGGGGAGCAGGATGGGCAGCCCAAGCCTTGGCCCACGGCCCTTTGACTCAGCAACCACCCAGGCCCAAGAACGCCCAGTGCCTGACTGGGTGCCCACAGCCACGGCCCAGGCCTCTGAGCCAGGTTGCCTCTTGGGAAAAAGCAGGTGGTGGCTTGCTGCGGAGAACGTGTGGGTGACAAGCTCCCATCATTTGAGGCCTCCAAGAAGCCACATCCTGTGGATGGGAAATGAGTCTTGAAATGGAAATTGTGATTGAAGATGCAATGACTGACCTTGGCCTTGAGAACACTTGTGAAGTGGCATCTGTCTGTCTGCTTTGCATCCCTTTACCCTTTCTCTTGGGAATATCACCTCACCCTCCCCTTCTCGGGGTTCTGGTGAGGTTGCCAAGGACAGAATCCTACCTTCTGTGGCCACAGTAGGCAAGCTGACAAGCTCTTCCCTCAGTTGGGCTATATGGATACTCCCTCTTCCTCTGGGTTTGCTAAACGCCAGTGATGTCAGCCTGGGGTTTTCTGGGGACGTGCCCACCACCTTCTGCATCACAATAGCTAGAGGAGAAAATGAGGGAACACACAGAGGCACACAAAGCTGAGAGAAAGTGGAGATGCCTGACAATATTATTTGATCTCCTGGATCCAGATGAGCCTGCAGCACCAGTTCCCTTCTGTAGTAAGAGCCAATATCGTCTTATTTTTTATTTTTTATTTTTCCTGAGACAGAGTCTCACTCTGTCACCCAGGCTGGAGAGCAGTGGCGTGACTCAGCTTACTGCAACCTCTGCCTCCAGGGTTCAAGCGATTCTCCTGCTCAGCCTCCTGAGTAGCTAGAACTACAGGCTAATTTTTAGTATTAGTAGTAGTAGAACTACTACTAATTTTTGTATTTTTAGTAGAGACGGGATTTTGATATGCTGGGCAGGCTGGTCTCGATCTCCTGACCTGAAGTGATCAGCTTGCCTTGGCCTCCCAAAGTACTGGGATTGCTGACGTGAGCCGCTGCACTTGGCCAATCTTGTCTCTTTGTTCTTAAATATGTTTGAGTTGGGCTTTTGTCTCCTGAACCCCAGCGTCCTGACTAACACAGTTTGTCCTGGCTTCCGTCTTTCTGTGTCCCTTCTGAGTGACTACTTTCTCTGACACCCTATGACTCCCCTCAAGTGCTCTCAGGAAACGGGTCACACAAAGCATTCAACTAGCTGTTTTCAGTTGGATGTTTAGCTTGGCTCTGCATATTTTAATGGTTGGCATAATGATAAACAATCATGAAAAAGAGCCTGCAGAGGTGGGAACTCAAGAAAACGTATCTTCTTGGGGAAGGGGTAGACAAAGATATACATCACTGCTAACATTGTTTGAGTCAGAAATGGCGCCCTGTGCTCCCAGTGAATCAGCTTACTTTATCTGTACAGTGACTATACTTGTTAGCGTCTATTATTTTTCATTTTGTTTTACGGATGAGGAAACTGAGGTTGCAGAGCTTAGATAATTTGCCTACGGTCACAGAGTTAGGAAGCCGTGGTGCCAAATTTTGAACTGAGGAATTTGACTTAGTAGTCTGTGTTCTGAACCACTTTGTTCACTTAAATGATTAAGTGACTTAACCAAGTTTAGCTTGATGAAATTGGTTGGCCATGGTAATGGGGAGTGCTAGGCTTTTGTTTTCTTCCAAAATTATCTTTAATGTATTTAATATAGTTTTCTTAACTTAAAGACAAATAGAAAAGGTAGGTTTTTTTTTTTGTTTTTTGTTTTTTTTTTTTGAGGGGGGTTGCATGAGAAATGCTGTGAGTTAAAAGAAGAAACTAAAACAAATGGACAATAACCCTGAAACAACCCTTTCCACGGCTGCCAGAGTTCCCCCATCAAACCAAAGTGATTCTGTTCTCTTCATAAAAGGAAAAGCTGTCATAGAGCCCCTCTGCCTGGAGGTTAAAGGCTGTATTTCAGCACCTGACTAAAAGCTCTCTAAATCTGGTGCTGACCACTTTCCCAAAATTGCCCACTGCACCCATTGCCCTGAGGCAGCTTCACTGAGCAGACCCTGAGGTTTCAGCTTTAGAGTCCTCGCTAGTGGTCCTAGCAAGGTATTCCCATGGCCGTGTGGTTCTGCAAAATTTGCAAAATTAAGATATTTAAACTGATCTAGGTTAAGTCCTCTGTCTCTTCTTCTCTGATATTTGTACCATTCCTCTGTCTCTTCTATACTGTCAGAGTGGTCCCAAGGACTTTGGGAATCCGGCTAAGAAGAAATTGAGTTGGGGATACACTTAGTTTAGATTTGTAGTTGTGTGATTTGCAGTCACTTCCATATACAGGTAAGTAACTGCTAATCATCCCAGTGTAGAAATCTACTTCCAAGGACACTGGGACCACCTACTGTGCCGACTCACATGTGATGTGTGAATGTTGTGAAATGAAGGTTTGGGGCCAGAGGCTGTTTCACAATGTGAACGGTGTTCTGTGGTGCTCAAAGTATGGCGGAGAAACGGCATTTGAAATATACAGAGCTGGAAGCTAGTCTGTGAAAAAATCCTTACAAGTTCCAGAGCTCAAATATGAAAAAAATTTGATGGAAGCTTTGCCAAACTTTGTGACAATCCTTAAAACATATAGAGGATAGAAGCAAAAAGTTAGGAAGTGGAGAGACATTTCCTAAATTACCAGTAACAACAGTCAAACTGATCAATCACTAATATTAAAAACCGTACTATGATATTATTGACATGGGAGGAGACAAAGAGAATGAAGCCGAAACAAGCAGGAAAAACAATATTATAGAAGTATTTTGGCAGTTAATTAATGCATAATTTGGCTATTTTCCTGAATGGCTGAGATGTTTCTGGTATTTGTCAGCTTTTTATTTATAAAATTTACAGTTATGATTTCTTAATGAATATTCCCTTTTCTTCCTACATTTTTAGTTATTTATTTAAAAAATCATCTTTATTGAGGTATAAATATGCAATGAAATCCACACACCTCAGGGGACTGTTTGTGAGTTTTGACAAGTATATATACCTGGGTAACCATCACTGCAATCAAAGCATAGAACATTTCTATCACCCCAGACAAATCCTTCCTGTCCTTTTACCTGCGACCTCCCTGAACACTCTGCCCCAGACAAGCACTGACCTGCTTTTTAAAAATCACTATAGATTTTGGTTGTTCTAGAAATGTCACTTAAATGGAATTATGCAGTACCCATTTATGTTTGGCCTTTACTGACGGGGAGATCTGCATTTTGTGTGTGTGTGTGGAGGGGGGGAGGCTCTGAACTGTACCTCATTTTGTGTTGTTTACAAATTTATCTTTTTTTCTTTTAATAAGACTTTCTAATTGAGATACTCTGCATATGGCCCTACTGCTGCCTTGTGCTTTGGCTATGTGGGGCATCCCTCCTTTTCAAGCAACTTCCCATGCACACTTGTGAGTCTATGCCCAGAACACACTGTTTTCTCTCCCTGAAATGCCCTTCTCTCCTGAGCCACTGGATGGACCAGTGATCATCTCTCCTTGTCCAGGTCCAATGTCTCCTCCCTCCTGGTTTTTCCCAGGCAGAATAACGCACTCCTTTCTTAGATGCCCTAGGAAGTTTGGCTTATGTTTCTCATCAACGCTCATTTTCTATTGAAATCATTTTATTTTAGTCACTTTTTCCCTCTTAGAATCTGAGGTTTTTTTTTTTTTTTTTTTTTTTTTTTTTTTTGAGACGGAGTTTCACTCTTGTTACCCAGGCTGGAGTGCAATGGCGCGATCTCGGCTCACCGCAACCTCCGCCTCCTGGGCTCAGGCAATTCTCCTGCCTCAGCCTCCTAAGTAGCTGGGATTACAGGCACGTGCCACCATGCCCAGCTAATTTTTTGCACTTTTAGTAGAGACGGGGTTTCACCATGTTGACCAGGATGGTCTCGATCTCTCGACCTCGTGATCCACCCGCCTCAGCCTCCCAAAGTGCTGGGATTACAGGCTTGAGCCACCGCGCCCGGCGAATCTGAGGTTTTTAATGGAGGTTTTTGATGGGGGCATTGTGTGTTCAACATGTGACACTTGCTCCTTTCTGCCCCCTAAGCCGTTAGACTGTCTCATGCATAGTAACAAATGTTTATTGCAAATGAAAAAAGGGAAACTCATCACCGAATGTTACAGAAACAAGACAACTAATTCCTTCATTTAGCTGTAGCTATTACTATTTGGTTTCTTATTTGCCAAGAGCAAGCAAATAGTGGGGACAATAGCACTCACCATTCAGCTAATGGAACTGAAGTGAATTGACTCCATGGGGACCGTCAAAGGAGCCCTGCTCTGGAGGCATAATGGACTGAAGAGTGTTCCCTTAAGGGGTATGTCCAGTCCTAGCCCCTGGAACCTGTGAGTGTGACCTTATTTGAAAGTGAGATCTTTGCAGATGTAATTAAGATGAGGAGCTTGAGGTGAGATCATCCTGGATGAGGGTGGGACCTAAATCCAGTAAGTGTCCTAAGAGACAGGAAAGGAGAAGATACAACGAGACCCAAGGAAGATGGCCATGTGACGACAGAGGCAGGCATTGGAGCAATGTCGCCACCAGCCAAATAATGTCAGAAGCCACCAGAACCTGGAAGATCCAAGGCATTATCCTACAGTAGAACCGCTGGCGGAAGCATGACTTTGTAGGCACTGACTCAATGGACTTGTGACTTATCACACTGTTTGTAATAGTAGAAAGTTAGAAACAATTTGATATACTCTAAGAGTGTTGGTTCAGTACATGTTGGTATAGTGGCAGAAGTGGAAAAATGCAGCCCTCAAACTTCATATTGATACTATAGGGAGATACCTAATAACTTGAAGAAATGCTGAAGGTAAAATATTATATACATATATACACATACATATTATGAAATAGAATAAACTATCCCTGTTTCAATGGTAAGAAATTACATTTCTTGCTGAGGATCATATAGCTGGTAAATACTGAACACAAGTTTGCTCCAAACCCAGGACAATGTCATGCTGTTAAGGGCTGGCTTGCATCCCCCCAAATTCCTATTCTTGCAGTCCTAACCCCCCAATACCTCAGAATGTAACCGTTTTTGGCGATAAGTTTTTTAAAGAGGTGATTAAGATTAAATGAGAACTTTCTTTCCTGTGGGCCCTCATCCAGTCTGATTAATGTCCTTATAGGAAGAGGAAATTTGAACGCAAATAGGCACTGAAGATTGTGTGAAGCCACAGGGAGGAGGTGGTCATCGGCAAGCCAAGGAGAGAAGCCTCAGAAGACACCAACCCTGCGAACACCATGACCTCAGACTCCAGCCCCCAGAACTGTGAGAAATACATTTCTATTATTTGTATCAATCTGTGGTCCTCTGCTATGGCAGCCCTGGTGAACTAATATACATGCCCAAGAACTTTTCACACTTTGCCATATTTTAATTGTTTAGAGCTGCCTAATAGAAATATACTATGAGCCACATATGAAATTTAAAATTTTCTAGGCACTACATTGAAAAAGTAAAAAAAAGAGGTGAAATTAATTTTAATAACATTTAATCCAACAAATCTAAAATGATTATTTTAACATGCAACTTGTAAGAGACATTATTAGTAAGATACTTTTCATTCCTTTTTTCATACTAAGACTTTGTATGTGTGTTTGGTGTGTGTTTTATATTTATAGCACATATTAATTTGGATTGGCCACATTTCATATGAGTTAATAGCCACATGAGGCTAGTTGTTACCATGTTAGACATTACAGGTGTAGATAAACCATTTTTTTCTCCACATCAATTTATTTTATTTTATTTTTTTCTTATTTTCTTTTTTTTCTCTCCACATCAATTAAAAAAAATTCTTGTTCTATTCTGTCAATACATGATCATTAAAAAACAATTAAAAAACATTTAAAAATTGAGCAAGTTTGCTCAGGAATGTTATTCCTGGAAATCTGGTCTTTGCTTTGACGTTAGCAACTCAAATAGCTGAGTTAGCTGCTCATCAAAAGACTAAGCTATTTAAGTATTTTGGCCGTTCGCTTTCTTCCCTGGCATTAGACTATAAGCACTCAGAAGCTGATCCTAATCCTGGAAGATACAATCTTGATGCCATAATTGCAAATATTGAAATCCTGAAAGATCAAAATCCTGAAAATACAATTCTGGAAGAGAGAATAAAAAATTATTTAAAAACCTTTTATTTACATTTAAAAAGGGTTTTCCTTGAGAAACATATAAAAACATGACAGAACACTTCATAGGCCAATTTATGCAATAGAATAAGGAATAATAACATACATTTTTAATAAGCATAAACACCAAGGTATACTAAAAACATTTGCAGGAGTGTAACAGTTATGATCAGACAAACTGTATTCATAAAGAAATATATCAAAAAGTGAAATGTATGAATGCATATAATCATGGTTGGTAGTTGCCTGCACCCAGCTTTATAACTGTGGTCCTTGAAATACTGGGTCAGACAACCTGTATTTTGATGAGACTGATCAAAACCCTCAATGGGTCACCACTGCATATGCAGCCTTGCAAAGAGCTGATATCTCAAGAAATTTTAGCTTTCAAAAATGAAGGTGAACAAAAATGACATCTCTTATTCTATGTAGGAAATTTAAATGTTTTTACGTTAAGAACCAGAGAAGCTTGTGGTTTATCAGTCAAGAACTGAAGCTTCATACCTGGGGGGCTGTAGATGTAACACCTGAAGTCCACAGGCCAGCAAGCCCGGAGTACTGATATCTAAAGCAGCAGAAGAGAGTCTGCCCCAGTTCTCAGAGAGAAATCAATTTGCCTTCTCTGCTCTGGCTGACTGGATGGTGCCTTTCAAGGTTGAGGGCAGATCTTCCCTATGGAGTTCACTCAGACTCAGATTCATCTCCTCTGGAAACATCCTCACAGACACTCCCAAAATAATGTTTTATTAGGTTTCTAGGGATTCCTTAATCCAGCCAAGTTGACACCTGAAATTAAATTCACAAGTCCACCTCTTGTCAACTTAGCACCCATATGCATCTCCTTAAACCATACTTAATTTCCAAACAAAGTAACACTAACAAAGTAATTGTTCTCCCCAACCTGATGCAATTATTCTGTGATTGTGATTTTTGGAATTTTAGACCTTAGGGATTTTAGACTTTAGAAATGCAGACTTCAGGAATTTCAACATTTGGGGTTATGGCATTTGACGTTGTGTCTTTTGGGATTATAATCCAAAGGAAAGCATCAAATTCAGAATGTTCCTAGGCCTGGAGGGAGACCCTTTTTGCCCCTCATCCCTTTCATCACATACCCCTACTATGTCACTTGCATATTTTTTTGTAGCAGTTAAGGGACTATACTTCTCTTTCCTTCATTGGCATCTCACATCCAAGTTTTAATTTGCTGATGGTTGGGGCACATGAGCCAGAGAAAACTGAATGGGTTCAAGTAGCCTGGGATTTCCAGGATCTTATAAAAACTTTGCAGAAACCAGGAATGCAGACAAGTTGAGGAAGACTCAGTCAGAATCCTTAGCCATTGCTCTCAACTCTTACTGATTCTTAAGTGAAGGGAATCCCTCATTTCTGAGTGTAGCTGAGGACATGATCAGCTGAAGGAGCAGAGGAAGGGAAAAATGAACTATTAAATGCTGAATGTGTGCTTACATACCAGTCATTTCCTTGGTGCCAGTCAGCAGTGTGTCTATTGGGCAAAGTATGGTAGGTTTTCAAAGAAATCAGCTGGATCAATTCCAGTTTAAAATGGCATCTGGCTAGCTATTGCTGCCCCTGACATAGCCTCTCTTGATTTCCAATTAACCTCTCTAATGAAGACATAGAAACAGTGCAGCTCTGCCATCGTAAAAATGGAGACGCACTTTCCCTCTCCCTCTCTTTGCATTGGCTCAGAGACATAGCATCTACAGCAATTAAAAAGTTGGATGGCCGTCTCTCAAGTCTGTGAGCATTGCTTTTTTTTTTTTTTTTTTTTTTTGAGATGGAGTTTCGCCCTTGTTACCCAGGCTGGAGTGCAATGGCGTGATCTCGGCTCACCGCAACCTCCGCCTCCTGGGGTCAGGCAATTTCTTCTGCCTCAGCCTCCTGAGTAGCTGGGATTACAGGCACGTGCCACCATGCCCAGCTAATTTTTTGCACTTTTAGTAGAGACGGGGTTTCACCATGTTGACCAGGATGGTCTCGATCTCTCGACCTCGTGATCCACCCGCCTCGGCCTCCCAAAGTGCTGAGATTACAGGCTTGAGCCACCACGCCCGGCGAGCATTGCTTTTTAAGGCAGCCAAATCTTGCCATCCTTAATATATTTGTTGGAGATCACATGTTTTGTAAAATGACAGGGTAGAAAGTTGGGACCTTAATACATGGATCCTGGGAGGAATAGATACTACAGAGAAAGTCATGTGATGAGGACAAAGACAGGACAGACGGAGCAGCAGGACCTGCTGGACACTGCAGACTTTCCTGTGTTTGGCTGGTTTTGAATGTCAGAGAATAAGGCAGGAAAAGTTGGAAGGGATTCCACCTCAGTAGAGCAGAACTCCATTAAATAGAAAGCTGAAAAAAAAAAAGATAGTAGATTTTAAGATAAACCCCTTCCCCAACACACAAATAAAAACATACCAAATTCTCCAAGTAAACATGGGGTCAAAGAAGTTAATAAACGTCTTCCCTCAAAGAAGAATTTAGGTCTCAACATTTTCTCAGGTGAATTCTCTCAATATTTAATAAGAAATAACATTGATTACAAACTCTTTCAGAAAATAAAGCAGAAGAAACACTCTTTAATTCATTTTATGACACTCACTTATGAAACTATAATGACCAAATCTGATAAATATTTCCTCTTGCTCTAAAAAAAGTTAAAGGAAGATAGAGAATTACTGACAAAAAATCCTGGATGAACAGAGCCTCAAAAACCCTTAACAAAATAGGAGCAAATGAAATCCAGTAGTGTATATGAAAAGAATAATACATTATGACTTTTTTATTATCTCAGAATTATCTCAGAAATATAAAGTTGGTTTAACACTTAAAAATCCAACAGTATATCCACTGCATTAACAGAAGTAAGAGGAAACACGTATCAAAGAGAAAAGGGACTTGACAAAAAATGAACAGCCCATGATAAAGACAATCTAGTAATTAATTAGTAATAAAACATTCTAGAAATAAAAGAGAAACTTCTCAATCTGATAAAGATTATTTATTAAAAAGCTATATCCCAGGAGGCTGAGGCAGGAGAATTGCCTGAACCCAGGAGGCGGAGGTTGCGGTGAGCCGAGATCGCGCCATTGCACTCCAGCCTGGGTAACAAGAGCGAAACTCCGTCTCAAAAAAAAAAAAAAAAAAAGCTATATCCAACATCGTACTTATTGGTGAAATATTGAACATGTTCTCACTAAGATTGGAAACAAGGCAAAGATGTTGTCTCTCACCATTCCTATTCAACATTGTGCTGAGATTTTAGCCATTGCAAAAGGACAAAAAATAAAAATTTAAAAAATGCAGACAGATAGGAAGAGGTAAAATTGTATTTATTTGCTGGTGTTGTGATTGTTTACATAGAAAATCTTGATAAATCTATGAAACAACTACTAGAACTAATAAGTGAATTTAGAAAGCTCATAAGACTCAAGGTAAATATGCACAAATCAATTTTATTATTTATATACTAGCAACAAATGTTTGGAAAGTAAAATGTTAAGAAACTCTTTACAGATTATCAGAAAAAATACCAAGAATTCGATTTAAAAGTACACACAAGACTTTACACTGAAAACTATAAAACATTGCTGAGAGTAAATAAAGAAGACCCATATCAATGAGTATTTATGGATATGAAGGTGCAATATTGTCAAGACAATAATTCTCTCCCAACTGACCAATAGATTTAACATAATCACAATAGAAAGACTTTAGCAGAAACTGAAAAAAATGACTCTACTCTTTATATATAAATGCAAGAACCTAGAATACTTTGATAAAGCAATCTTGATAAAGAAGAATAGTTAGATGACTTACATTGTCTGATTTCAAGATTCATTCTAAAGCTAAAGCAATTAAGACAATGTGGTACTGGCATAACCATCAAAAAATGATTAATGGAACAGAACAGAAAGCTCAGAAACACACTTTACTGGCCAACTAATTTTTGACAGAGGAACCAAAGCAATTCAATGCAGAAAGAAAAGTCTTTTAACTAAGGATGCTCAAATAATTAGTTATTCATGTGAAAAAAAGGACTTTACCACTTTATACAATACACAAACCATAAAATTTTCAATAGAAATATAGGAGAGTATCCTTATGACTTAGGGATGGACAAAGTTTTCTTTGACAAGACTCAGAAAAACTGATAAATCAAACTTCATGAAAGTTTGAAACTTCTGCTCATAAATAGACACTGTTGAGAAAACTACTACTTATAAATAGACACTGTTAAGCAGGCAATCTATAAACTGGATAAAATCATATGTAAAACCGATGTTATCTGACAACAGACTGGTAACCAAGATGTATAAAGAACTCCTGCAATTTAATAATAAAAGAATAAAGTCCTGATAAAAATGGGCAAATTAATTGGACAGGCATATACATCTGGCCAATGAACAGATATAAAAATACTCAATATCATTAGTCATCAGAAAAATTCAAACTGCTGTGATATCCTTATTTACCCTTCAGAAGTTCTAAAATAAAAGATGGAAGCAATCCCAATTGTCAAGAATGTGGAGCAACTGGAATTTTCATACATTGTTAGTGGGAATTTGGCAAAAAGTCATAATTTTTCATAAATCTGAACACACATCTACCCTGTGATTGAGAAATTTCAATCCCAGGTAATTTTCCAAGAAAACTAAAAATAAATGCCTACAAAAAGGTTTGTACAAGAATGTTCCTAGCAGGACATTACTAATATATAATAATAATAATAAGTTGGAAACAGCCCAGGTGTCCATTAATAGGAGAATGAGTAAATAAATTATGGTATATTCATGCAATGAAATACTACTTAGTAGTAGTAAGGAATAGAAAGGAACAAATAATTGAAGATGCAGCAACACAGACTAATCTAAAAAGGTTTTGTCGTGTGAAAGAAGTAATCCACAATATATATATGGGAACTATATTCCATAATACGTAGTTCTAAAATAGGCAAAACTAATTCACGGTGGAGAAAAACAGAATAGTAATTGACTCTGGTGGGAAGGGATGGTCACTGATGAAAAAGGGGCATGAGGGAATTTCCTGGAACAATGCAGTGCTTACATCTTGATAGAGGTTTGGGTACATAGAAGTATGCATTTGTCAAAACTCAGCCAATATATAGTTAAGATTTTTGCCTTTCACTGTATACATTTTACCCCCCAAAACTGATAAACAAATACTGAACTGCAGTTAATAATATGTATTATGAAATATTTAGGAGGAATATATATATATATGTATGTATATATATATATATATATATATATATACATATATACACATGTGTATATATATATACATAATTTAAAGTATATAAAAAACTCAAGATAGATTGATGTATGGATAGATGAATAGGTAAGTGACAAAGGAATTAAGGTGTTATTGGGAGACTGTAAGTGCTCCCTATAAAATTCCTTCAACTTTTTTGTATACCTGAAACTTTTTATTCTAACATATTGGAAAGAAACTAAAATCAGATCTGCAAACTTTAGCTTAGAAATATAAAAAAAGAATGAATAGAAAGACATCTATATATCTAGTTGGAAAGATTGTATACTGCAAAGATATTAATTAGTCCCTCATTAATTCATACATTTAACATGCCTTGGAATTTTGATTTTGAAAGTGATTCTGAATTTCATTAGACAAAACAAGCACTGCCTCATGCAACAGAAGTAAAAATGTCATTGTTACATATTTGTCACATACAGTACTGTAGTTAAAACAATATGGCATTATCCAATTAAAATATAATGTCGTGAAATAGAAGGGATAGTCTTGAAGTACATGCTAGAATACTATAAGCTTAATAGAAGATAAAAGAAATGTTAATTCTTTGGAAATGAATGAATTTTTAAATGAATGTTGGAATAAAATAAAATGAGAACCATACCTCACATTATCTCCTAAATTAAATTATAAATGAATTAAAGAGTTAATTTTTAAAATACAGGGAGTTTTTGCTTTAGGCAGTTATGATATACACAAATTTTACTTAATACAGCATAGTGATTGCCAGTATGAAAAACAAGAATAATATATAATAAATATTTAATTGATTTTCAGATGATGAAAGACATTCTAAGCCTAAGAGCAATAGAAGAGATCTTAAGGATAAGAATAATGTACTTGGCCACTGGAAAAAAAAAAAAAGAATCTATGTCTTTAAAAATATTATAAGCAACAGTAAAAGAAAAATGTCAAAATTGGAAAAATACTTGCAATATATATGGCAGATAGATTGGTTACTATCCTTAGTAGTTGCAGAGATTTTTTAAAATTGTCATATAAAGAAAGAAAATCAAAGAAAACATGGCCATAAGACTTGCACATACGATTTGCTGAAGCATCAAAATATATATTTGTAAAAATCTCTCATTATTATGAAAAACTTTACATTAAAAATGAAAGATACTTTAAAAAAATATTCACAAAGATGAAAAAAATAAAACCTTCTCTGAGATAGTTTTGTTAAGTTTGTGCTTCCCTTGGAGACGGAGTCTCATTCTGTCACCCAGGCTGGAGTGCAGTGGTGTGATCTTGGCTCACAGCAACCTCCACTTCCTTGGTTCAAGTGGTTCTCCCACATCAGCCTCCCAAGTAGCTGGGATTACAGGCACCCGCCACCATGCCTGGCTGATTTTTGTATTTTTAGTAGAGACAGGGTTTCACCATGTTTGTTAGACTGATCTCCAACTCCTGACCTCAGGTGATTCACCTCCATCAGCCTCCCAGACCGCTGGCATTACAGGTGTGAGCCACTGTGCCCAGTCAGTGTTTCCCTTGTTCTGCCGTCAAGGAGTGGTGCTGGGTTGAGCCTCCTTATACATCTTGGATAAACTCTTATTATTTCTTCAGGATAATTATGCACATAGATGGTGTTTTCTTCTATTGATATTGTTTTATTCCTTAAGTTGGTTGGTAAGTATGTAAGGGTTTGCCATATGAATATATTTTAAGGTGTTTGAAATGACATCTAATACATTAAAAGGATTTTGAATGCAAAAAGCAGAGAAAATGCATAAAAAATATAAATAATGGTTATGACTGGAGGATATGATATAGATGATTTCTCTTTTCTTTCTTATAGTTTTTCTTAGTGTATGTTCAGCCATCATTACAGTCAATTTTAGAACATATTTCTCACCTCACAAAGAAACTCTGCACTCCCTCTCCTACCTCCCTATCTTCCCCAGCCCTAAGCAAATGCTAATCTACTTCCTGTCTTTATACATTTACCTATTCTGGCCATTGCATTTAAATATAGTTATATAATATATGATATTTTGTGACTGTGTTCACACACTTGATTTTTTCAAAGTTCATCTATGTGGTAGCATATATCAACATTCCATTAATTGTTTGTGGCTGAATTTTCTTCCAATGTATGGATATATCATATATTGTCTATCATAAGTTGATTTATATTAATATTTGGGCCATTTCTACTTTTTGACTACTATAAATAATTCATAACAATGTCTTATGAATAACTACATAAACATTTGTGTAAAAGATTTTTATGTGACATATATATTCATTTTTCTTGGTTATATACTATGAGTGAAGTTGCTGGGTCATATGGTAACTTTGTGTTGAACTTTTTGAGGAACTTTCAGGCTGTTTCCCAAAGTGATTGCACCATTTTACATTCTATCAGCAGTGTATGAGAGTTCCAGTTTCCCCACAGCTCCAACACTGATTTTTTTTTTTTTTTTTCTGATTTTGTTGCTATCTAGGCAATCCTAGTTATTGTGAAGTGGCCTCCCATTGTGGTTTTAATTTGCATTTCCCTGATTAGTAGTTGAGTGTCTTTTTATGTGTTCATTGGCCATTTATATATCTTCTTTGGATAAAGGCTAATGCAGATTCTTTGCCTACCTTTAAATTGAGTTATTTGTCTTTTTATCACTAAGTTTTAAGAGCTCTTTATATGTTCTAGAACAAGTCTCTCATCAGATACACCATTTGAAAATATTTTCTTTCATTCTGTGGGTTGCCTTTTCATTTTCTTTTCTTTCTTTTCTTTTTTTTTTTAAATTTTACTTTAAGTTCCAGGATACGTGTGCAGAACGTGGAGGTTCGTTACATAGGTATACATGTACTACAGTGGTTTGCTGCATCTATTGACCCATCCTCTAAATTCCCTCTCCTCGCTCCCCACCCTCTAACAGGTCTTGGTGTGTGTTGTTCTCCTCCCTGTGTCCATGTGTTCTCATTGTTCAACTCTCACTTATGAGTGAGAACATGCAGTGTTTGGTTTTTCTCTTCCTGTGTTAGTTTGCTGAGGATAATGGCTTCCAGCTTCATCCATATCCCGGCAAAAGACATGATTTCATTTCTTTTTATGGCTGTGTAGTACTCCATGGTATATATGTACCACATTTTTTTTTTTTTTTTTTAATCCAGTATATCATTGCTGGGCATTCAGGTTGGTTCCATGACTTTGCTATTGTAAATGGTGCTGCAATAAACATACATGTGTATGTGTATTTATAGTAGAATGATTTATATTCCTTTGGATATATCACTAGTAATGGGATTGCTGGGTCAAATGATATTTCTGGTTCTAGATCCTTGAAGAATCACCATATTGTTTTCCACAATGGTTGAAATAATTTATATTCTCACCAGCAGTGTAAAAGTGTTTTTATTTCTCTACAGCCTTGCCAGAATCTATTGTTTTTTGACTTTTTAATCATCACCATTCTGTCATGAGATGGTGTCTCATTATGGTTTTGATTTGCGTTTCTCTAATAATCAGTGATATTGAGCTTTATTTCATATGTTTGTTTGCCATGTAAATGTCTTATTTTGAGAAGTGTCTGTTCATATCCTTTGCCCACTTTTTGGTGTGTTTCTTGTTTTTTTTCTTGTAAATTTATTTAAGTTCCTTGTAAATTCTGAATATTAGACCTTTGTCAGATGTGTAGATTGCAGAAGTTTTTTCCCATTCTGTAGGTTGCCTGTGCACTCTGATGATTGGCTTTTGTTGCAATTGCTTTTGACATTTTTTTCATGAAGTCTTTGCCTATGCCTGTGTCCTGAATGGTATTGCTTAGGTTTTCTTATAAGTTTTTTATTGTTTTGGGTTTTACATTTACTCAAAATAATAAGAGATATTTATGACAAACCCACAGCCAATATTAATATTATATTGAATGGGCAAAAGCTGGAAGCATTCCCTTTGAAAACCAGTACAAGACAGGGATGCCCTCGCTCACCACTCCTATTCTATATAGTGCTGGAAGTTCTGGCCAGGGCAATCAGACAAGAGAAAGAAATAAAATATACCCAAATAGGAAGAGAGGAATTCAAATTGTCTCTGTTTGCAGATGATATGATTTTATATTTAGAAAACTCCATCATTTCAGCCCCAAAACTCCTTAAACTGATAAGCAACCTCAGCAAAGTCTCAGGATACAAAAATCAGTATGCAAAAATCACAAACATTCCTTTACATCAACAATAGACAGGCAGAGAGCCAATGTGTGAATGAATTCCTATTCATAATTGCTAAAAAGAGAATAAAATACCTAGGAATACAGCTGACAAGGGATGTGAAGACTTTTTCAAAGAGAACTACAAACCACTGCTCAAGAAAGCATTCCATCTTCATGGATAGGAAGAATCAATATTGTGAAAATAGCCTACTGCCAAAAGTAAGTTATAGATTCAGTGCTCTTCCCATCAAACTATTACTGACATTCTTCACAGAATTAGAAAAAACTACTTTAAATTTCATATGGAATCAAAGAAGACCCTGTATAGTTGAGACAAACCTAAACAAAAAGAACAAAGCCGGAGGCATCAGTAAGCAAAACAGCATGGTACTGGCACCAAAACAGATATAGAGACCAATGTAATAGAACAGAGGCCTCAGGAATAACACCACAAATCTATGACCATCTGCTTCTCAACAAACCTGACAAACACAAGCAATGGGGAAAAGATCTCCTGTTCAATAAATGGTGCTTGGAAAACTGACTAGCCATATGCAGAAAACTGAAACTGGACCCCTTCCTTACACCTGATACAAAAATTAACTCAAGATGAATTAAAGCCTTTTCATTTTCTTAACAGTGTCTTTTAAAGCACAAAAATTTCTAATTTTGCAGTCCAATTTATTTTTGTTGTTTCTTGTGATTTTGGTGTTCTTTTGAAGAATTCATTGTCAAATACAGGATAATCAAGATCTACCTGTGTGTGTGTGTGTGTGTGTGTGTGTGTGTGTATTTCTGGTTTTAGCTCTTGCATTTATGCCTTTGATCAATTTTAAAATAGTTTTTGTATATAGTATGATGTAAGGGTTGACCTTCATTGTTTTGTGAGTGGCTGTGCAGTTGTTCTAGCATTGTTTGTTGTAAAGACTACTCTTTCCTTATTGTTTAGTCTTGGCATGCAATATCACTTGGCCTTGCCAAAAATCAGTTGGCCACAGACATATGAGTTTAGTTCTGGATCCTCGATTCTATTCTATTGGTCTTTATGTCCATTCTTATGGTAGTGAGAATGGACATCATCGCTTTTATTATTGTTGCTTTGTAGTAAGTTTTGAAATTGAGAAATGTGAGTCCTTCAACTTTGTTTTCTTCGAGATGATTTTGACTAGTTCAAGACATTTGAAATTACATATGAGTTTTAGAATCAGTTTCAAGTTGTACAAAGAAGCAAGCTGGGATTCTGATAGGGATTGTGTTAAATTTGTAGATCAATTTGAGGAATATTGCTATCTTAATATTAAGGTTCATAATCCATGAACATGGAATGTTTTTCCAGTTTTATAGGTCTTCTTTTATTTCTTTCAACAATGTCTTGTGGTTTCCAGAGCTTAAGTTTTATATTTTTGTGTTAAATTTATTCCTATTTTACTATTTTTATACCATTGTATATTAAATTATTTTCTTAACTTTATTTTTAGATTCCTCATTGCAAGTGTATAGAAATGCAGTTGATTTTTGCATATTGCTCTTATATCCTGCAATCTTTTTGAATTAATTTATTAGTACTATTTTTTAGTGGATTCTTTGGCATTATGTATATACAAGATCATGTCATATAAAAAATAGAGATAGTTTTACATCTTCCTTTCCAATCTGAATGTCTTTATTTCTTTTCCTTTTGCAGTTGCCTGGGATGGAACCTCCAGAACAATGCCTAGTTGAAGTGGTAAGGGCAGACATCCTTGTCATGTTCCTGATCTTAGTGGGAAAGCATCTAGTTTCTCACCATTGAGTATGAGGTAGCTATGGGTTTCTCATAGACGCTCTTTATCAGGTTGAGGAAGTTCTCTTTTAACCCTAGTTTGTTGAGTGTTTTTATTGAAGAAAAAAAGAGTGTTGGATTTTTCTCAAAAGTTTTTTCTGTGTCTGTTGAAATAATAATGTGATTTTTTATTTTTATTTTTTATTATCTTGTTTTTGCTTTCTATTCTATTGATGATTACATTAGTTGATTTTTATTTGCTATCACTACACTTTTGTGAACGTGTCCTGGGCTAATAGGTACATTTGCAATTGAAATTGAACCCGCAATGTGGTCTGAAGGGTTCAGGCTCTGTGTGGCTGTTTTTGGAGGGCAAATGCCCAATCTGAATCTCTACTAGATCTTTCTTTGCTCTCTTTTTGGTGCTGATGCAGTGCCCTGAACTAGTCAAGTCCAGACTCACACCTCCAGCCAGGTAGACGTGTTTCAGGTTAATTAGGGGCCTCAGTCAATTTAGTTCATGGGCTGTAATTACAAGCACCTAAGACCTGCAATTTCTGTTTTAATTAAAATAAACAATGCGGAGGGGCTGACATCACACCAGGGCAACTGGTGTGCAAGGAATAGGTAATTACACCAAAGCAGAGCCTCTTGCTGTGAGGCAGGCTGTTGGGATCCACAGTGAAAGCTGGGCTTGGCCATCCTGGTGAATGCTAATTACTTGCTGCCAACCACAGCTCAAACCAGATGGGTGGGTGGGTCATGGTGATGACATCAGAACATGTTTCCTTCAAGTTGGGACTTAGCTGTGACCTTTGGGGCATGTGTGTATGTGAGAGTGTGTGGGCATTTACATGTGTGATGTCCCTTTAAATATATTTAACACATAATATGCTTCTATGTATATGTGCAATAGGATGAAAAATTCTGATTTCAACTGCCAGTTTTAGGGATCCTCTTGGGAAGGAAGTTACCCTTGCTTAGGAAAATAATCACCTGGAGAGGATAAGACATATCTTAACTGCTCAGTCTTAGAAATTGCAGGAATTTAGGGATGGGGTAGAGCAGAGACAAGGAAAATAGTAAAAAAGAATGAAAGCAAGTAGGCTGGGAACACAGTAGAAGGGCAAAGTCTGGAAAGAAAGTAGCCAGGGTAGGTCAAGGATGCATCAAAACAAGATATTTAATGCTTAATTTAAAATTGTTTGCATTCTATGATGTCAACTCCGTCTGACATTACAGACCTTTAGTAAAGTCATCAACACACACAAATGTCTTGTGTGAGTGAACTTTTTTTTTGTGGGGAGGAGGTAAAGATCAAGGAAGAAGAATTTAATTCTGCATTTGAGCAGAAGTGCAGAAGATCATAGGTAAGTGAGAACGAAAGGGAGCCAGAAGGGACAAAAGAGTGTAAGCCTCTGCGACATTTCAGAAACCTCGAGTAGGGAGAGGACTTGCCACAGGCCATGAAAGAGTCCACATTTATTTTAGGAAATAGATCTCATCGTGGCACTCTGCCACTAGAGACCTTCCAATGGCTCCTCGGTGCCACCAAGATGTAGTATCAGCTTATTTAGATGGTGTAGTAGGCTGAAAAGTTTCCCGAAAGATAATTGTTCCTAATCCCTGTAAATATTCCTTTTTTTTTTTCTTTTGGAAAAAGGCTGTTTGCAGATGTGATTAAGTGAAGGGTCTTAAGATGGGGATTATCCTGGCTTATCCAGGTGGGCCCTAAATACCATCACATGTCTCTTTATAAGAGGGAGGCAGAGGGAGGTTTGACCACACACAGACTGAGAAGCAAAGTGATCATGGGGGCAGATACTGAAACGATGCAACTGAGATCACTGGAAGCTGGCAGCCCCCACGAGCTGGAAGAGGCAAGGAATGGATTCTCCATTAGAGCCCCCAGAGAGAGCACAGCCCTGCCGACACCTTGATATTGGCCCACTGAAACTCATTTTGGATTTCTGGCCTCTGAAACTGAGAGAGAATAAATGCTTGTTGTTTTAGGCTGCCAAGTTCCGGAAACTAATACAGATGGCTTCACTAGACCTTCAGGACTTGGTCTCTCCTTCCCTCCATCCCTACTGCCTGATGTTCAGTAGGTCCTCATCTCTGGTTCACACACCTGTATGTGCTGATCTCACTGCCTAGAACACTCTTCTTCTCCACTGGCCCTGAGAGGTGTGATGTGCCAGACCAGTTTGCAGGTAAGGACACAACTTGCCAGCAGGATGATGCCCCTTTACAGCACTGCTAAGCTGGTCTCTGAGTCTGCACCCTTTTCTTGGCACAATTTCAGGCTGAGACAGTACTTTCTTGCTCAGTCACCCTGGCTAAGGTGACGTGTTGAGGCAGGTTGGGAAATCCCAGCTGCCTCACCTATGACCTTGCCGGGTGCGCCAGATTGATACCTTCATGGGCACAGTGGAATAAGCACAGGATTTGGTGTAGGATGGAGCTGCATCAGGATCCTGTCTTTGCTGCTTATGTGCCCTGTGACCTTGTATAAGTTACTTAAACTTTTTGAACCTCAGTTCTCTTATCTGTAAAATGGATCTTATAAAAGTGACCATTGAGGATTGTTGATGTCTTTAATATATATATTTATGGAGCACCCACTCTATGTGAAAAAGTCCTCTCCTTTGTCAGGATGCATTTGCTTAGGGTATTGAGAAAAGAGAATTAAGACCTGGAGCAGGTACCCTCTCCCCTGGCCCCTCCACATCGTCTGAGGCTCCTTTTTCCCAGGTGGCTATAACTGGCTCACTTATCCAGCCTAAGGGAAATCTCTGAGGGCTGAACATGCATTTGGGCATGGAAGCGGCCTCAACATTCCCTCATGCCATAACCCAGACTTCGACAGCTGGGAGGCAGTCATCACTTTTGTAGAAAATAAGGTTTCTAAGTACAACAGGTAAATGAGTATAATGAGGGAGCTCTGGATGCCTTTTCTGGACCCACAGTGCATAACCAGGAGCTCTCAAGAAGGGAAACAGACATGAGTTCTGCTACGCATGCTCACGTGTAAATGCAGGTACACACAAGCACAGACCTGCCCAGGGAGCTTCTGCATACATAGACACACGTGGGCCACACAAGTGTCTATGTATACTCACTCACTCATGCATTGTATTTCCATTGCATTTATACTTGTTGTTTCACAGCCATATTTTGTCTTCCACAACTGAAAGTTTGAAAAGAATAAGGACACTGAATCTCAGAGATGTCAAGTTCTTTCATTGAGGTCACACAGCTTTCGTATAGCAGAATTAAGCTTCAAGCCCAAGATTTCTAAATGTCTCCATCAAATTAGGTTGCCTTTCTACACATACAAACACACACACACTCTCACTCTCTCTCTCTCTGTCTCACCTATTTTATACAACACAGTATCATAGTGGGACTGTCTGAGGATGGACTGCAGTCAAATCGTAGCTCTGTTGCTTTTTCATTATATGACCTTGAGCTAAGTCACTTCAAAGTCTCAGTTTTCTCATCTGTAAAATGGAGATAACAAGAGAACATATTTCATAGGGTTGTAGTGAGCATTAAAGGAGATAAAGAATGAAAGTTCATGGCACCTTGCCTATCACATAGTAAGTGTTCAATAATTGTTATTTTTAGCAATACCAAGCACCTTTCTAGGCACTGGGGATCCCCACCAAGTCAAGTACCTTCTGCTAGGGTGATTACTGAAAGTTATTTTAAATGTGGCTTAAAAGAAAAGGCAATAAACCACCCAGCAGGTCCTAGTTCCGAAAGCCAGGTGAAAAGAAGCTGAGAACAAAGGTGGTGCTGAAATTCCCTCCATGGTCTGCTATTTGGGGACCCTTTTTGATCCGCCTCCCCAACCTGTAGACCTGTGCATGGTTTATCTCAGTGTCCTGGGTCGGGGCAGGCCTGGAGAGATGAGCCCTATGGCACACAGAGTAGCTTCCTCATGAGTACTTGGGACAGGAGAGCCAGTCCTTGATCATCTCATCCCAGAGATCTGCACACACAAGCTGCTACAGGCTCGTAGAGGGCAGGAGACAGCAGCGCCCCAGACGCTTCTGTGGTTTGTCTGGGCAGAATGTCTCCCTTGCCTGGGTTGGGCTGGGCTGTCTGCTCCCTGGGGCTGCCTCAGGGTCTGAGAAGCCAGGATCCGCTGTGGGGTAGCCTGTTTCCAGCCTGTCCTGCAAGCCGACCTCCAGCTCCAAGCCCCAGCAGGATTATCATTGCTCACGGTGACAATTTGAGCCCCTTTACAGCCATGGCCAAAGAGGGGTTTATGATAGCCCTACCTCATTGTGTTGTGATGAGGATTAAGTAAGGCAATGCATGAAACGTACCCATTTTGTCATATTATACGTGCCCCATAAATGTAGCAGCACTCACCGTTGTTACTATCACTGTTACTTTACTCTCCCTGTCACGTCGTCATCAACATTATCTTCATCACTGGATTCCGAGGGCAGGTTGGGCCTGGGATTAGAACCAGTCACTAACCATGTGTTGTCAGGCAAGTTACAGCTCCATGCCTCAGTTTCCTGTAATGCAAACTGGTTGCTCTTTTTGAAGCCTCTTCCCTCCAGCCTTGTTCAGAATCTCTTGCTGAATGATTCTAATAGCCACCCCTGTGGGAAGTGGAAAGTGACCTAACATTTTTGAACTTCAGCAAATAACAGGACAAATATAATGTCATTTACAGTGCAACAGAGGGAATGAAAAAGGACAATCAATGTAAATTGCCTTGCTCAGTGCCTAGCACTCAGTAGATGGCACATTAAATGTCTGCAGCTTGATTAAGAGGCCTGCCTTCCGTGCTTGTTCATAGCAAGGAGCTGGGAAGGTGAGTGTTTTGGTCCATGCACTGTGGAAACAGAAGCAGAAAGATTTGTTTTCTCCTGGCCCAGTCACCACTGGCCTTTGATGACATGTGGGTCCACAAAGCTCTCTGGGGCAGGTCTTGGTTTCTTATGAACTTCTGGGTTTTCCTCAGTGTCTTTTGTGAACATCTTCTCAAATTATCTCTTAAATGCTGGTACTTTTCAGAATTCTATTTGTTGTCATTTCCTCTTTGCATGAGGGCATTTCTTCCATTTGCAAAACTCACTTACTCCTCTGCCTGGGTCACCCCTAAATCATCTACTGCCCTGAGTTTCCTGTTGAACTCTGAATCTAAATATCCAACAATCTACTGAAAATCTGTACTCGGATGTACTGGAGGAAACTTGAATCCAACAGTCCCAAACCTGATTCATCGTCTTCTCAAACCTGCTCCATTTTCTGTCTTTCACATCTCAGTAATAGCACTGCCATCTGCAAAGTTGTCTAATCTGTGTGTCATCCTACACTCCTTCCTCTCCCATATTATATACACTCGGTTTATCCTTTCCTTCATCGTTCTTTTCTTCTCCCCTCCCTCTCTCTGTCCCTTCCCTTCTCCTTCCCTCTACACCCTCCCAACCTCCCTCCCCTCCTTCCTTTTTTCCTTCCTTTTTTCCTTCCTTCCTTCCCTCCTTCCCTCCTTCCTTCCTTCCCTCCTTCCCTCCTTCCTTCCTTCCTTCCTTCCTTCCTTCCTTCCTTCCTTCCTTCCTTCCCACTTACCTGCCTGCCTGCCTGTCTGCCTTCTTGACTCTCAACAGGTATTTCAGGCACACTGAGTGTCTGCTATGTGTCAGTCACTGTTCCAGTGGTTGGGCTACTAGGTCACTAAATCCTCTTAAATATTACCCATAAATATCTAAGAATTATATCAGCCAGTTTCTCTGTTGCAAATGACAGAATACAAAACTAGGAGGAAGAATAGTTTAGCAAAATATGTCCAGTAGTCCCTGTAATTGATGGAGGAGATGGAGAAACTGGCTTGAGGCCAAGCTTCTAAGAACATCCAAAAACACATTGCAGATCTGGCCTAATGCTAAGACTTCAATTGCAGTTGCTGAAGTTGACACCGAATACTAGATGCCAGAAACTTGACTTTATTGCAAGTGACCACTGTTACCAGCATCAGTGTCACTTCTGGGTTGGTAATTTGGCTTGGCAAACATGCTGCCCTGAAAGCTGGTGACTTGGTTGTTTCCTGTACAAGCAAAACTGTGAGTGAGCTCCAAACAGACCAATTTCTCAAACTGACCACTTTGCAACTGGAGTGTCTAGTTGATGGAGGCTGGTGTGCTTGTGGCATAGCTGCAAGGGAGTCTGGAAATCATTTGAGTTCTGACTTCCGTGTCAGAAATTGGAACTCATTATGACCTATTCCCCCAAATCCCAAAAGGCAGTTAAAACGATAATGGGGGAAAAAAAAAAAAGCAACAGCTGGGCCTGGTGGCACACGCCTGTAATCCCAGACACTTGAGAGACTGAAGTGGTAGGATCACTTAAGACCAGGAGTTCAGAGCAGCCTAGGCAACACAGTGAGGCCCTCATCTCTACAAAAAATTTAAAAAATTAGCTAGGAGTGGTGGTGCATGCCTGTGGTCCCAGCTACTTGGGAGGCTGGTGCAGGGGAATCACTTGAGCCCAGGAGTTTGAAGCTGCAGTGAGCTGTGATCACACCACTGTACTCAGCCTGGGCAACAGAGCAGGACCCTGTCTCTAAAACAACAAACAGACAAACAAACAAAAACATGAATGGGCAGCCGCACATGTAAAATAACAAATTTCAGTCATAGATATCTATCTCCTACCCTCCATCATCACTACTGATGCCCCAGGCCCATCTTAAGATCTCTGACCCTGGTCTGTGTCTGGTCCAGTCCTCACTCTGGCTGCTGGAGCATTTTAATCTAAAACACAGTTCTAACATTGGCTGCTCAGCATCCTTCTTAGTACTTCAGTCACTAAGTATTGAAGTGGTCTGTCAGCCTCATCCTCTGCCACTACACTTTCTGCCTCTGCCTACTTCCACTCTTCCAGAAGAAATAAAGAGGGGAAACCATGACAATCATTGTATGATGGTTTCTCAATGACATTTCAAGGATGACATAGTGACTCCTCTCATGGATCCAACATAATCTAGAGTCTTGTCTTAGGGGAGGGTGGGGAAGATTTTGTTGACTGAGGGCACATACAGAGCCTGCTTCTTGCTGTCTTGCGGGCACTTTAACAACTTTCAAATGTTTCCACTGGACCAGAAATCTCACCAGTGGGGCTCAGATGTCTGGATTCAACAACTCTTTGTATGTTTCTAAAAATAGTAACCTATTGAGAAGGGCCCCTTATGCCTAAGACTTTGAAAAAAAGGAATGTTTCTGTGTTTGTCTCCGTCGTTTTGCTTCCTTCTATCTCTGGCCTCTCTCCACTTCTTAATTCCCAAGCTGGAGCCCAGCCCTCACCGCTCCTCCCCTGCCTTAACCTGATGCAATTGCACCTGACGAAGCCAACAGGGCAGTGAGCCATGAGAGAACTGGTGGGGAGAGGGATTAGGGGGAGAACTCATCACCCAGTGAGCACGGGCCACCAATTTTAAGTAGAACAGGATGAATAATTGTTTCAGGACCAAAGTCATGACTATGGGCTGTGATCTCATTCTTCATCACAGTGGACTCAGAGAGGCAGGGGAATTTTCAAAGAAAAGCTTTCCTGGTGTTAAAAAGAGGGAGAAGCTCAGGTTAGAAGCAGCCATGTGCAAACTTTTCATTCTGCTAGGGGTGACTGGTCTCAGGTTGACTGGGAGCCAGAGGGGACAGCCACACTGATCAACCAGGCTCTTCAGATTGGCCTTCAACCCCACCCAGCCCTACCCAATCCTTGATCCACCCTGACAAGTACAGGAAGTGTGTGGGGAATGTCAGCCCCACCCCAGGTGGGGTTCAGAGTTTTCTCTGTTACTTGGAGCCCCAGGCCTGGTATGTGTGTGTTTCTTGGATGCTCATGTCCTCCATGCTTTAGCCTATGTGCACATTTTTCCTTCAGGTCAACTTCTATCCCAGTTTCCCTACCTAGCTCTCTGTTGGCGAAGGCCTATGATAAAATTTGTCTTATCCAGCTAGGATGTTGACATTCTCTCCAGTCCCTGACTGGGCTGTCCTTCAAATTAGAGGTAGCCCACATGCCTGCAATCTTGACACTCACAGGGGTGGACTTTAAGCAACATCTCTGCAAATAATACGAGCACATAATTAGTAGCAATCATTTATGTACTGATAATTACTTAAGTGTACACAGAGGAATTTTTCCATGCTTCAAAGGCCATATACTCACTGATTAAGACTACCTAAATTCTAATCCTGAATTCCTTATTAGTGGTAAACTTTGGCTACATTATTTCATATTCTTCCCTGAGCCTCTGTTTTCTCCTCTGTGAAATGGGCATGATGTTAGTGTGCACAGACCAGAGGGCTCTTGAGAGAGTTATGTGGGATAATACACATAAAGGGCTTAGCACATTTCCTGGGAGATAGTAAGTAATAATAATAAAACCAATAGCTTTCTCTCTATATTTTTTATTATACTTTAAGTTCTGGGGTACATGTGCAGATTGTGCAGTTTTGTTACATAGGTATACACATGCCATGGTGGTTTGCTGCATCCATCTCCCCATCACCTACATTAGGTATTTCTCCTAATGTTATCCCTCCCTAGTCCCTCCACCCGCTGCTATCCCTCCCCTAGACCTCCACTCAACAGGCCCCTGTGTGTGATGTTCCCTTCCCTATATAAAATTATTTTATTAATAATTAGAATATAATTATTACATGACAAAATCTACTTTAAGTGACCAATTCAGTACATTTTGACAGATAGATATACTCATTAACCCATTAACTACAATCATAATCAATATATGGAACATTTCCATCACCCCTAAATGTCTTCTTGTGATACTTCCCAGGCACCCCCTCCCTATTCCCTACCCTTCTCTCCCACCACTAGACCCAGGCAACCACTGGTTTATTTTCCATTACTTTAGAATAAACTTAGTCTTTCTAGAACTTATACATAAAATCATATAGATTTATTCTTTTGTGTTCTGGCTCATCTTGCTCAGTAAGGTGTTTTTCAGATTTATACATGTGATGGCATGTATCAGTCCAGTATTTTGCTTCTTTTTATTGCTGAGTATAATGCTATTGTAAGGATGATACAACAGCTTGTGTGTCTGTTCACCAGTTGACGGGAATTTGAGTGGTTTCCAGTTTTTGGTTACTATGAATCAATTTGTGCTAAACATTTGCACACAAGTCTTTGTATGCGCATCTGTGTTCATTTCTCATGGGTAAATAGGTACAAGTAAGATTGCTAGGTTATATAGTAAACATGTTTAACATTGTAAAAAACTGCATGACTTTTTTCCGAAGTGTTTATGCTATTTTATATTTCCCACCATAATGTATGAGAGTTCTGGTTGCTCCATCTACTTGTCAACACTTTTTGTTATCAGCCTTTTTAAGTTTAGTCATCCTAATTGACATGCCATATAATCTCATTTTGCTTTTTTACTTCTAGTCCCTGATTACTAATGATCTTTTAATGTGAATATTGACAATTTGTGTATCTTGAGAAATATTTTGCCTACCTACAAAATTCAGGCTTTTTTTTTTTCTACTGAGTTGGAAGAGTTCTTTAAATATTCTAGATATAAGTCTCTTGTCAGACCTATGTGTAATGAAAGTTTTTTTCCCATATGTAGCCTGTTATCTTAATGGTGCCTTTTAAAGAGAAGACATTTTAAAATTTTGATGAAGTATAATTTATCATTTTTTACAATGAGTTCTTTTTTCAGGTTCTATATAAGAGTATTTGCCTATCCCAATCTTGTAAAGATCTTCTGCTACTTATAGAATATTTACAGTCTTAACTTTTAAAGTTAAGTCTGTGATAAATTACTTGAATTAATTATTATGTGCCCTGTGAGGCAGAGGCCAAGATTCTTCTTTTTTGTATTTATGTATTCTTTATGACATGATCAGTTATTTCAACACCATTTATAGAAACAATTATCCCTTTCCCATTGGATTACTTGACATATTTGTCTAAAACCAAATGACTGTATATGCATCAGTTTATTTCTGTATTCCCTATTGTGTTTCATTGATCTGTATGCCTATTCTTTTTTTTTCTTAGCAAGATGGGGTCTTGCTACATTGCCCAGGCTGGTCTCAAACTCCTGGGTTCAAGTGATACTTCCACTTCAGCCTCTTAAGTAGCTGGGATTATAGACCTGTGTTACTGCACCCAGCTCTTCTATTCTTATGCCATTACCACACTGCCTAGATTCCAGTAGCTTTACTGCAAGTCTTGAAACCAGTTATTTTAAGTCTTCAAAATGTTCTTATTTTGCAAAATTGTTTTGGCTCTTCTAGGGCCTTTGTTTTTTTACACACATTTTAGAATCAATTTTTCAATTTATTTTTAAAAGTCTGCTGGAATTTTGATTGAGATTGCACTAAAATTATAGGTTAGTTTGGAATAAATTTATATTTTAACAATCTCGAGTCTTCCAACCCATGAATACAGTCCATACTTTCACTTATTTAAATCTTTAAAAGTTTTCTTTTATTTATACCTTATAATTTTGATTGTATATTTCTTATTTTGTTAAATTTATCCCAAAGTATTTCATGGTTTAAAAATGTACATATAAATATTTTGCAAATGATATTTTAAATTTCAGTTTCCAATGGTCTGTTGCTAGTATTTAGAAATGCAATTGATTTCTGCATTTTGATTTTGAATACTGTGATCTTGTTAAACTTAAGTTTTACCTGCATTTTTGCAGATTCCATAGAATCTTCTCTGTTTCTTCATCTATGGCATGGGGATAATGTGAGTATACCTACATTAGAAGGCTGCTATGAAGACTAAATAAGGTAACACACCTAAAGAATTTGTGCAAATTCCTGGTACATTTTAAATTATAGTTAACAAGTAGCACCACTTTTAAAAAAATCAACTTTTATATTAGATACAGGGGATACATATGTAGATTTGTTACGTGGGGATACTGTGTGATGCTGAGGTTTGGAGTACAGATCTCATCACCCAGGTAGTGAGCAGAGTATCCAATAGGTACTTTTAAAAACTCCCCATCCCCCCACTCCTTCCACCCTCTAATGGTCCAGGGTGTCTACTGTTCTCGTATTTATAATATGTCTATATGTGCTCAATGTTTAGCTTCCACTTATAAGTGAGAACATGTGGTATTTGGTTTTCTGTTCCTGTATTAATTTGAGTAATATTATAGCCCCCAACTTCATCCATGTTGCCACAAAGAACATGATTTCATTCCTTTTTATGGCTGCCTAGTATTTCATGGCATATATGTACCATGTTTTCTTTATCTGGTCTATCATTGATGGGCATCTGGGTTGATTCCATGTCTTTCCTCAAATAATACCGTCTTTAATACAGGTGAAATTTATTTACGCTGTAAGAAGTAAGGATAGGGGTTACTCTTGGGAGGAAATAGTAACCAGAAAGGTATAGTCTAGGGGCTTCTGGGGTGCTGAGAACACTGTTTCTTGAATTGGGTACTGTTTCCACAGATGTGTTCAATTTGTGCAAAAACAGTGAGCTATGCACTTATGCATTTGTTGATGTGTTCATTATACTTCAGTATAAAGCAAAAATGGAGACAAGTGACTCATGTTTTCTGAGCACTTGTCATGTAGCTATCCCTGGCACACTCTCTTCACATGGGTGATTTCATTTAGCCCTGTGTGCTAGGTGCTACTATCATCCTCATCTCACAGAAGACAACACAGGCTCTAAGAGACGGAGCCACTGTCCAAATTCAGACTGAGTAATAGTGAAAGTGGGTGTCATTCCAATTCTTGTGTCCTCCACCACTATGCTGTATGGCCTTTTGGTAGAATTGGGTTGGAAAGCATGTAAAATCCTTAGTTCCAGGATTCAGGGGCAGGCTGGTGGATCCTGCCTCACTCAGGCAGGATGGGTGGTTCTGGGCAGTGGAGGTGGGTTTCTGAGTGGAAACGGCAGCGGGAGAGGGGCCTGCGGGGTCCTGGGAAGACCCAGCTGAGCCAGCTGGGTTCTCTCTGCCATCACCCCTCCCTATCAGCTTGGTCTCTCAGAACCAGTCCTGTTCCCACGCACACAGTGTGTAATTGCCTGATCTGGCCTAGTGCACAGGGGAGGGGTGGGCAGGCGTTTATTTTTCATTAGAAGGTTGGACTAAAATTGTGGGAGGTGGTGCTCAGCATGGGGAGCTGCCTCAGAAAATGTGCTGACGGGCCCAAACTTATCAGCTGGAAACACCTGCTTCTGGTACCTTCTGCCACCTATCCAAGCCTCACTTTTTTTCATCTGAAACTGCTAATATTGCCAACTTTACCATGGCTCTTGAGATGATGACATAAGATAATGCAGGGATGGAGTGAGAGGAAGCAAGAGGTCCGGATTTAAATTCCATTTCTGTCACTTAACAAGGTGCATTTTCAGCAAGTTTCTTACACCACCCTGGGCCTCAATTTCCTGATCTGAAAACTGGGATATATTGCCTATCCTGTAAGGGATGTCACAAGAAGCCAACTTCATGCTAGATATTAAAATACCCAGCAGAAGCCTGGCACACAAGTGCTTGGTAAACATCAAGATGTTTGTAAACCATGAAATATTGTTTGAGAACTTTGCCCTTCTTCCAATCCCAGTTTGAAACAATACACATTCCTTAGGAGATGCCTCTTGGCTGTTGAGTGGAGTAATTATTTCCAAGGAGGCTTTCTGGTGTACCTGCCCAGAGGGATACCACCGCATAATGTAAAGTGTTGTAAACCTCTACTATGTCTACAAGCCTACAGAAAATGTGACTGAAATGCAGTCACATTGTCTCTTTTTTTGATCACATGGTGACAACCAGCTTCTTCGAATGAACGGGGCAGGTGTTTGGGTCTCCCTCCTCAGCATCCACCCCACCCCACCCTACCCCACCCCAATGTTCATTCTCAAGATGGCAGCCTTCTTACTGAGATGAAGCCACCACAGAGCAGGAAGCCAGGCAGGGTCTTTGGTCATGGCCGCAACTTTCCTTTTACTCTTCCTTACATGCTGGAGGCTGGATGATTCTGAGCTGCTGGGCTTGGGGCTTCAAGGACTATTTGGCCTCGCAGTCCTGGTAAAGCTGAATCTTCAAATCTACAATTGAGGTGAGAATGGAGTATGAGGTTGGGGCTGATCCTGAGCTGTGCACCCAACTTTCTGTTCTCTTCCTTGATAACACATGTATAGATGCGCTGAACTGAGCTGGGCCCACACTTGGACCTGTCCTGCTCTTCTCATGTTCCCTTAACAGGCCATGCTGTCTCTCAACTTCAGGTCTCTGTACATGCAGTTGCCCAGCTTATATGCCTGGAGCATGCCTTGTTTTCCATTTCCCTTCACATTGTATAATGGGATGTCTCAGCATGGACATAATTTCTCCAAGAAGCCTTTCCTGACCCTATTAGTCTAAAGCAGAGGCCTCTTGTTTGTGTCTCCATGGCCCCCTCTAATTCCCCATCACAGTGCAGAGTATTGTACATAGACTGTATTGTAAGCCCTGGCTGTTTCTCAGTGTCTGTTCCCCACTTGGACTATCAAGTCCCAGAACACAGGGTCTCTTGTTTAGTATTATACTCCCAGTATCTGGTGCATAGTAGGTGCTCAATAAATACTTGTTAAATGAAGAAATGCCCCATGTGGGCATCTAAATCTTGTTTTCATGTGTCAGATCAGAGGCACCCAGCTTGGGTATCCTATGGAGTAACTGGAGAGACTGCAATTTAGGACTTTAAATCACAAAAATGTTAATAGAGAATACTGAGCTCATATTCTAGAATGAGAAACCTATGTGGACAATTCGAGGACACTGGTACAGAAAAAACTATCCATGTTATAGTATGGGGTATACAAGAGCCTGATATAAGCTGCCATTTCACTCTCGCTATGTACCTGGTGAAAACCCAAGGCTAGAGACAGCTCAGAAAAAGGACTACATTCTGGTTCTTCCTGGAAATACTGCTGACTTCCTTCTGAAGATACCTTGCTCTTCTTGCCTACAAATTACTGTTTATTTGCAGAAAAACCCCAGCCTCTGCTATGTTTTGACTGAAGTTTACGTTGTGGGCCATCAGTGGCATTCCCCAATATTCATAAGGAGCTTTTCTTCTTCTAATTTATTCTGGGAAATAGTTGCCCTGGCTTTCTGTTCAAGGGAGCACTCCTATTCCCCTGCCCAGTATACCCAGAGCTACATTTACAACCCATAACCTGGGTTTCTAAACTCCCCGTGGTCCATCCATTATTCAAGTTGTTGGGAGGAATTAATGAAGGGGATTGTTCTTAGCCTGCTATCTCTCTGGTAGGAAAAGTAACTTCCTGAGGATGGTTTGAGCTAAAAATGGATTCCTCCACCAGGTGGAAATATGGCCGTTGTGTCAATTCATGGTAATTCTGTTGATGTTCCCCCTCTTCCACACTCATGAGGAGGTTCATTCTGTACTATTCACAGCAACTCCAGCCTTCCTCTTTCTCCTGACTGTGGCAAGTAGTCTGATTGTCTCATAGGCATTCATTCCAACATGTTGGCAAATCCTGAACTATGTACTGGGGATAACAAGGTGAGTATGACACCAGTTACTGTTTTTGAGGAATTCAAAGTCTGAACGCAAAAAATTAAATAAGAATATGTGGGAGTTGCTTTTAGTGGGTAACAAAGAAAATGGTGTTCCAGGAAACATGTGCAAAGGCACTGGGGCCTAAAAATACCTATTGTACTCAGGGAACTGGAAGACACCCAGAGCAACAGAACTTGGAGGAATCTGAAGGAAGCAATGGCTGGAAAAGCTGTAGGCTAAGGCTGTGGCCAGGATGTCTGCTAAGTTGCTTGCAGGTGGAAGAGAGCACTGAGTTCTTCCAAGCAGAGAGAGATGTTGTCAAAAGGGATATTCAGAAAGATCCTTCTGGCAGCTATAAAGGAGAAGGCCTGAACCAAGGTCAGACCAAAAGCTGGATGCCCAGAAGAGAGCTGTGAAAATGCAAACCCATGGACAGCTATGTATGGGAAGGAGAATTCTGACACAAGCTAGTTTTGAAGATAATCACTTTTTCAAGACAAGTTTGGATTCCTTCCTTGGATCCCCTTGTCATGATCATTAAATGACCCCAAAGCCTCTGCCCAGGACAAATGCAGATCCCAATGGCCTCAGGAATGAGGGATATGTGGCAACCACAGTCTATGAAGCCCAATGAAGGGTAATAACTTCCACCTTTTCTTCACTCTCCCATGCCTTACCAGGATTGAGTCTCATCCCAGGAACTTATGAATGAGCTAGAGGAATTGCAGACTCATTAGTTTCCAAAGTATGCCCATGGTGCCTGGTCCCATTGGCAGAAACTTTGGAAATGTGCTGCCCATTAAGACATTTTAACCAACATGACATAACTTAGTCCCACTGATCTGGTCAACTGGTTTCACTGCTGATCTTAGACAATGTCCTTTCAATCTCTGGACATCAGTTTCTCTGCCTGCAAATGGGGAAGACAAAAGTAAACTGAAGGTCTTTCTACTCTTATTTGCTTACAGGTCTAAACTCGAGGTTCCTGGACTCATCTCCTTCAGGGCTAGTAGCTGTGACTGATTGACTCTCGTGACCAGTCCTTTGGCAATATCTACTGTAAGCTTGTGGCATGTTCTTGAAGTCAACTTTCTACAAACTCACTGGCAGTGTTCATTCTTGTTGACTCAAGAAGGCACTCATTTTAGGCTCTAGAGAAATTTTGTACAAGAATTTTGTACATGTGATGAGGATGCAGGTTGTGCTTTTACTTGTCATTGAAAAAGAAAAGAGGGAATATAGATGTGTGTGGATAGTGGATTGCGAAAACTTGGCCAAAAAATGGGCATGATTTCTAATACTTGGAAGATGGACTTTCACCCTAGAGTCTTCTGTATTTCAATTCTTGAGTTTTACACCATGACAGTTTCTTAAATTGTAGCGTTTCTCTGATTCTCCTCTTAGCTGTCTTCTCATTCCAGAATCATCTCTATGGGTTCCATGACTTTCTTCAGGCCAAACTTCACTCCCAACTTTTGAATCTGTTCCCTGTCTTCTGGGAACCTCCTCTTCTATGACCTGAAGCTCCTTTAACTCAGCAAGTTCCAGCCTGAGTTGATCCCCTTTCCTGCCAAACTTGCTCCTTCTCTGTTCCCTGTTTCAGGAATGACACTGTTCTCCACCCAGGCAACATGGATAGAAGCTGGGAGTCATCCTGGGCTCCTTCCCATCCTCATTCCTACATTCATCAATCACAACATCCTGTCTCTTTGGCCCCTGAAACATGTTAGAGTCTACTGTGTTCTCTCTAGCCCAGTAACTCCTTTCCCAAGTTCAGTTGGCATCAACTTCAGAGACTCCTCATCATCTCCTGAATAATTAAAACAACTTTCTTCTATTTGGTTTCTCCCCAGCAGTCTCTCTCTCTTCCCATTGCTCCCACAGTGTTTTTCCTGAAATTCCAATTCCAGCCATGTCTGTCTTTTACTTAAGATATTACATGAAGTCTTCATGACTTATAGAATTCAAATTCTCTTGCTTGACGTATTAAACCAATGAACTCTGACTTTGGTCTTGTGCCCAACCTTCTATCCTGACCCTCCATAAATGAATTATTTCAGTCACAAGAGATCAACTGATGTTTCCTGGATGCACCTTCTCCTTTCAAAGCTCCATGCCTTTCTACACATAGTTCCTACTGGTTGGTTTGCCCATCCTTCCAGCCCTTTTTTACTTGGCCCTGCTTACTTATTACCCTTGTTGACCTCTCAAACCTCACCCCTTACCACTATTCCCCACCTTTGTGCAACCTTCACTGCTGACACCCAGGGAAGTCACTTCACCCCACTGAATGTGCTCCTTAATACATGCCAGGATGGCCGCCAGAGTTGGCCATGACTGTCTACTCCAAGGGCTTTTGAGATGGGCCAATGAATTCTTCTCACCAATGCTCTCTTCTGCACTTGATGGATGTGTGATGTGTTCTTCTGGGTTGATCTTAGGCCATGTGGCAAGGGGTGGACATTTGTTGTGTAAATAAAACCACTCTTCTTACTTATTCCATAAGCCCCTACCTGTGCTCCCACTGATGCCTGTGAATGAAAGGCAGTAATGCGGTCAACACTGAAAGAGATAACATTCTAAAAATGCAGTGATTGTAGACCAGAGAGTCCCAGACATGGTTGGAAGATACATTTTTCTATGTGTACGTAATAACATTGTGAGTGGCAAATTTGACATAACTGAAAAATGATTTATCATTCACATTTTCCTACATATTCTGAGTAAGACTTGCATTTATAGTCTTCATCAATGAAGCTTAGTAACAACCTCTTGAGTCACTGGAAGCCAGTATTCATAGGTGGCATGGCAGATGATGCAGCATCGTGAGTAATGATGTAACTGGCATTAAAAAATGCTACTAGGGAACTGCATAGGCACGGAGATATGTGTTGTTCCCAAACAAACAGGTTCTGAAGTGCTATGGCAGTGTGAGTAAATATAGGATTGATACTTTTTTTTTTCTCATGGTGGGACATATAAAACTAGCCAGAATCAGTATACTTGAAAATAAAGTACACAAAGAGATGCTATTGGGATTCTCTAGAGAAAGAGAACAAATATACAAGACATATATTTATATAAATGTGGACATATATATGTGTGTATGTATATATATATGTATATATAGCTATACATATATAAAATATATATGTGTATATATATATATATATATACACACACACATATATATATATATATATATATATATATATATATATATATATATAAAATCAGGAACTGGCTCACATGACTATGGAAGCTGAGAAGTTCCACTATCTGCTGTCTGCAAGCTGAAGACCCAAGGAGCAGGTGGCATAATCCTAGTCTGAGTTTGAAGGCCTAAGAACCAGGGGTACTGATGGTGAATATTCCAGCTGAAGAGCAGGAGAAGGCTGATGTCCCAGTAATTTAGGCAGGCAGGAAGAAAAAGGGGCAAATTCTTCCTTCCTCTACCTTTTTATTCCATTCAGGACCTCAACAGAGTGAATGATGGGGAGGCCCTCAGCTTTTCTGAGTCCGCTGATTCAAATGCTAATGTCATCCAGAAACACCCTTATGAACACACCCAGAAATAATGTTTAATCAGGTACCCTTTACTGTACCTAGGTACCCTATGGCACAATAAAGTCGACAATAGAATTAACCATCACAAGATGGTACCTAGACATTAATGGAAAGCTGTCACGTCTGGACAGTATAAAGAATCTTCATGTGCACTGATTGGACAAGAAACAAGTATGTTTTTTCTTCTTCTTTGTCCATTTCTCTAAGTATTTTTTGATGAATTACTTTGCTTAACTTGACCCAAGGAATTTTGTAATATATCTTAAAATTAAATTGATTATACGATAGGACCCCACCAAAACAATTTGCTCAGGGCCCTGCAACACCCTAGGGACAGCTCTGCTCTGGAGGATGACTCTCTCTATATATAGCCTATAGTATATATATATATATATATATATATATATATATATATATATATATGACTATATATGTATAGTCTATAGTGTATATATATATATATATATATGACTATGTATTAGCCCAACATATATATACATATATATAAATTATATATACATATATATGTATATATCTAAAATACGTTTTTTGTTGTATTTTATGTTGGGCTATCTCAAAGAACCCTCCAAATTTAGTACCTCTTTGTCCATCTGTTTTTAAGGGATGTGAGAAAAGAAGTTTAGACAAACAGGTAAAACTCTATGTTCACTAAAGGGAAATGCTCAAGAAAAGCTCAAAGAAAGCATGCCCGCAAGGTACTGCTGCAAAGATACCCCGTTGTGAAGCTCTGTGAGAGTCAACGGGAATTACTACCTTAATTTTAGAGACAAGGCTCACATTACTAGTAAGAGCTGTAGGTAAGATTCAAGTACTCTAAACCTGGACTTAACATCCATATTTCTTCCATTGTATAATCCAGAGATGAGTGAACTAGAAAGCAATGTGACTCCATAGCATCATCTCTGATGGGTGTGGGTGTTACAAATATTAAGAAAGGGAATACAGCCAATGACCGGGAGAAATGACCTGTTTGTAAGAATCATGTCAGGAGGGCTAGGCTCAAGGAGTGAAAGCTTTTGAAAAACCACTGAAAAGAAAAATAAGAGTTTTTATTGTACTGTTTTGAGATACATGGTGGGAAAAGAAGGAGCGTCCACGACATGAGCATGATGGTGTAATGTTGAGAGTAATCAGAGAGATCTCCAAGCTGCTCAGTTCATCAAGGCAAATGGCCTTTAATCTGGAAAGATTGAAACTCAAGAGATAGGAGAGAGGTGAACACCTCAGTGTTCTTAATTAATTCAGCTCTTGAATTCCACATAAATTATAGCCAGGGTTCTGAAAAGACTTGCACAAGTCTTTGTGGAATCCCTGCCAGCCTTATTTGAAAAACAGGGAGGGAGAGGGATGCCCGAAGACTGGGAATTGGCCTGTCTTATCTTGATCTTTAAAACCTTGATTCTAGAAATTGTGGGTTCAAGGCCAGTTTTTGGCAATGAACTAGAAAAGATTACTTAAATGGTATAGGGCTTATGTGTACTCAGAAGGAGAAGTAGGAAGCAGTAGGAATCAGAGCCATAATAGGTTCACCGAGAACTAGTAATTCCAAAATATCCTTATTTATCTTTTAAGCTGCCTAGGCTGGTACTGTGGATATTTGTCATTATCGTTATGTCTCCACTGTTTGGACTTACATGGGGGAATTTTCCCATTTATGGATCTTGGTGAGATGTGGAGCCCATCTTCTACCATAAAACAGAAAATGTAACGTGCTCCATTTCCCAGCCTCTCTGGCAGGAGGACTCTACAGGTTTTAGAGCACCTGCCGGAGTGCTCCCATCAGAGAGCTGGGAGGGAAATGGAACACGTAAAATTTTCAGTCCTTTTCTGGCATTTCTCTCCCTCCCAGTTTTTCAAATAAGACTGACAGGGATTCCACAAAGACATAGCATAGAGGCAGCCACCTATGACTTGAGGTTGGGTTTAAGTGGGTGAAGAATCAAGCCTATCAATTAAATTTCTGGGCTAACAGTAGTGGCAACACTCAAGGCAGAATCCTCTGTCTATGGCAGTGGGTTTTGAGGGACACTAGTAACAATTGCTGCCCAGATGGGTTCTACCATAAACTTGGAGGACTTTCTTGCCTACCTGATCTCTGACTGGTTCTCCATCCCTGCAGAGCTTTGTGAGTTTCAAAATAACCTTTTATCAAATGTCTTCTATGCCTAAACTAGCCAGTCATTTTCTGTTGCTTGCAACAAATCGCCCTGATAGGATGGTCATATATGGTAAGTCTGGGTAATGGCAGACAGAGTATCTTGACTGTGGCAAGATTTGTCAAAGATCTTCATGTCAAAATTAAGAACAAGATGAATAGTGGGCTGCAAACTATTGTAGTGAGGTGAATAGGATGTTTATACCTCCAAACGTTGCGTGATTTTTCCAGGCTGATCTCTAAGGACCTCTCTAGTGACTGCTGTGGCAGGTAGAAAGATTCTCCAAAGATGTCTTTGTCCTAATCTTCAGAAATGTGAATGTGTTATGTAATATTGCTTGGGAAGGGGAATTAGGTTGCAGATGGAATCAATGTTCTTAACCAGCTATCCTTAAAATAGGGAGCTTATTCTGGATTATCTGGGTAGGACCAATATAATTACACGAGTCCTTATAAGTAGGAGAAGGAGACAGAAGAGAGAGTTGGTGAGAGGGGTATGATGATTAAGGCAACATCTGAGAAGTGACATATTGCTGGTTTTGAAGACAGAGGAAGGAGCCATGAGCCAAGGAATGTGGGTAGCTTCTAGAACCTGAATAAAATGAGAAAAGAGATTCTCCCCTAGAGTCTCCAGGAGGAACACAGCTCTGCTGACACCTGGTTTTTAGCCTAGTGAGATCTTCATTGAGCGTTTGATCTACAAAACAGTAAGATAACAACTTTGTGTATTTTTAAACCATTAAGTTTGTGATAGCAGCAATAGGAAAGTAATACATATCCATGTGTCTCTGCAATTGCCTTTTCCTGGCACAGCATTTTATTTATTTATTTATATTTTATTTATTTTCAAACTATATTGGAAAGAGTTTTAGGGTTCCACTGTGGTGTCTCAGGGGCCATGAAGAAGAGGAAATAGGGACAGGAAAGGCAGGGGCAATGGGACCCTCAGACATCTGTCCTTGCTGCTATCAGAGGCATATTACTTTATCTATTTTGAATATTGGGATTCTAGGAGAAAATGTTTGAAAGCCATCACTGACATCATAGAGAAAGGTTTCACTTTAAATAATAAAAGATAACATTTATTGACCACTTATATGTGCCAGACACTGTGCTTAGCAGCTTAGATAAATTATCTTATTTAGTCCTCATAGTAGCTAAAAAAGGCAGATATCATTTTATAGGTGGGGAATCTGAGGCTCAAAGAAATTAGGTAATTCAACCAAGTTTCCACAGCTTGCAAATGGCGGAGATGATATTTTAACTTAGGTTATCTGTAGCTGTCTCTAGAGTCTGCACTCTTAGGTAAGTGGATCAAACTTCTGACTGGAAAAGAATTAACAGGAGTACCATATTGGTATAATCTAGAAAACAAACATATTTTATATGGTGGAAGATATTTATGTGGTAAAGAGGCAAAGCCTGTATCTGGATTCCAGAACACAATTACATTTTAGTGTGGATATTTCAAGAAAATTAGTCAGGTTATTTTCTCATTTATTGCAGAGAAGTGTTTACATTGGGTGGAACAATATCACCTTCTGAGTGTGTTACAAATCTAAGATTCTAGGATCCTGTGATAAGAAAGTCCTTTACACAACAGAATGGGGTGTCTCACTACATTGTGAGTAGCTCCTCAATGGTGGCAGTCAAGAAAAGAACATGGGGATAAGTTGATTTAAGATTCTTTTTAGATGTAAGATTCTCTAATCTAAAGGTTGCTGAGCATAAGTCCAAATGTTTCAAAGCCTTAGTGTTTGAATTTAAGCAAACTCATTTTCCCTAGACTCATCTGGCAGAAGAAATTCTAGACTGATAGATTCAGCTTCAGGGTGGGACACTCAATCCATGGGGCTTGGGTTTTATCCTACAAGAAATGCAAATATATAGCAGGTGTTTAAGCAATAACCTAATATTAACATATTTGCATTTTTGAGAGGTAAGTATATCAGAGACGAGAAACTTGATTGAGGTGAGAAACTGTTACAAAGACCCAAGTGAGAGAGACACATTTCTGGGCCAAAGCAGATGGAGCCAGAAGTCTTGGGCTGAGAAGGGGAAGGGGAGGGTGGAGTCCAGGACAACACCCAGGTGAGGGCTGGGCTGGGCGGAGCTGTCCAGAACAGGCGGTGCTGGTGCCCGCAGGCTGCAGGAGCACTAGGGCACAAGACGGTCCACAGGGAAGCTTGTCTGGGGAGGAGCACTGTGGGAAGTGGGTCATAGTCTTGGACGGCTCCACAGATGGATTAGTCATAAGTGGGTCAGGAGCTGGAGGTCGGGCATCAAGACAGGTGGAGCCCTGTAATCCCTACTCCACCTGTGATTTAGGAGACAGGTAAGGACAAATGAGAGTCTGGCTATATGGATCTCTGGGTGGACTGGAGGCTGCAGAGAGGGAGATGTCATTGCATGGCTGTGAATCCCATTGACCAATCTCACTACCATCCCATTCCTCACCCACTTAATGACCCCATATTTACCAGACATGAGGAAATACACAATTCTGGGAGTTTTCCCAGAAAAACTTCTTCAGCTGCCACTTCCCTCTGGCCTTCAGACTAAACTAGTTCATTCTTTCCAGAAATTCAACCACATCTACCTATTACTCTGGGAAAACCATGTTTCCCCCCAGCTAGTGTTTTGATGTTAGTCTCTTTTAATTCTACTTATTAACACCCTGCCTCTCCTTTCCTGTACCTGAAACTGAGGCTCAGTTTCATTATCTGTAAAATGGAGATAATAGTAGTGACCATTATCATACAGGTAGGTAATGCATATACAATTCTTAGCACGTAGTATACATTCAGTGCCAGTTAGTTGTTATCAGGAGGGAGATGCTGAACCAAATGATGAGGAATTGGGCTATTCTCATGGGACCAGATGATTCTGAAAGAGGGTTTTGTGGAGAGGAGAGGAGAGGAGAGAGAAGAAAGGAAAAAGAAGAAGAAGAAGAAAATGAGGCCAGGAACACAGGGTAGCAGAGTCGAGAGGGCTAGGATAACAGTTTGGGGGATGCCAAGGCCAGAAGGCAGGGAGTAGCACAATACCACATTACTCAGGTGCACCTGCTCATGATTTTATTCAGCTGCTGAGTCTGACTTTCGGGTAACTCAAGGGTGCTGGTCTCAGGACAGAACCATCTATGTGTATATGCCTATGCACACTGCAGCTGCCTTTAGAGTCTGAAAAACCTATTTCTAATTTTAGTTTTTGTCATTTACATATTGTGTGATTTTTCCCAATCTACTTCTCCTCTCTCCATGTAAATGTCTTCAGCTGTAAGATGAAGGAGCTGGGTCAGATTGTTTCAATGATCCCTCCCACCTCTGATATAGAATGCCGAGCCAATTCTGTCTGATCCAGTCAACCTGAATGATAGTTTTATATAACCTTTATTGAGGGTCTACAATATGCCAGGTCATGGGCTAGGCACTTTTACATACATAAACACATTTGGTCTTCAGAACATGTCTGCCATCAAGGGTTCTGAGTCCCATGTTGACAATACCAATAGTATATCATGTCTCTATTTCTTACATGTCTTACTGTATTGGTTGAATGGTATCATTTTCCTAATGCTCTTTAGTACTTTCAACACTGATTTTCATTCTCTTTCTGAGTCCCATATTGCTTTGGGAAACTGTCTTCCTGATTCTACTATCTTCCAATTTTTTCCTTTATATTCCCAGGGAGACAGATCGTATCTGTTCAGTATGGCATAGATGCATTTCTAGTCACTGTCAGGCTATTGACTGTGCCATAATTCCAAACATCTTGAATCAGGATCCTCCTAGTACATAGAAAATTGTGGTTGAGTATAAACCTTAGGCGATGGAGCTGTCAAGAGCTGGACAGGGCCAGAGACCATCCAAGCAGACCGAGTTCCAGTGAGTAATAATAATAATGGCTAACATGAATTAAACTTGTTATTTTTCTGGCATTGGGTTAACCAGTGGTTCTAAAGCAGGGATGATGTCAGGAGATTTTGAGGAGTATCTGGAGACACTGAATTGTCACAACTGAGCAGAAGGTGGACTACTGGCCTTTAGAGGATAGGGGCCAGAGAGGCTGGTAAGTGTCCTACAAAGCACAGGTACTCCATACAACCAAAAATTATTTGGACTTAAATGTCAATAGTTTTGAACTTGAGAAACTTTGGGTAAAACTCTCCTTGTGTGATTATTTCATTAAATCATCAAACTAATCCTGTGAAGTAGGTACTATAATTATTATTACTGTCCCTATTTTATAGATGGGGAAACTGAGGATTAGATGCATAAGGCAATTTGTCCAAGTTCACCAAACTAGAAGGTGACAGAGTTAGGGTGTGGTCCTGAGTTTGGGTGACTCCATGTGCACGCCATTGCTTTGCTGGAGACTAAAAGGTCAGGACAACTGAGCATGTAGGTCAGGACAAAGAGTATGGTCTGGGGACTGATTCTCAGAGGTATCTCAGGAGCCCAGGGCTTCCTAAAGCCCAGTAACTACCCAGTCTTGTTGCCTATGTCAGAGAATAAGCAATGTTCTCTGAGCCCTACCTGTTGGGGGCAGAGTCTCCCAAGGGTCCTTGGATTGATCTGGGAGCTGACCTTGATTGTTCTTGGTTGAGCGGAGCTGGAGAAGGCAGGGCCACCATCCCAGTGACTTAAGCTTCACAGTCCTATGACTTTAACCTCCGCAGCTTTAGAATCAAGCACAGGGAGGAACCTGACTGACAGCTGGAGATACATGCTCACAGTCAAGTGAGCAATGGGGCAACTGGCCAGGAGTCAGGTCTCCTCCAATTTTATCTGCAAATGAAGTCAGAATATCAGCACAACAGGGAGTCCACAAATGCATGCATGATAGTAGGATCCTGATAATGAGTGAAAGAATAGATAAAATGGATGAATACATACATTTTCTATGAGGTCAAGCCTTGAAATACAGGGAATGAGCTGGGCATGGGTGGAAGAGGGGAAGGCAGGACTGGGCCAGTGAAGTGATACATTTCTGGGTGGGATGGTGCCAAGTCCTCAGGATGGGCCAGCAGAGCAGCAGCTGGAGTTGCATCTTACAGAACACAGGCCATGGGGGACTGCAGGGAGGTTGTGTTCTGAGCCACCGGTGGGCTTGACTAATTTCTGGACTCCATTGTTGAGGTCTTTTAGCAACCAGGCTTTAAACTTAGTAACCTCCAGTCCCAGGGGAAGCAGAGCCTAGAGCCATCTGCCCCAGGTCCTTCCCTGGATGAGGGTTGAGGTCCCAGTTGGACTCAGCAATTTGGCTTCTTCTTATTGAGGTGGGAATAATTCTCAATATTCTGATTTCCCCTTCTAGGACCTTTCAAAGACAGAAAAACTGGCTTCATGAAATCCAGGGAAACCAGCTCGAGTCACAGCACTCTGGTATCTTTGTTGTTTTGTTTCATCTATGGAGAAAGGAGAGGAGGGGACAAAGGGAGAAAAGAAACTGAAATTCACTGAAGGTTTATTTTGGGTTGAGAACTTGTCAGGGCTGCATAAGAGAGGTGGTGAAGTGCTGTGCCTCAAAGCATGTTGTCAGGCAGACCTGGGTCACCAGCGACTTGGGGAGGTGTCCTCATCTCCCTAAACCTTAGTTTACTCATGGGTAACATGGGGATATTTGTGTCTGCTTTCTAGAGTTGTGATGAAGATTTGATGAGCTAATGCACAAGATGTGCTTAGCGCAATGGCTGGTACAAAATAGGTGATTATTAAGTTTTATCTAGAGATTATGATTTTGAATTAGATACTCTGCAAAGCTCCCTGCGAAGTGGACTCACTGTCTCCATTTTATGTATGAGGAAGTCGAGTCTCCGAGGGGTTATTGTGATGCAGCTTTGCTCTCAGTTCCTCTGGCACGTCTCGGCTGACCTCCAAGGCCAGGTCAGGTGCCCCTTCTCTGTGCCGCCCTGGTCCCTGCACTTCCCTCTCAGCTTTGATTGCACCACAGTGTGAGCCTGTTCAAAGCTACAACCTCCACCACACTGTGGTCCATGGGCACAGGCTTTGGGCCTAGAGGCTCATTCTCTGCTGCATTCTCAGCACATAGCATAGTGACTGGTATGTGGTGAAAGCTGCCTCTAGGTCAGCCGGCTGATAGGTAATTCAGGAACATTTCATTTAGTGATCTGAATGGTTTTGCTTCTTTCTCATAGCAATAGTGTCTCTCTCTCTGTGTGTGTATGTGTATGTGTGTTCTTTCTTAAAAATGATGGTTAAAGTGAGTGTCTGGGGACATCCCTTAGATCTTACCAGTTCTCTTCTCTTTGCTGTACTGACAATGGCAAACCCGGTTTATTTTACTTGTCTTTACTGCCCACCTCTCTTCACCAATTTCTAAGGAATCTGGGACACAACATAAAATTCCCAAAGAGAGACAGTAAATGTGTCATCCATCTAGAAGGGATCGGGAGTTAGTTACACACTGTGTTCGTGCAGAAATATGCAAATTACAGTGGGTTCTTGCAAGTTACATGGAAACAATGGCACATTTCAGCATGGGGTTTTAAATCTATCAACAACTCAGTTTATTTCTTCCACTTTTCACTCTTAGCTTATCTGTCTCTCTCATCTCTTAAGAAGATTGCTAAATATGGGACTTTGGCCAGCTGCTGGAGGGTAAGCTCAGCTCCACAGAATAGCTGTTCCTGGTTCTTTGATTCATTCATGCATTCACTCGTTTGTTGTTTTCAGCATCTATCCTGTGCCAGGTACTGTGCTAAGCACTGGACACATAAAACAGCACAAAGGGAGACAAGTCTTTGCCCTCTGGAGTTTATAGTCATGGTTACACCAAGAATCCATAATTATAAAAAGTTATAAGTGTTTTAAAGGGAAAAAAAACTAACTTTCTTTGGAGACTTGTCCTAGACTGGATGGTCAGGGAAGACTTTCCCAAGGAAGTAGAACTGAGCAGGGATCTGAAGGATGGACAGAAGGCAGCTCATGGTCGGTAGTGGAGGATGGTTCCATACAAAGGAACTAGCATGTGCACAGTCTTTGTAGATAGTTGGAACTGAAAGAGAGAATTGGAACTAAAAGGAGGCCCTTAGGCTGAGGACATGGAAGCTGGAGGACCACAGAGTGTGAGCCAGGCTGAACAGATGGGCAGTGGTATACTGTACAGAGCTTGACCAGTGAAGGCGAGGGTTTGGTTTGTATTCTAAGAAAAGTGGAAGGTATAGCAGGCACTTAAGAAGCTATAGAAGCCCAGGTATGGTGGCTTACACCTGTAATCCCAGCACTTTGGGAGGCCGAGGCAGGTGGATCACAAGGTCAGGAATTCGAAACCAGCCTGGCCAATATGGTGAAACCCTGTCTCTACTAAAAATACAAAAATTAGCTGGGCACAGCAGGCATCTGTAGTCCCAGTTGCTCAGGAGGCTGAGGGAGGAGAATCCCTTGAACCTGGGAGGTGGCGGAGGTTGCAGTGAGCCGAGATCACGCCACTGGACTCCAGTCTGGGCAATAGAGCAAGATTCCATCTCAAAAAACAAAACAAAACAAAACAAAACAAAACAAAACAAAAATGCTGTAGGACACACTTTTATTTTTTTAAGTATGGTTCCAGCTGCTGTGGGGAGAATGAAGGATGTCTGAGTAGATGTGGAGAGACCAGCAATGAGCCAAATGTGATTGTCTAGGGAGCAGACAATAATGAGTGTTTGGACTCAGTGGGAGTATAGAGATAGAAACAGAACATGGACTTAGAGGGAAGGATCAGGAGGATGTAGGACCTGAGGCAAAGGGAATTGTCCATGGAGACTTGTAGATTTCTGATTTGGTAACTGGAGGATGTTGGCTACTCAGAGGTATCAGTGACACTGATGAAGGGAGAAGTTGGGTAGATGTAGGGAGGCAGATAGTGAACCTGCCTTGTACCTGTGAGTCTCAGACCCTGTGGGACATGTGAATGCAGCTGCTTGTAGGCGTTAGGTGTATGTGTGCACCCCTCTTGTGCTGGGGTCTTTAGAGAGCCAATTTTGGAACTCATTTAAACTGCTTAATTTCTTTGGTGTCAAGTTTTGATCAGGCCATAGTTAAGGCACCTGAGTTCCATTTCTGTCATAGTAAAGTTTTCTAGTGAGAAAATGTGGTCCTACCAATAAGAGGGGAACCTAGCTCTACTTATAACCCCAGTTAAGGAGATATAATGAAAAACCGGCTTGTAAAAGCTTTACCTGAGCCCTAAGACAACATATTCTCTCTGAGAGACCTCTGAGCCTGGAGCTGGGAGGGGTTTCTCTCACCTGTGTGTAGAGGTGGTATGAGTGTTCTATTGAGTTAGCGGTGGCGTTTGTCTTTATCCTCGTTAAGTACTTACCTATCTTTCTTTCATAATTTTTAGTAGTGTCATTCATCTGTTTATGATTCCTTTATCCAACTTTTACTGAGTATACTATTTTGGATGCTGAAGATGTACAGAGAATAAGGTGGGGTCTCAGCTCTCATGGAGATTGCACTCCAGTTGGGGAGCCAGGCAATAGTCAAGGAAACAAACTTGCAAACAGTGTTAGTTTTCAGTGACACTGGGGAAGGGCTCTCTGAGGGGTCACATTTGAGGGGGACTTGGTGGAGCCAGACAGTTATGCAAAAGGCCAGATGGTGATTGGGGACAGATGTGGAATCAGCCACGTGTGGGTCCTGCGAATGCACTTTTGAGGAATAGAAAGAAGTTCAGGGTGTTGACTCAGCAAGTGAGGGGGAGAGTGATAAGAGATGAGACTGCGGAGGCCACGGGGCAGATCGTGTAGGACTATTTAGGCTATGGAAGATTTTGCTTTCAGTGCATTGGGGAAGTACTACAGGTTTTAACTTCCCTGATTTGTTACCTAAAAAAATCACCCTAGTTCCCATGTGTAGAATGGATTGTCGGAAGGTGAAGAGTAGAAGTGAGGAGTCCAGTGAGGAGGATGCTGCAGTTGCTCACTGGAGAGGTACTGAGGGCTGGTTCCAGATGATGGTGGCAGCCATTGGCTCTGAAGCTTTCTTCTATGGGCTTAGATGAATAACAAATGTCTTATGCCCAGAGGGACTCTATAATTCTGTCATCAATTGCTTGCCCTGGTACCACTATAGCTATTTTCCAAAACTAACAAAGGTGAGTAGGAGTTGTCTATTGGTATCCATGGGGGAATGATTCCAGGATCCCCTTCAGATACCAAATCTGAGGTTGCTCAAGTTTCTTATAGAAAATGGTGTGTTTGCATATAAGCTGCCCACATCCTCCCATATACTACAAATCATCTCTAGATTACTTATAATAATACAACATTAAGTACAAAACAGTTGTTACACTATATTGCTTTTCTATTTGTATCATTTTTAGTAATGTCTTGTTATTTTTAACTAATTAATTTTCAAATATTTTTGGTCAGAGGTTGCTTGAATCTGTGGATGTGGGACTCTTGGATACAGAGGGATGACTATAAGTAACTCTTTCCACTAAGCAATCTGTGTCTGACTTCTCTTTTAGCATCATCCTTGTTGTTGTTCTCACCGACAAAGTCATTGAACAATGAACGATCTGTGTTATCTTTGGGGATATCCAATAACAGAGATAGACAGATGTACAAGCGGATACTCCTGTAGGCATGCAGGCGAGTTTTCAGTCTAGCTCTAACTGATAACAGATACCTAGGTCTTGGGAAACATTCCTGTAAGTTTGAGTTGCATTTTCAAATGCATGAAAAGCCATGATTTGTTTAAGAAAAACCAAATAGTTCACTGTGCCTAGAACATTGGTGGTAGAGGAGGCGGAGAATCTGGAGTAGAAAGTAGAAAGGTTTTGATAGATAGAATTTGGCAGCAGTAAAGAGCTAATGAAGGCTTCAGTACAGCGAGTGTGACATGCTCAAATGCATGCTTTAGAAGGATTGCCTTGGCTGCAGGGAGGAGAATGGATTAGAGAGGGTGAGGCTCAAGGTGGGGAACTTGAATAGGAATAATCCCAGGGAATGATGTGATGAATGTTTAGATGATGAAGATGGCAGGGCCTGGTTGGATGTAGAGGGAGCAGGAACGAGGCAGAGATCGGTTGGGAAAATTCCAAGGTTTCTGGCTTGTATTTGGATCATCCCAAATTGCTGATCCACTGACTTGTGAGCTACATACATGAGTGACTAGAGGAATGGCAATGATATGGCAATAGATTGTTATAGCTACTGAAGTACTTTGTTTCTATGTTTTACAAAATAGAAAGGAAGATACTGTCAATTGCAAATTTGCTTGAGTTCTCCCCTTTAACCTCCTGTATCTTTGCCCCTCTGAAATTTATCTTTGGAGATCCTGGCATCAAAAGTTGGAGTCTGTTTCCCCACTGCTTGAATCTGGGCTGGCTATGTGATCCATTCTGGCCAACAGAAGGTGGTGGAAGTGATGCTCTGCCACTGCTGAGGTGAGGCCTCAAGAGGCCTGTGGGCTGTGACTCTTTTGGAACCCTGCCTAGCTGTTGCGTGAACAAGTCTACCTGGATGATGAAAGATTAAACGGAGCCAAAGCATGCCTTGCCAGCTGAGGCACTCCTCCTCCAGCCAGGCCCTAGCTGCCTAAGCCGCTGACCAAAGATATATGAGTGAGTCCAGCTGAGAACTTCCTAGCTGAGCCTAGCCCAAACTGCTGATCCACTGACTTGTGAGCTACATAAATGCGTGTTGTTTGAAGCCATTACGCTTTTGGGTGCCATGTTAGCAAAAGTGAAGTGATACCGGTATTTATGAAATAGATGTAAAGCTTTACTGAACTCTCCATGCAGATAGAGGATTAAATTAGAATAAGAAAGCCTCTTGCTTAACATTCTCATAAAATTCTCAGGATATTTTATTTAGTGACTCAGTCACTATGCATTTTTCCAGAAAATGCATTATATCCCTTTGATGACCTTAGTTCTTATCCTTGTCATGATGGGGTTGTGCTGGATTTGGGTGACACAGAGTGACCCACACTCCTAGTTTGTCTAGAACTCTCCTGAGAGTCCCACATCCTGGGAAACTCTTCAGTCCCAGGCAATCTTGGGCAGCTGGTCACTCTACATCTGCACTTTACTTTGTGGTTTGCAAGTCAATTGTGCCCATGTTCCCCTGTGGGCTTCTGATGACAAGGTAGGCTTTACTCTGGCCTGTTTTAAAGATGGTAAACCTGAGATCCAGCAGGTCCAAAGTGCCCACCCAGGATCACCAAGCTAGATGGCAGAGAAGAGAGGAGTTAGATCCAGGTCAGCTTAATGCTGTTCCTCCCCACCCGCTACTTCCGGGGTGGTTACACCAACCCCTTATTACTGGCCTGTGAAGTGAGAGGCTGCATCTCAGATCTACTCCTCAGCAGCACAAACACTTTTCCATTTTGATTATTTATAAACACCAGCGAGGTCTGACACCAGGAGAGAAGAGCCCGTGGCTTATTCTGTAGCTCACTTTTTGTAGAGATGACTTCGGCCACTGTCATTCTTGACCTAACCCTCTGAGGCCAGAAGAGCTGCCACCCCAGATCTGCAAATGGCAATGTAAGTGAGACTCAGCTCCAGAGAAAGACCTCAGAGAATCCAGAAAAAGATGAGACGTGGGAGGGGAAAGGGATGGGAATAGAGAAGTGGTTTCATCTCTTTCAGGAACCTTGTTGATGCTTTATCGTGAACTCTTTGTTTAAAAAAAAATCAATTTTACATACATTCAGAATTCCAAGCTGCTGAAAATTTCCTCCTGTGATGAGACGCATTCAGAACAAAACGTGAAGCCTGATTTGTCTTTCCCTAAAATCAAAGGCAGTATTCTAAAGAGACTGCATTTGCCACACAAAGGTGGCAGCTGTTTGCTGAGATTATAGCTGCAGAAGCGTTCTGCACGTTCAATCTTGGGAGCATTTCAGTTTTTGAAAAGAGAAACAGTTTTGTGTCATTCCTGGATGCCCAGGAAGCTTCTGGTACCTACAGTGTGGAGCTCTGGTGGGGTGTGAATGAAGGCGGGTTGGCTCACCTGGCTTTCCATGATCTGGATGTTTTGCAGAGCAGTTGCTGAGTGAGATTGGGCTGAAGCACAGTGTGGTAGGATGAGTCAGCCCATCAAGCACTCCTTAGCACCTATGTGTACCCGTAATGGTGTTGGGTCCTCTAGGCAGGGATGTGTGCCCTTCAAGGTGCTGCAGTTCTTATTCTTGCCCTCATGACCTTGTAGTCTGAAGGCTTTCTAGGCCCGCAAACTTAGAAAGCTGATTTTAAAGTTGAACTAGTTTTTAACTTCCCAAACATACTTACTCTCCTTCCTTCCTTTCTCTTGGTTTCCTATGCCGGAGATCTGTCAGTTTCCCAGATTTCTCTCTTTCCCCCATCCCTGGAATACAATCAGTCACAGAGTCCTAAATCTTCTATCCTTGAAAACAGAACTCAAAACCCACCCTCTTTTTCCGCCTGCAATGCTTATAGAATCCCTTCTCCTCACTCCCATCCACTGAAACACCCTTGTCACACCTCCCATACTATCCCTCAACTACCCTGGGAGCTACTGGAGGTTAGATTTGGCTTTGCTTTCTTAGTAAGCTAGCATAGGACCAGCATGTATTTGGCATTCATTGACTTTTTTGAATGAATGAATGAATGAATGAATAGGTGATGATGTAAAGGATGCGCTGTTCCTCAGCCATGTCCCTTCAGATTTCTCTGTCTATTGGTTCTCTCTCTCTCCCTCCCTCCCTCTCTCTCTCTCTCTCTCTCTCTCTGTCTCTCTGTCTCTCTCTCTCTCTCTCTCTCTCTCTCTCTCTCTCTCTCTCTCTCTCTTTAAACATGGCTGAATCCTATTTATCCTTCAAGACCCAGTGCCCATGTTCACTCCTCCAGGAAGCCTTCTCTGACACGGTCTCACTGTGTGGCTGATTCACTTTTCTTCTGCGCTTCCATAGGTCTTGTGCTTGTGCACATAAGAATCAATAATTCAATGTCTGTATGTATGTTTTTTCTTGTTTGTCTCTTCTGGGGATAGCAAGTATTTAATTTCACACTTTGGTTTTGCCTGTTGTTGCTGCTGGAAATAGTGTTGAGCTGGATACTGAGGGTAGCTTTTCATCATTATAGTGTCCGATTTCTGTCTATCAGAGGGAGTGGGCTTATTTTCTGAGCAACAGTAACTGAAGAACATGATGTTAGTAAGAAATGGAGAAATAGAAACACTTTTACACTGTTGGTGGAAATGTAAATTAGTTCAGCCATTGTGGAAGACAGTGTGGCAATTCCTCAAGGATTTAGAAATAGAAATACCGTTTGACCCAGCAATCCCATTACTGGGTATATACCCAAAGGATTATAAATCATTCTATTATAAAGACAAACGCACACATATGTTTATTGCGGCATTGTTCACAACAGCAAAGACTTGGAACCAACCCAAATGCCCATCAATGATAGGCTGGATAAAGCAAATGTGGCACATATACACCATAGAACACTATGCAGCCATAAAAACCTATGAGTTCATGTCTTTTGCAGGGACGTGGATGAAGCTGGAAATCATCATTCTCAGCAAACTGACACAAGAACAGAAAACCAAGCACTGCATGTTCTCACTCATAAGTGGGAGTTGAACAATGAGAACGCATGGACACAGGGAGGGGAACATCACACACCAGGGCCTGTCGGGGGTTTGGAGGGCTAGGGGAGGAATAGGAGGGGATGGGGGGATTGGGGAGGGATGACATTAGGAGAAATACCTAGTGTAGATGACAGGGGGGTGGATGTAGGAAACCATTATGGCACATGCATACCTGTGTAACAAACCTGCATGATCTGCACATGTACCCCAGAACTTAAAGTATTAAAAAAAGAAATGTGTGTGTGTGTGTGCTTGTGTACGTGTGTGTGTGTGTGTGTGTGTGTGTGTGTGTGTGTGTGTGTGTGTGTATTAGCCTGCCAGCTGCTGTGGCTTCTGAAACTTTACGCCAGGTTGATTCAGAGGAGCTAAAGCCTATTGATCTCAAAGCTTGGGTGGAGAAGGGGGTTAAAGCTGTCCTTTAGCCTTGATTCTGTTCCCTGTGCTAGATGGCTGATAAAAGAGGAAGTTCTCTCCATTCACAGCCCTCTCTACGGCAAACAGATGCTAGGCATGAGACACTGTACTCTGATGGTTAAGGTCATGGACTTTGGGTTGGACTGAGTTGCAATTCCCACACCACCAGTTACTTACTAGCTATATGATTTGGAGAATGTTACTCAGCCTCTTAAAACTCCCGTTTCCCTCATTAAGAAAAGGGATTTGTATAAAAGTCAGCCCTCATAGAATCTCTCTTATATGCCAGGCACAGTATTTTATTTTTATTTAAAAAAATTATTTTTAAGGATAGGATCTCATTCTGCTGACCAGGCTGAAGTGCTGTGGTGCAACTGTTGCTCACTACAGCCTCAAACTCCTGGCTTCCAGCAATCCTCCGACCTTAGCCTCCCAGAGCTCTGGAATAACAAGCATGAGCCACCATGACCTGCCTTATTGTTATTTTTGGTTGTGGTTAAAAAACCTGTGACGTAAAATTTACCATCTTAACCATTTTTAAGTGTATAGTTCAATAGTGTTAAACACATTCACATTATTGTGTAACGGACCTCCTGAACTTTTTTATTTTACTAAACTGAAACTCTATACTCATTGAACAACTCTCCATTTTCCCTTTCCCTCACCCCTGGAAACCACCATTCTAATTTTTGTCTCCATGAATTTGATTACTTTAGAGACCTCATATAAATGGAATCATACTAGTTGTTTTATTATGACTGCCAACTGCTGTGGCTTCTGAAACTTTAAGCCAGGTTGGTTCAGAAGGGCTAAAGCCTATTAATTTCAAAGCTTGGATGGAGAAGGGGGTTAAAGCTGTCCTTCAGCCTCAATTCTGTTCCCTGTGCTAGATGGCTGATAGAAGAGGAAGTTCTCTTCATTCGAATTATGCTTATTTCATATAGCATAATGTCTCACAGTTCATCCATAGGGTAGCATGTGCTAGAATTTCCTTTTTTAAGGATGAACAGTATTTAAGGATGAACAGTTCATCGTTTTTTAAGGATGAGCAGTATTTCATTGTATGTGTGGACCATACTTTGCTTATCCATTCTTCTGTTGATGGACACTTGGGTTGCTTATACTTCTTGACTATTGGAAATAATGCTGCTTTGAGCTCTTGCTTTCATTTTTTTTTGGGATATATACCCAGAAGTAGGATTGCTGGATTATATGATAATTATTTTATTTTATTTTTTAGGAATAATCATACTGTTTTCCATAGCATTTATACTATTTTGTATTCCCACCAGTAGTACACAAGTGTGCTAATATCTCCACATCCTTACCAACATTCATTAATTTCTGCTGCTTTTTAAAAAAATTGTAGCTATCCTAATGGGTATAAGGTGACATTGCATTGTAGTTTTGAATTGCATTTCCCTAATAATTAGTGATGTTGAACATCTTTTTATATGCTTTTTGGCCATTTGTACATCATCTTTGGAGAAATGTCAAATTAAGTTTTTTGTCCACTTTAAATCAGGTTTTTTGTTTTGCTTTGTTTTTGTTGAGTTGTAGGATTTCTGTATATATTCTGGTTATAAACCCCGTAACAGATATATGATTTGCATATATTTTCTCCCACTCTGTGGGTTGCCTTTTCACTCTATTAATTGTGTCTTTTGATGCACAGACGTTTTAAAATTTGATATATTCCCATTCATTTATTTTTGCTTTTGTTGCCTGTACCTTTGGTGTCATCTCCTGGGAATCCTTGCCAATCCTAATGTCATGAAGCTTTTCTCCCTGTTGTTTTCTACGAGTTTTAGAGTTCAGAGTTTCAAAAATATTGAGTTTCAGTTGTATCCTGGGAATCCTCGCCAAACTCAATGTCATGAAGCTTTTCTCTCTCTCTCTCTCTTTTTTTTTTTTTCCTAAGAGTTTTAGAGTTTCAAAGCCTAAAGTTAGGACTTTATTTTGGGTTAATTTTTACATATGGCATAAGGTAGTGGTACAACTTCATTCTTTTGCATGTGGATATCCAGATTTCCCAGTATTACTTACTGAAGAGATTGCCCTTTCCTCACTGAATGCTCTTGGCACCCTTGTTGAGATCCTTCAACCCACCCTAGAGCATTTATTTCTGGCTCTTTATCTTATTCCATTGGTCTATGTGTCTGTCTTAATGTCAGACAGACACATAGACCAATGGAATAAGATAAAGAGCCAGAAATAAATAGTGCTGACCACACTATTTTGATTACTGTAGCTCTGTAATGGAAGTTTTGAAATCAGACCTCCAACTTTGTTCTTCTGTTATAAGGTTGTTTTGAATGTTCAGGGTCTGTTGAGATTCCTTACAAATTTTAGAATAAATTTTTCCATTTCTGCAAAAAAGAATAAAAATGCCATTAGGATTTTGATAAATATTACATTGAATCTGTAGATTGCTTTGAGTAGTATTGACATTTGGACAATATTAAGCCTTCTAATCTATGAGCATGAGATGTCTGTCCATTTGTGCTTTCTTTAATTTCTTTCAGCAATGTTTTGGAGTTTTCAGTGTACAAGTCTTTTGCTTCTTTTGTTAAGTTTACTTTCCTAAGTATTTTGTCCTTTTTTTTTGATACAGTCTTGCTCTGTTACCCAGGCTGAAGTACAGTGATTTGATTTCAGCTTACTGCAACCTCTGCCTCCTGGGTTCACATGATTCTTATGCCTCCCAACTAGCTGGGACTAATAGGTGTACATCACCATGCCCAGCTAATTTTTGTATTTTTGGTAGAGGCAGGGTTTCACCATGTTGGCCAGGCTGGTCTCGAACTCCTGACCTCAAGTGATCCTCCTGCCTTGGCCTCTCAAAATGCTGGGACTACAGGTGTGAGCCACTGCACTTGATCCATTTTATCCTTTTTGATGTCGTTGTAAATATGAATGGATTTGTTTTCTTAATCTCTTTTTGGATATTTCATTATTAGTGTATAGTAATGCAACTGATTTTTGTGTGTTGACTTTGTATACTGCACCTTTGGGGAATTTGTTTATTAGGCAATTTAAATGTTTTACTTGTGTAACCTCATTTAGTCTTTATTGCCGCCCAGTGAGGTAGGTATCATTACTACACTTCTCTTACAGATTAGAACACTGAGGCTCAGAGTGCTTGGGTAACACGTCCCAGTTAACCTGGTTGGAAGGGTGCTTACCAGACCTTTCCTGGATGGAAACTCAGACTTCCATTACTTTTAGTGACAATACTTACTAATCACTTTTTGATAAGGAGTTTTGTGAGAGTTACATGAGTTAGTCTTTAAAAATGCCTCACATAAAGGTGTGAATACTTAGTAAGTGATAGTTTTTTTTTTTTTTAATTCTTAAAGAAAACTTCACTGAACATGCAAAATGAAAGTAATCACAACATTCCAAGTAAAAAGAAATTGGGCATTCTCACCTAAAACATATTCTAGCAAAAATATTTCAATTACGAAGATCATTTATTTTTATATTAGAAGCACCAAGGAAGAAGAAAGACTGCTTAGAAAGAATGTAAAAATTGTCTGTCTACAGACTTTTCTTTTGTTCTTCTAGATGGAGGAGCTTCTACAGGGTTTTGAAGGGAGAAATTTGGAACCTAAAAATTTTGAAAACTTTATAGTAAAATCAATGACGTACAAGCAATAGATGGACATTCTTAGCCATCCAGGGACTCAAAATAGACTTACACTAGAGAGGTAAGACAAACCAATGCTAAGAATATGAGACTGGGGGAGTTCTGGCATGGAAGGGCATGTAGTTCTTCTTTTACAAAACTTAGACTCCAAGATTCAGCAATCCTGCTAAGATGCTTTTATCAGGTAATAATAATTCTGCACTCTTGAGTGTAGTCCTCACTACTCCCCTCAACTGCTCTTCTGCAACTTCAGAGTCCAAAAATTATATTTCCCTATTTGTATATGTTACTTAATACAGGTTACATCACTTAATTCAGAAAAATAGGGATTAGGAGAACCAAAGTTATTTGTGGACTTGCATGGGTCTCACAGTAACCGAGTGGCATTGTGGAATTCCTGCTGAGTTTGTCAAAACACAACCTTGGCCTGACACCAGACTCTCCTACACCAGAGCAACCCTGGGACTGACAGAGGCCTCTGGACCTGTGCTGCCATTTCCCCTGGCTGCTTGGGTTTTCTGTGTCTTGAGGGCAAGGGGCTGTACCAGGAGGCATCCACAGATGCCTGCCTTTTCTCTAATACTTTCTTCTGGGCAATACCAGAATAAGGCTGGAGTCCTGATTTGATAGTCCCTGAGAGGTTGCACTGCAGAGTAGGGGCCCAGCCTTCTCAGGCATATCCAGCCCCAGAACCTTTCTGCCTGGCACTTTTCTTTAGGAAAAGCTCTCAGATACTTGGTTAGAAAACCAAGAGTGAGCACGTCTTCCTCTTTCAAGAGAGCTTTCTCCGTGGCCAGAAGACTAAAAGGAAAGGCTGAGGTAGAAAGGGCCCTGACATCTCACACTCATGGTTCTGGCGCTGCTTTTTTTAGAAAAGTAACTCTTTCCCATGGCTAGGGGAGAAGTCAGACCTTCCTGTTCCTCTTGGGCAGGGCATGAAGCAATTTTCAGCCCTGATGTTGACACCAGGTCATACCCCCAGACCTTCTCCCTGGGCCAGGTTCTTTGGACTTCTGAGCTCTGGCCTTTCCAATAGGAAAGCGACCAACTGGCCACAGAAGGAAGGCATGTGTAGCTTTTGCAAAGGAAAAGAAACAGCAGGGAATGGAAGCAAGGACCCAGACCCTGGGACTACCCAGTTTCGCTCCTTCCCAAGCTCCACTGCTTATTGTCTGGGAGGAATTAGACAAGTTACATAACCTTTCTGAGTCTTGGTCTCCCCACCAGAAAAGTAGGGAGATAGTGCTATATTCACAAGGAGATTGTTTATAGGAAAAAACAAGAAGATCTATGCAGAGAGTTTAGTATAGGGCTTGGCACACAGCATATATTCCATAGACATTAGTTACTATCCAGATTATTGAAGGTTGCATCTAAATCCTTAGTTTTAGCAGCCATTTGAATACAAAGTGTACAGTAGGCAGGATTGTGTACCTACAGAGGGAGGACTCTGGATTCAATGAGAACTGGGTTTAAGTGCCCACTTCAGTAATTAACAGTAAGTAGTATGAACATGGAAAAGTTAGTTCTCTTCTTTGAACTTGATTTCTCACCTCATGCTTTCCTTGCATGGTTCTTGTTGAGGGCTGGTGTTGAGGAGTTATGTGAAATCATGCATGTCAGGCACACAGTGGATGTGTAATAATGATTCCCATTATCACTAAGGAATCAAGTCAAATCCATTCAATGGATGGCCTGAACCTCTGTGGGTCTGACCACCATTAAACATATGAAGGTGCGTTCGTTAGTCTGCTGGCCTTTTATGTGTGTGGAGTGAATCAAAAGAAAAAATTGAGGTCAAAATAGCTTTCTTTATTTGATCATTCACTTTTTCATACTCCCAGTGCCTGGCACAGTATCTGGCTTATTTTAGGTCTTCAATACATATTTGTCAATTTAAATAAAGCTTTATTAATGCCAACATAGTTTTGTATGGGCAGGGCTGGCTCCATGGGCAGCCATGTTGGCATGGCCATGCTTGGAAGAGCACCGTGATATCTTCAAAGTCTAATAATTTTAAAATAAGGGCATTCCATTTTTATTTTGCACTAGGCCCCATAAATTATTTAATGAGTCTTGTATACAGGCAAATAAAATGCAATGTAAAAAGGCTAATCTTTTCCTTCTAAAAACTCTCCATTGGCTACCAATCACACCTAGAAGAAATCCAAACTCCTTTTGTGACTTACTAGGTGTGCCTGGTATCTGTGGTCACAAACACCTTGATTTCTGAACTTCGGCCCCCCAGGCCTGCTCATTTAACACACTGAGCTCTCTACCTGCTCCCCATTCCTGTCTCAGCTCCTGAGCCAATTCCATAGCCAGGTCCCTCCTGATCATCCTCCCAGCTACTCTGTCTTCTTAAAAAATTTGTTTTATAGGGCCGGGCGCGGTGGCTCAAGCCTGTAATCCCAGCACTTTGGGAGGCCGAGGCGGGTGGATCACGAGGTCAAGAGATCGAGACCATCCTGGTCAACATGGTGAAACCCCGTCTCTACTAAAAATACAAAAAAATCAGCTGGGCATGGTGGTGCGTGCCTATAATCCCAGCTACTCAGGAGGCTGAGGCAGGAGAATTGCCTGAACCCAGGAGGCGGAGGTTGCGGTGAGCCGAGATCGGGCCATTGCACTCCAGCCTGGGTAACAAGAGCGAAACTCCGTCTCAAAAAAAAAAAAAAAAAAAAAAAAAAAAAAGAACTTGTTTTATAATTTCAGCTTTTATTTTAGATTTGGGCATATATATGCAAGTTTGTTACATGGGTATGTTGCATGATGGTGAGGTTTGGGGTATGGATCCCACCACTCAGATAGTGAGCATAGTACCCAATAGGTAGTTTTTCCACCCCTGGGCCCCCCTTCCCCTTCCCCTTCCCCTTCTAGTAGTCCTCAGTGTTGAGTGTTCTCATCTTTATGTCCATGTGTACTCAATGTTTAACGCCCATTTATAAGTGAGAACATGCAGTGTTTATCTGTTTCTGCATTAATTCTCTTAGGATCATGGCCTCCAGCTATATCCTTGTTGCTGCAAAGGACATGATTTCATTATTTTCTATGAATGTGTAGTATTCCATGGTATATACATACCACATTTTGTTTATATAATTTGCCTGTGGTGGGCACCTAGGTTGATTCCATGTCTTTGCTATTGTGAACAGCTCAATCCATTTTATTAGCCTGCTTTACACTCTTCATATCTCCTAATACTTTCTGAAAGGAGTTACTTTTATGTTGACTTGTTTATTTTCTGTTTCCCACACTGTACTAAACTTGATGGAGCCAACCATCTTCCTGTCTCGTTCCCTGCCTTGTTCCCAAAGCATCGCCCAGCCCTCAGCATACAGTGGGTGCTCTATGAATACTATGGACTGAAGAATGAATGGACTTGGCAGTTCTGGGATTTAAATCTTAAAGTGCTGATCCCTCAGGACTTTCTCTGACAGGAAATTGAGAGAAGAGTTGGCACCATATACTCTATACCCTAGTTGGGGATGAGTGACCATGTGGCTCCACAGCCTTGCTGTTAAGCACGATGACCACCATTTCTATGTTCTCCTGGTAACACAGGCTGTGAAGGGCTGGAAGCTGGGACTGGGCTCCTAAGCCCAGTCTTCTGGGTCAGGTCCCTGCAGTAGGGTCCTCTCTGCAGATGGAGATGTAGAAAGGTCTGGGTAGCTGGTGTAAACCAAGAGAATAGGAAACAGGAGATTGATAGCAATGAAAACATCAGGTGAGAGGCCACTTAACCCAGTGCCCCATTTTACAGAAAAGAATAGAGATTAAAAGATAGGAAGAAACTTATTCTCTACAACAATAATAATAGCAAAAATCCAACCCAACCCAAACCAAACCAAGTAAAATAAATGAAACAAATGAAAAGGAAAAAAAAATCAATGAGAAGCAGTATAGTGTAGCATTAAGACCTCAGTACAAGTATGATATTAAATGAGTTAATACTCACATAGGGCTTAAGGCAGTTCCTGGCACAAAAATTTGCTATGTAAATGTTCACAAATTAAAGACTAAATCTATTGTGCTCTTTTGCTGTTCCAAGAAATTTGCAAGCCTATTACTTATGTTATTTCATTTGATTCTTCCAGCTACCTGTTGAGGTAGGTGCTATGATGATTTGTCCCCATTTTACAGATGAGGAAATCAAGGCCCAAGTGGAAGAGTAGCATGGGAGCTGGGATGTGGCCCCAGTCCAGCTGACTCTAGGGCTGGGTTCTTGGGCACTACCCTGGATTGCAGTCAAGGGCAGAGCTGGCCTGGCACCTCTGTGCTCTTTCCCAGTGCCAGACCTGGGACTGGCCTAAGTGGGAAATGCTGCTGATTCACATGTGCTCTGCTGGGAAGCTGCCTTACTCATTGGCTCGTTCATGCTGCAAGCATCCCCTGCATCTGCCTTGCTCAGACTTTGTGCTGGGTACTGTGAACAGACAGGTGAAGTCAGGTGTCTCCTGTTAGGGCAGCAGGCTTCCAGGCTGGAGGGGCTGATGGAAGGTGGGACACACGTAGGAGAGCTGATGAGTACAGAATTGCTGAGTTTGCTTTCCTCTACGTAGGGAGTGCAGCTGGCCTGGGTATCAGGAATGGTTGGGATCCCAGATTTACCAGAGCAGATCTGGCAAACCTTTGAACCCAGGTGGCCTGCTCAGCCCTCCTATGCAAACTCTCATGTGGAGGGCTGGGATAGAGAACTCTGCTGGGTCTGGATATGTCTGAGAGCCCCACCTCCCGGGGGGCCAACTAGCTGTGGTGAAGGGATAAAGCGCTAATAGGGACTACCCCTGGGAGCCCAGGAGCCTTCAGCAGTGATTACAGATTTGTCTCCCTTACCACTTCCTGGCTTCTCCAGCCTGGAACCTCTGGGCCTGTTCTGCTCCTTTGGATCTTGTCCCCACCCATGTCATAAGCACGCCAACAAGCCTTGCGGCATTCAACATGGTCCACTCAAGGTGGTTCCCTCTTCAGTCCACAGCAGGCATGCCCAACCCTACTGACCTCATTTGCCCATTCATTCGTGGATTTATGCCTTCATTCAACAAATAGTTATTGGACTCCTATTGTGGGCTAGGTATTGTGCTGGTCTGTAATAAGAACACAGCTGAGAAAAAAAACAGTCATAGCTTCTACCCTCAAGGAACCCACATTGTAGAAGGCTGGCATAAAAAGAGTAAAGCAAGGAGGAAAAATAATTATGCATTTTAAAATGTGCACATGGGTAATATAAGTTGGTGATATGAACTGACACTGATTGATACTAGCTCATGAGAGTCAGTTGTTAAATTTTCAGGAGTTTTTGTGAACTAGTTGTTAAACACAGCCATTATAAACATTAAATTATATAAGTAATATGCATTTTAATAAATAATATAAATCATATATATTATATAAAAATCAAAATAAAAATGAAATGCATCAATTATTTTACTTCTGTTGCATCTATACATGGAGATAATATATAATAGTGAGTGCATTATTGTAATTCTTTGCTTAAATCCATATTCAGTGACCACATGTTGTTATCTTGATATTGACCATAGTGGGAATATTTACATTATGAAGATTAGAACACACAACAAATCAGGGCTTTTGTTTTACTCTGACAACTCTTTGTTAACATTTACTACCACACTCCAGGGATATGGGAGAGAATACAGGGGGATTTGACTTCAGGTAGATTCATTTATCAGGGGAGATGTCTTTAAGAGAGGAATAGTTTTCTATTTCTGAGACCTGAGGATGAGAAGGAGTTGACTGTTGTAACCATGTGTTGCAGAATTTCATGGTCTGGGGCGTGGGCATTTCTGGGAATGGAAAGGGGACCAACATGGCTGCTCATCAGTACATGTAGCTATGACATTATGAGCAAGAGAGTAGGAGGAGGGAGATGGGGTTGGAAAAGCAGGCAGAGCTCGGGGCATACAGTGACCTCCAGGAAGGAGTTTGCAGTTTATCCAAAGCCATGGGAGAGGTGCACAGCTGTGAGAGGGCAGTACTGCCTGACTGCCACCTCCAGTGCACTCCACATCTTTCCTCATTCTCCAGAGCTACAGGGGAGGGGTTGGCAGGAAATGAGCTCTCTTGGTGGCAGTCTTCAACCATAAAGCCATAGAGACTAATGGATAAAGATCCCAGCTTCCTGTTTTTCAGATGGAAAATTCTGGGAGGCCTTCTCTACACTTCCCAGAGGTCCTGGTACACCAAAGGCCCCTTTGCCTACAGTAACGATCTCAGTAATATTCCCATATGCAGATTGAGCATCCCAAATTTGAAAATCCCGAATCCAAAATGCTCCACAATCTGAAACTTTTAAAGCAGAAACATGATGCTCAAAGGAAATGTTCATTGGAATATTTCGATACTCATTGGAGTACTTCCTGGGATCATCTTCCAAATTGACTACCTGCACCAAAGGCCTTATGGCAGGCTCTGATCTCCAGGGAACCCAAACTAAGACGGAGCGATGTGAAAACCAGGCACACGGAACTAACAGATGGGGAATGGATTGGAGGGGCCATTTCTGCCCACTCAGCTTCCTCTAACCATGCTTGGGTCCCCTGGGTTCTTTCCGCAGGGACCCCTTTATCCCGCATCCTGGAATCAGTCCTGACTAGGGACAGCCTAGTTCCTGCCCTTAGGCCTGAGTGGATCAGTCGGAAGGTGATGAAACCCAGCACCACACCGTGAGGGCCACTTCAGAGGCCTGGCTGCATTTGTGAAGACCCCTAGTCCCTTCCCTTTTTGGTCATTCTGGCTCTCGATGCAGATTCTCCTTGGCTCCTCCTGAAGGTATCCTCATCCTGTCCTCCCACCTGCTTCTGCCAGACTCTGCCGCCTGCATTTGATGGATTGTTGAGCCCTCTTGAGCTCTGAGAGCCCCACATGGTGGCTTAGCTCTGAGAGCTCCACATGGTGGCTCCATCCCTGGTCACGTGCCTAAATTAGGCTATACTTGGTATGTCCCACAGATCCCTGCCATGGAGAGCTGATCTCGCCTGTCCCAGCCTGGGCCAAATAGGATACCCAGTGTGACCCCTTCCTCAGTTTCCCCAGTTCAGCCTGGGTTAACAACATCAACCCACTCACTCAGCAGCCTTGGTATCAAGAAACTGCTGCTGCAGTGTGAGAGTCTGAGACTGAGCCTTCAAAGAGGGCAGGTGATCTGTGCTCTTTATACACCCCTGACTGAATCCTTCCCTGCTTGGCAGCCCGATGGGCCACTTCCTTCTCCTAATGCCCCTGACTTTGCACTCCTCCACACTGGCTATCCTTTGTGATCCAAGCTGGCGAGGCAATGGACCCTACTCCTTCCAGGACATGTTTCCCTGGCTCCATGACTGGGAAACCTGCCCATTCTCCCTCCCTCTCCCCTAGGGACCTGGCTCCCTTTCTCACCATCAGCTCTCCTGCTGCTCCCTTCTGAAGCTCTCCAGAGCATTCTGACTCACCTCTGACTCAGGAGGAGCATATTTCTGTTCCCACGTCCTGCACCATAAGGCCTGGAGATCACAACTGTTACCTCTGTGCATTTGTGTTCCTGTGTGTGTGCATGTGTGTGCCCCTGTGTATGCATGTGTGCATGTGTGTATTCTTATGTGTGTGTCCAAGTATATGCATGCATGCCTGTATGTGCCCATGTGTGTGTGTGTGTGTGTGTGTGTGTGTGTGTGAGGGGGCACATTTTCCCCAGAGAGCTGGAGAGTGTGATTCTCCTATTCCTTCTCTACCTCATATATACATCCCTGACCCCTTAGGAGCAGACAGCCACCCTCACAGGCCCCTGGAGGGGTGGATGGTGAGTTGCCACAGAAAGCCTTACGCTAATACAAGTACAAGAGAGTACAAGATGGTCGTACTATCCAAGGTACTTTTTAGAAAAGAAAATCCAAGTTGATGACCCCATCCACTTAAACCCTGAGTCTAGGATCTCTACATTGTTGAGCTGGCAGGAACTTAGGGGCTGAAGCCAACTCCTCATTTGTTACTTTGGGCCTAAAGATACCCTGATTAGTAAGAACTATGTCCAAAATTACCCAGCAAGCAAGTGGCCAAGCTGGACTGGTAGCATAATTAATTTATGCCCTGAGCCATATCAGTCTGCCCTGCATCCTCTCCCCTTGCCACCCTCCACTATCCTGCTAGACCTGTGCCATCCAATATGGTGGCCACCAGTTGCACATGGTTATCAAGCACTTGAAATGTGGCTAATCATGACATGTGCTGTCAATGTAAAATATGCATCAAATTTCAAAGGCTTAGTATAAAAAAGAATGGGAAATAACTCATTAATAATTTTTTATGTTGATTACATGTTAATATTTTGGGTATATTGCATTAAATAAAATATATTACTAAAGTTAATTTCACTCATTTATTTTTACTTTTAAAAATGTGGCTACTAGAAAAGTTTTAATTGCATATGTAATTTAAATAGATAATGGTTCAAGTTTATGACTTACCTTATATTTTAACAGGGATTGACCAGGCTTTGGACCAAATCTGGCCCACTGCCTGTTTTTATAAATAAAGTTTTATTGAAATGTAGCCATGCTCATTCATTTCCATAGAGTCTATGGGTGGTTTTGCTCTGCAGTGGCAGAATTGTGACAGGGACCTTATGATCCACAAAGCCTAAAATATTTACTCTGTGGTTCTTTATAGAAAAACTTTGCTGGCCTCTGCACCAGACCATCAATTTCGTAAGAGTAGAGATTCTGAGCTTCAAACAGGATAAATACTTACTTAATACTTGTTAAATAAATGAATTACTTGATTAATTTTTAGAAGATAGGTTTGTTGAAATTCCAGGCAGAGGACATAGTGTGTTGTCAAGACATGGAAGAAACAGCCCTGGGTGTTCTGATAGACGTTTGAGGTGGCCTTAGACACTCACATCAGCCCCCTCCTTGGTTCCTGGCCTCCTGCTTCTTTTTTTCCAGGAAATCTCCATTCTGCCTATGCAAACCTCACCAACCAACTCTCAAATCTCCAGTAGCCTGGCCGCTGCCTTTAGGATGAAGGCAATGCTTGTTAGCGTGGCCTTCCAGCTCCTCCTGCCCTGCCTTGCCCAGCCCTTTAGCCTGGCGCTCTGCCATCTCCTCTGCCCTCCAGGGCTCCGGCACTTCTCCTGCACACACCCCACCCATTCTGATCTTCATGCCTTTCTTCATACTATTTCTCTGCAAGTCACATAGCCACCCTTCCAGGCTCAGATCCAATAGTTCTTCCTTGAGACGCAATGTGGCGTTTTGCCAGCTTTGGAGTTTCTTTTAAATGATTGTTCCTGTACGATAAATGACAGACAATCGGTTCCCACAGCGCTTTGTATCTTTCTTCACTGTAACACTAATAATTGAAAGCAGGAAGTCTCACTTTTTATTTGGTATTTGCTGTGTGCTGGACACCACCCTCAGCTCTCTTTACAGATTGCCTTTTGAAATTCTCATCACACTTCAGGAAATACGTGCTGTTTTGCTCCTGTTTAACAGATGAGAAAACAGACCCAGAGATGGTCCTGAAATTCAAATTCAGATTGTCAGATTCTAGAGCCTACAGTCTTAATCGACGGCCTGTGTTCCTTCCTGAGGCTAGGTCCTACCTACCGACGCCTGGGATCTCTTCATTCAAGAGAGGTCCTAGAATCAGCCCTGTATGGGGACGACCTAGGCCTTGCTCTGAAGACTGAGTGTATCAGCCCAGAGCTAAGTCTAACCCAGTATCACAGTATGGAGACTTCTCTGCAGCTGCTCAGAGAGGCAGCCTCCGTCCTCGAAGGTCTAGGGCACACAGTCAAGTATATGCTAACTCTTCCTCATTTTGGGTCTCAATATAAACCTTGCTTTCTTGTGGAAGTCCTTCATGATTGCCCAGACTATGATAGATCCTTGGATATATGTTCTCACAGTACCCAGCTCTTCTTCTGTAACTCTTATTCAAATTTTTTGTACTCTTATTTTTGGCTTTCCCCACTAGACAGTAAGCATCATGAGTGCAGAAACTTTGTTCATTGCATTTCTAGCACTTTTCTCAGTGTCTGGCTGTTGCGAGGGACAGGGAATACTTGAGTGAATGAACAAAACTCTACTTGGTCTCTTCACCTGGATATCAGCCTCGCAAATCCACAGGGAAGCAGAAAAGCATGTGAGTTTCTGTCCCTATCACATTCCCTCTGCAAGCGACTTAGTGTTGAAGACACTGGTATGTGCTGAAAGGAGACAGTGGGGGATTGAAGATCACAAAGCTGGTAATGTCTGACCTGTGAGCAGAACTTGAGACAGAAAGCACTTTCCTCTGCCTCAGCCGAGGAAACCTACTCTCCACCTGCCACCAACCCCATGTGGCCTCTTGGGCACAGCCTGTGGCTGACAACAGAGCCGAAGAGCAGTGGGTGGGCAGGTCCCCTGTCTGGGGACAAGGAGACAGGCCTGTGGCCTGGGCAGTGAGTCAGACAGACTCCCCACCCTGACCCCACCCCCAGAGAGTGAGGGAAGCGAGCTGCTCAGTCACACACAGACAGCTCCATGGAGGAGGGATGGAGAGGGATTCCAAATCACAGCTAAAGCGTTTCCTCCATTCTTCCTCCTGCTGCTCCAGTGGGTGTGGCTTGAGAATTTCAGTTTTCACCTGTTTCAGGGAAGGCAGTGGCCCAGGTGAGGCCTACAGTGGTTGGAATTTTTATATTTTCCCTGCACAAATACCTCAAGGCTCTGCTGGGGAGTGGGAGGGTTGGTCTGCCCTAGGATTCCTGAGAATCAGGTCTCATGTGCATACCTGGGTCTAGGGTGAGCAGCTCATTTTGGTTTGTCTGGGCCTGTCTTGTTTTAAAAACTAAAAATTACTTCCCAGAAACTTCCCAGTCCTAGGCAAACAAGGCTGGTTGGTCCCCCTACCTGGGTCCCTTGCACTTCAGTGATTGGCTTTAGTACCAGGTGCTGTGTCACTAGTTGCTGGCTGGCCACTTCTTTGTCACATCAGCACATGACCATGGGCTTCTTTTGAGGCTCATGCTTGGGCTTAGACTAGGGGCAGCTTGCTTGACCTGTGAACCTGGCCAGACCACCAGGGGTTGGTGTTAGTTGTTTCACACCCAGTGTAAAGACCACCAGAGGTTCTGCTGAAGTTCTTGCAGATGGTGGGGTCGGGGGTGAACCCAGGGCATCTGGTCTACCAGGTTGTGATCATGGCCACATAAAGCTGGCCTGGGTTTTGGGGTATATGTCCATGCAAAGCAGAATAAGCTACATCAGGGGGATAGAATAGATATACAATGCAAGACACATAAGTAATTTTAAATTTTCTAGTAGTAAGATTTAAAAAAGAAACAGGTGAAATTAATTTTAGTAATAGAGTCTGTTTAACCCAGTTATCCCAAATATGATCACTTCAACATCCAATCAATCAAAAAATTATTAATGAGATCTTCTAAAAGTTTTCTTCCTTCATTGTAAGTTTAACATCTGGGCCTAAGCGGGAGGATCACTTAAAGCCAAGAGTTCTAGGACAATCTGGGCAACAGAGTGAGACCCCATATCTACAAAAAATAAGATAACTACCTGGGTGTAGTGGTATGTATTTCATGGTGTCAGTGTATCTCAATTTGGACCAGTCATATTTCAAGTGCTGCTTGGCCACAGGTGGCTCTGTGTTGGACAGAGCAGAGCTAGGCCCTTCTGCCGCAGGGAAAAAGGATCTTTATCCATTTTTGGATTGATTCTTTCTCATCTTTGTGGGTTCATCTACCTTCGATTTTTGAGACTGCTGACATTTGGATGGGGTTTTTATGGGGTCGTTTTGGTTGATGTTGTTGTTGTTGTTGCTTTGTTTGTTTTTCTTTCAGCAGGCAGCCCCCTCTTCTGGAGGGCTGCTGCACTTTACAGGGGAACCATTCCAGACCCAATTCTCCTGGGTCCCTCTCGCACCTGGAGGTATCACCAGTGGAGGCTGCAGGACAGCAAAGATGGCTGCCTACTTCTTCCTCTGGGAGCTCTCCCAGAGGGGCACCGAGCTATTGACAGCCAGAACGTTCCTGCATGAGGTGTCTGGCGACCCCCGTTGGGAGGCCTCACCCAGTCAGGAGGCATGGGAATCTGGCTGCCCCTTGGCTGAGAGGTTTGGCTGCACTGGGAAGAATCTCCCTCATCCAGACTGCCAGCAGGCGGGAAGGACTCGGTCTGCTGAACCATCGGACCAAGGCTGCCCCTCCTTCAGGGGCTCCATCCCGGGGATATTAGAATTCTGGCAGTAAACCCCTGGCTGGAGTTGCTGTAATTCCTGCAGGGAAGCCCTGCCCAATGAGAAGGGATGAATCCAGGTCCCAGCTAAAGAAGCAGTCTGGCCACACTGCCACAGCTACTGAACTGTGCTGTGGGGAATTCCTCTTGGTCCAAGCTGCCCAGTCTTCCCAACACCAGCAGGAGAAAATGGCTCACTGGAGCCAGAGTGATGGTGGCTGCCCCTCCCCTCAGAAGCTTGGTCATCCTAGGCAGTGTCCAGCCTGCTGCTGGCCGCAACCTGAGTGGGTGCTCTGTGGCTGGGACCCAAAGCCCTGCTGGTGTGGGCTCATGAGGGGATCTCCTTATCTGCAGATGTACGGATCCATGGAAAAAGTGTGGTTTCCCAGGTGGAAACCTCCCGTGGCTGGGTGTGGGAGTTCCCCTTATGCCATGTGGGCTGTTGCTCCACCCTGTTTTCCTAGCTCCGTGTGGGTCGTGCCAACCTCCTAGTCAGTCCCAGTGAGAGAACCTGGATACCTCAGCTGACGCAGCAGGATTCACTCACCCTTTTCAGTCTTCTCAGTGGGAGTCACAGACTGGAGCTGCTTCCAATGGGCCATCTTGGTTCCTCTGACCAATACGCATTGTTTAAACTCCTAAATGCATAGTAGTTTGTCATGCCAGCAGTAGCCAGTTAACATAACATGCATGGGTACACATAACAGTCGGTTTATTAAACGCAAATAGATGCTGTGCACTGTGCTGTGTACTTTGTGTGTGTGACCTTGCTCCCCATTTTAAAGATTGAGTCTTAGAGAGGTTAAGGAAATTGTCCAAGGTCACAGAACTTGTGAGTGACAGAAGTGGGATTTGAACACTCTTCTGTCAGTCTGTTCAGCTCTATGTAGAGTCACTCACATCTAGAGCAAAATATCTTTTTAATTCTTTTTTTCTCTGATCCAGGCATGAGGAGGGTACAGTCTGCTTTTGCAGAACCCATGAAAAAAAGATGTCTACAAGACACTGGAATGTGACAGCTCTTTAGGGCAGCATACTTTAGTACTTAAAGAAGCATCTTTATTTTTTTTCCCTCATAAATTGTCTATGGGACATATGCTTTAGAACTTGAAGATGCATCTCTTTTCACATAACCAATTACAGAACTAATTACCAACTGTTTTTATCTGTTCATTAAGGTAGATATAATTAAAGCAACATTTTGTTAAACTAGTTTGAGTGTGTGCTTTAAAGTAATAATTACTACTTTTATTTCTTTGAGACTCTTTCTAATATGTCTTAGCTCTATCTCAGGCTAGCTCATGTTCTCTCTTGCTCTCTGTTCTACCAGAAAGACTGTGGCCCTTCTGTCCTGCATTCCTGCCATCTTACCTAGTTAATGTCTACTCATCCTTCAGTTGTTCTCTTGAATATTTCTTCCTCTGGGAGGCCTCCCTGATTTCCCAGGCTGGGTGAGTCCTCTGGTGTTGATTCCCACAGTGCTCAATCTCTTATTTTTATCTGTCTTATTACACTCAACAGTATATAAACGTATTGCCTGTATTTTCCACTACACCATGAGCTTCATGAAGTCAGGGCTGAATGTTTGTGCCATTTTCTCTTGTGTCCCAAGTGTTCAAAAGAGAGCTTGGCCTGTAATAAAGTTAAATAACTATTGGTGGATTGATTAATGATTTGGCCTGGTCTTTGCTCCTTACTGAACACTGTTGGAGTCTAGACCTACTTTAACTGGGTTACACATTTTGTCCTATCAACCACCCTCTACTTCTTCCTCCTTCCATTTTTTCAAATGTGCACAAACACACAGGTACACCTTGACATGTGTGTGCGTGTGCACGTACACACCCCCCCCACACACACACACGAGGAGCAATGTCTTTTCAAACATCCTCTTTGCCCTTAAGCTAGAGGCCCTTAGCCCTTGTTAGTGAGCTTTCGAGTTGGGATATAGAGGGAGAAAAAGGTTTCTTTCTTTTTTTTTTTTGAGACGGAATTTCGCTCTTGTTACCCAGGCTGGAGTGCAATGGCGCGGTCTTGGCTCACTGCAACCTCCGCCTCCTGGGTTCAGGCAATTCTCCTGCCTCAGCCTCCTGAGTAGTTGGGATTGCAGGCACACACCACTATGCCCAGCTAATTTTTTTTGTATTTTAGTAGAGACGGGGTTTCACCATGTTGACCAGGATGGTCTCGATCTCTTGACCTTGTGATCCACCCGCCTCGGCCTCCCAAAGTGCTGGGATTACAGGCTTGAGCCACCGCACCCGGCCAAGAAAAAGGTTTCTATGCCACTTTTGGGGAGGGGCACATTGCCTCCTGGGAGTATCTACCTTCTCAGATACTGGGGAATTATTTGTGCATGTCTTCTGTCTTCTGCCAGACGTCCACCTCTGTCTCTGAATAGCACTCTGAGGGAGGCCTTCTTTGCCCTGAAGCTCACAGTCTTGTATCCCATTCTTGCTTCCTTGTGGGCTTTTGCTTGGGCTATGGAGGCAGAAGCTGAGGCCACACCTTCTTCTCCCCCTTTCTCCTTAGTGCCCTATGGGAGTCTCCAGTAGGGGGTTCCCTCCTTCCAGGCTCATCATTGCTGCCCAGACAACATATGGCCATGAGCGTGAGACCAGGGTGCAGTCCTGAAGGGGGCCTGACCCCTGGACCGCAGACCTCTGGTGCAATGCCGGGGTGGTCATTTCACAACAAGGAGGGAAATTCATATCATGGAGTGTAAGACCTTTGGCCGTGGAATCTCAGCTCTTGGAAGCAGATGTAGCTGGCAGTGGTGTTCTCTTGTGTCCCTGTTCCCGGTCTGGTTCAGCTCTTCTCCTTTCCCCCATTCATGCCCGGCCTTTGCCCTGAACCCTGCCCCTTCCCAGTGTCCATGGTCTGCTCCACCTACTGTCTAGACCAATGGGACACCAGAAGAGGACAGTCTGATGGAGGGGATGGGGGAAGAAAAGCAAAAGCCTTCACACCTAAAGGTGGAATTGCAGCAACCCCTCAGTGCTTCAGGAAGCAGCTTCCTGGACTCCATGGGGAGCTGGGTGAGCACCCTCATTTGCTTCTTTGTCCCCTCAGGGCACTAGGGTGTCTGGAGGGTGCCCCAGTCCTTACGTCTGCTAACCTTTTGCCTGCCTCCTTGCTGCTTGTCTCATTACTGTTCTCCAGCATCTCGTTCACACCATTTTCCCTCAACAACTCTGCTCCTTTATTTTTCCCACAATGGACACAGAGTAGCTTAAGACCTTTGGAGTCCACAGACCTGGGTTCAATGCCTGACTATTTGACCTTGAACATGTGACTTCCCACTTTGAACCTGTTTCCTCATCTGTAAAATGGGCTTAATAATTCATTTCTCCCAGGGTTGTAATGGGAATGAATTAAGGCAATGTGCCAATTTAACATACACTTTCTGAGCATCCGCATGTGACAGGCACAGAGTGGGGTGCTGAGATTATAGTGGTGATTAAGACAGAATCTGGTTGGAAGGAACCTACAGTCTAAGTGGCAGCAGAAAGCTCTCACACATATACAAAGAGATACCCCAATAAATAAAGAGTCATAATTCCCACTTCACATTGGGGGTTGCTAAGAAGCAAACAGATGGGAAGCAGTGAATGAAAGCATCAGGGTGAGGTTATCCTTAGTAGGTGAGGACAGGGAAGGGCAGTTTTAGGAGATGGTATCAACCAGAACCTTGGAGAATGAGAAGGGTTTCAAGACCAGTGACAGTGGGACACACAGAGGGCCCTCCTGAGTACTAAGGTCCCAAAAGCAAGAAACAGGTGAATTTATGGATCCCAGTGGGGATCTCTGTGGCTTGGTACATGTGAGTGACAGTTAGGTTAGGAAAAAGTGAGGCTGAAGAGGCCAACAAGAGTCAAAATATGCTGGGTCTTATGGGCTAGCCGTTCTCAGGAGCATCAGCATCGCTTGGGAACTTCTTAGAAATACACATGCTTGCACCCCACCCATGATCTGCTGAATCGGACACTCAGGAGGTGAGGCCCAGCAATCGGTGTTTTACCGAACCCCACAGGTGATTCTGATACATGCTAAGTTTTAACATCTCTGTGAGACTGTGGTATGGAGTCTGGATTTTTGGCCCTTGTGTGGCAGAACACTGTTAGAAGGTTTCAAATGAAGAGTGAACTGTGACCTGATTTATTTATCTCAAAAGATCCTTCTGGCTGGTGGGAACCTAGAGTGGGAGTTTAAGTTCGTAGCTGAGTTAGGCCTACAGTATGGCTTAATGGTTGAGGTTAGCACCATCTTTGTCTCTTCTTTCCACACTCACGCCTTGCTGTCTCCTCTTCTACTTTCAGTGAATTTTGAGCAGCCGCACACTGTCCACCTGAGGTCACCTCAGGGCTATTACTTGCAGGAGTTGTACACCATAGGGCCATGAGACTGGACCATGATCTTGCAGACTTGGGTTTAAGCAACGTTCTTGTGGGAAGAGTAGGAGATGAAACTCACCAGGCCATGGCTTGTGTCTGGAAGGCTGACGTTATTTGGAAGGAGAAGGCAGGAGCTGCATTCTCCAAGACTCATGAAGCCAACAGGGAGGTCAGGCGGTCAGGCTTGCACTTTCCTGCCCTCATACGGCTTCTGTGGATAGTGTCCCATGGACATGGGTGGCCCAGGAAGACTTACAATGTAGATACTTGTCACTGCCAGGCCCATCCCTGAGGCCCCAAGTTTGGGAGCTTGCTGTAGAGTGTCTACCCCTGTCCAATTCCTGAAATTGTGGTCAAGAAGGTAAGACCCCCATAACCTCACCATACACACCACCAACGAACAAATCTCTGCAGACTTTTAGGTAAAACTTACTAAAACACCAACAAAGTCAGGAAAAATAGTTGAAATATTCAGGCAATTAAAGCCAAATAACTGAATGATTTTTTGGAAATTTTAGGCAAAATTGTTGAAATATGAAGAGAATTCAGGGAAAGCTGTTTGGTAGTCAATGTGGCTGGAAGAATAAGTGGAGGTTTGGATCTATAGCTAGGGCTTGTGGATACCATCTTTGCTGTGTGTCCTAAAGTAGGTAACCTGTTCTTTCAGAACCATCATTTCCTCTTCTGTAAAGTACAGATAATAGCACCCACTTTGTAGGAATTTGGTAAAGACTGAGTGACTGGCAGAGAGCAGGCATGCAGTGAGTACTTTCCCTTTTGTTACTACTACGCTACTACTGCTATGCTTCCTTGCTGACTGTTACAGTTCCTATTGCTATGTAACAAACTACCCCAAACTTAATGATATAGAGAACAACCATTTTAATATGTCCACAATTTCTTTAGATTGAGAATTCAGAGACAGTACAGTAAGGATTGCTTGACTCTGCATTAAAGCTTGTCTGAGGCCTCAGTTGGGAAGACTGAAAAATGTGGAGGTGACTTGAACGGTAGGAGATTGGAGAATTTGATTCCATGCATCTGACACTTTGGCAGGAATGGCTGGAAGCTGGACTCAGCTGGGCCTGCATGTTTCTATTCTGGTGTGACTCCTTGTGTGGCAGCACAGTATCCCAGAGAAGGAAACTTTGTGGTCTTTTATGACAAACCTTGGAAGTCACATAGCATCATGTCTGCCACATCCTACTGAAGCAGTCACAAGACCACTCTGATTCAAGGCAGGCAGACAGAGACAAGTGTCTGTCAATGAGACAAGTGTCAAGAAATTTGTGGCTGTGTTTAAATCCATCACACTAACAAGCCTTCTGGATGTAAACTGGTGATGACCAAACCTGCTCCTAGTTCATTTTCTGAGCGATATGGAGGTGCCTTCCAGCTACTATAGATGCAAAATTGTCAGCTCCTTGCAAGCTTCAGAGTTCAACTAACCTTAGTCTGTGACCTGAGTTGGGGCATAGAGTCCATTTTACTGTAGCCTGTGGAGGTCTTCTTAGATGGGGAAGGGATGAAAAAGATCCACCAGGTTCTCCCTCTCCAAGCATTTAAAAAGCAGTAATAAATGGATGACAGCCTGGGAGGTACGATTGATTTGTTTTATGAATCACAGAAGAGGCTGTAACTCATGGGAGATTAAGGCTGAAGTAAGTTGTACGACTCTTGCATTACATGTAGAGATTAATGACTTATCACATGAGGCCCCACCGTTAACCCTGCTCACCCACAGGGAGTTTAATAGCAGGACCATACGGGCTGACTTTCAATACTTGAGCAGATGCTCCTGGCTTGTGTGTGGCCCTGATTCTCAACAAATGAACACTTCCCTGGTTAAGAGTTATGAGTACCTAGGAGCTAGGGAGTAACTTCTTCTCTTGAGAAGAAGGAGCTAAGTATTTCCAAGGCTACCCATTTCCTTCCCACCCTGTTATTTTCTCAAAGCAATGAGCAGAATGTCTCAGGAAGGTTGAAAGATTATGTCACTTTCCTCAGGTCCTTTTCAGGTCCTGTGCCGAAGGTTTTGTAGTTTCTGATGGAAATTTCACAGTAGCTATATAAGGTAGAGACTACTGAACCCATTTTATGGATGAAAAATGTGGGCTGGAGGCTGGAAGGTCTTATGCAAGAAGCATGGGCTGGATTCACACGGACCTGGGTTGAAATCCTGGGTGCATGCTTCCTTCATTAGTATACCTACTGTCTTGCAGTTCCAGTTGTCTCGTCTTGTGAAATGGATAATGTAGATCCTTTGTAGAGGTGCTCTGAGGACTACATGATCACAGTGTCTGGCACCTAACAGGTGTTTATTAGAAGTCAGCCCAGGAGACTTCTGTGAGCAGGAAGGAGCAGAAGTAAAAAAAAGTCATCATGTGCTTCTAAGACAAACCTGGTATGCCCTGGGCACCTCTGGGATCATGCCTAGGAGTTCAGAGAGGTTGGCTAGCATGATTCAATAGATCTAGGCTGGGGAAGATTGAAGTTAGGCTCTAAATGTGCCATGATACAAAATCTCAGTCTCATGGTGCTGGGTGAGTGACGGATGTTGCAGAACGTGGTTTGAAGAATTCAGGAGTTGGACTGGCAACTCAGCTGCAAGCTGAGCCCTACTTCCCCAGATACCTATTTGGATCAGACCAGCAGCTGTCAGAGGTCTCAGATGAGCCTTCATGGGGGCCAGAGTTACTTGTGTTGCTGGTGGGCCCAGCACTGAGTGAGACCATGGGAAGATCTTGAACTTTTTCAACATAGCCTGTTTGTCCATCTTTACATCTCAGCTACTGCCTCTGGTCGCTTGACCTGCCTGATGGATTAGAGCCCAAGATCTGGGTGTGCCATCACATACAGTCCCAGCTGCTGGTTTGTGTCCAGCTGATTAATTCAGGTGGTACTGTAAACATTACATCCACTTGCTGCCTCATCTTTGTACTCATAGAGAAGACCTTGGGTTTTATGGTTGTCCATATCCCACCAGAGTCTCCCACATTGCTTAGAAATCTGTCTTCCACTGGAACCAACCAACACACATTAATGTTTTTGAGCTTGACTCAATGAATCCTGATACTAAAGATAGAGGAATTCCTCTTAAAACTCGCTGAAGTAGCTTTAGGACCAATTAATACAACTCCCCACCCTTGTTCTCAGAGTAGGAGTCATAACATTAACATTTATTGCATGTATACTACACGTCAGACCAAGTTCTTTATGTTTTCCACATTAGATAATCCTCCCACCAAATGCATCCACATCTCTCCTCACACCCTGGTTCCTCCTTTTCCTCCTTTTTTTGATTTATTTCTGCCTAGTATATAAAAAAACTTCTATCTTATAATATCCCTACTAATTTTAATTGTCTTTCTGTCTCTCTATCCCCATGACAATGTAAAGTCACAAGGATAATAATTTTTGTCTGACATATTTACTGTTGTATCCCAGCCCTAGACAGTATCTGACACATAGTACAGGCTCAATAAACATCAGGACTTGTGTCTTATCAGGGGAATTGATTAGATGAATGAAAAAATATTTATGAGCTTACAGAGACTTGGGCCTCCCAGATGGCTGTCTCCTACTCTCAAGCTCTGGGTTTGTTCTCACCTGGCTCAGGGACTCTAATCTCTGGGGAACTTACCATGGATAATCGGCCCCTGATTTGTCCACTTAACTTTGCTCTCTGGCTTCAGTCTTGGCCTCTGACTCGGGTTTTCCAGGAAATCTAAACCCAGCTGTTCCAAAGTCAAGACTAGGAATAACTCTTAAGTTAGATGCTCACTGGCTCCTAACTTGCCTCTGAAAGTTTGTGGGGCTCTCACTCCTCTGTGGGGCAGATACATAGATGCTGAGTCATATTGGGTCTGAGGTCAATCCTATGGCCACATAGCATATCCTCAGTTAGGCAGTCAGTCAACAGGTGCTTACTACACAGAGATAGAACTTTGGGGCCATGCTGCCTGGGTTAAAGTTCCACTTCTGTCACATATTAGCTCCTTGTGTAACCTTTCTGAGCCTCAGTTTTGTCATCAGTAAAATGGGCTTAATGATGCTTAATTGGAGGTTTTAGTGAGATAAAGTTTGAAAAGCAAATTTGGTTTGGCATACAGTGAATGCTCAATAAATGTTTGGTAATATTATTAGGTGTCAGGTACTGGGCTTGTTTTGGGGATTATGGGGACAAATAAGACACAAGTCCTGGTTCCAAAGGACTCATACTCCAGAGGGAGAGGCTGGCAAATTTTTAGGAAATTGTAATACCATATTTGGAGCTGTGATGGGGAAATACAGGGCGTGATGGCACCACTCAGGAGGGTCGACCAGCTCAGCCAAGGTGAAGGACAGGAAGCCAGAGAAGACTTCCTAGGACAAGTAGTACTGGAGTAAGTGAATATAACTCTGCCAGGTTGAAAGGTATATGTATTGCTGTGTAACAGATTTCTCTCAAACTTAGAATTTTAAAACCAAAATATTCATTATCTAACAATTTTGTGGGTCAGGAATCAGGGCATGGATAAACTAAGTCCTCAGGCTCAGGGTCTCCCCTAAGGCTGTAATCAGTGTATTGACTGGTCTTGAGGTTCCATATGAAGGCTCAGCTGGGGCAGGATCCCTTTCCAAATTTACTTGTTTGGATGTTGTCAGAATTCAATTTATCATGGGCTGCTAGACTGAGGGCCTCAGCTACTCACTGGTTGCTAGCCAAAGGCCTCCCTCAATTCCTTGTCACATGGGGCCCTTAACAACATGGGAGCTGGCTTCCATCAGAACAAGCAACCAAGAAGGGATGAGCAAGTCAAATTTGTTAACTAATTGCAGAGGTGGCATCCCATTATTTTTCTCTTCCAGTAACTTAGAGGTGAGTGATTAGGTCCAGTCCACACTCAAAGGAAGGAATTATGCAATGGCAAGAATATTAGGAGGTAGGATCATTGGTAGTCATCTTAGAATCTTCCCTCCACAGTAGGGATGCTTCTTATAGAAAGAGGAAGCAACATTGTACAAAGGAATGAAGGTGTAAACCTGAATGGTGGGTGTGTTTGGGAACAGACAAGTGGCTCAGGAGGAACAGTTTGGAGGAGAATGTGTTGGCTGGTGATTACAGGTGGAGGTGACAGCAGATGGCACTGGAAAGGAGGTGAGGACTAGTCCATGAATGGCCTTGTAGACCCTTGATAGGATTTGTTCTTTATCCCCAAAGAACTGTTTGAGGAGGGGAACTGTTGAGAGGTTTTGAGGATGGGAGCGACCTGGGGAAGGAGAATCTGCATGTGTTTTCACATGACCTTCAGATACTGGGTGGGCAGACTCTTCCTCAAAATAATAACTGATCAGGAAGTGATGTCTCAGGTGCAGCCAGCCGACATTTTCACCCCTGTGCTCTTATGGCTTTGTCTTACGGGTTCTATCCTCATGACTACTTTCTCTCACCCCAATATTGTCTCTACGAGCCCACAGGTTAGATATTCTTACCATTCTTATCAACCTCCTCATCAAAACCTTTAACCACTGACTGCCAGGCTGGCCTGTGCTGAACAGAGGAGATTAAAAGGGGGTAGGGACAAAAGTGAATCAGACATAGACAGGGCAGACCCACTACACCCTGTGGGTAAATCAAGGGTATTTTTTTTTTTTTTTTGAGGCAGAGTATCACTCTGTCACCCAGGCTAGAGAGCAGTGGTACAATCTTGGCTCACTGCAACCTCCACCTCAATGTTCAAGCAATTGTCCTGCTTCAGCCTCCTGAGTAGCTGGGACTACAGGTGTGCACTACCATACCAGGCTAATTTTTGTATTTTTAGTAGAGACAAGGTTTTGCCATGCTGACCAGGCTGGTCTCAAACTCTTGAACTCAAGTGATCTGCCTGCCTTGGCCTCCCGAAGTGCTGGGATTACAGGCATTAGCCACTGTACCTGGCCTAAATCAAGGGTATTAATAACATAGTTAATATTTACAAAGGGCTCACTGTCTTAGCTCATTTTGGGTGGCTATAACAAAATACTATAGATTGGGTGGCTTATCAACCACAGAAACTTATTTCTCACAGTTGTAAAAATTGGGAATTTCAAGATCAAGATACTAGCAGATTCAGTGTCTGGTGAGGGCCTGCTTCCTTGGTCACAGATGGTGCCTTCTCACTGTGACCTCATATGGTGGAAGGGGCAACCAAGCTCCTTTAGGCTTCATTTATAAGGGCACTATTCTCATTCATGAAGAGTAGACCCTTTTGAGTTAATTCCCCAAAGGCCTCACCTCCTAATACCATCATTTAGGCCTTAGGATTTTAACATATGAATTTTGGGGGGATGTAAATATCCAGACCATACCACCCACCATGCACTGGGTAGTGTGTTAACTGAGTTATACACACCTTGTCTCATTTAACTCTCCACCAACCTCCTGGTTGGTGGTATTACTACCCATTACCAATGCTAAGTGGATATTCTGAGAGACAGGTGACATGTTGGTGACTGCGCAGGAATCTGGGAAAACTGAAGCCAGAGCCCAAGCTCTCAGATGCTGTGCTGTCCAGCCACAGTCATGTAACCTGTGGACACGAGTGTCCTGCATCTTGGTCATTTCTCTTATTAATTATGACACACATATAAACTCATTGCATGACGTTTTATAGTGATGGAAAAAGTCAAGAAAATAAAAACCAACCACACTCCAAAATACAGAGACAATGGGATTCTGCTTAAAAACCTTTTTTAAAAATCACATTTCTATGGCAAAGTGATGCCTGACATGTTGTCTCTCTGGGACATAGGATTATCCAGGCTTCTGGTTGATATTAGTTCTTCAGGGAGGTGATAGAATGTAGATCAATGGCACGGAGCTTGCTGGAATTCCATCTCTGTTACTTGCAAACTATGTGATTCTGGGTAAGTAAAACTCTTTGTAGCTTACACTGCCAGTGCCCCAGCTTTATTCCCCCAGATCCTTCATGGTTTTGTACTCACCAGCCAATGGGCTGACAAGTGTGGCTTCTGGCTGCAGGAGCCCCTTAGCCCCTGTGCATGAGAGCTGGAGCTGAAAGCAATTGCTGGGTGCAGGGGGCATACATTCTCCAGCTCCGTTGTCCCTCGATTGGGACAGCTCTGAGGTGTGACCATACTGTTTGCAGAGCTTTCCTGTGGGACTGAGACAGACTCACCTGCTGTGGGACTTTGCTTGATAGTACAACTTTGCTGGCCATTTTCCTCCCGTGGTTCTACTTCCTCTTGGGGAGTGCTTTCAAAAAATCTTTGTTTCAATGAAACCAAAATGGATGGACATTCTACAAAATTCTTGGCCAATCCTCTTCAAAAATGTCAAGGTCAAGAAAGGCAAAGAAAGGCTGAGGAAATATTTTAGCTTAAAGGAGACTAAAGAGACATGTTAATTAAATGTAATCTCTGGTTCTGGACTGAATCTTGAACCAGGAAAAATAAGACGTTATTGGGACAATTGAAAAATAAATAGTTTATAAGGACATTATTGGGACAATCGATGAAAGGAATGTAGGCTGTGCAGATAGTAATATTGTGACAGTGTTAAATTTTGTGATTTGGTAATTGTACCATGGTTGCGTTAAACGTAACGCGGGAACAGAAAACCAAATATCACGTGTTCTTACTTATACGTGGGAGCTAAGTGAGGAGAGTACCTGGACACAAGAGGGGAACATCAGACAGTGGGGTCTAACAGAGAGGGAGGGCGTGAGGAGAGAGAGGAGCAGGAAAAAGAACTGTCGGGTATTAGGTTTAGTATGTGAAAGCTAACTGTCATCCCAGCACTTTGGGAGGCCAAGGTGGGCAGATGATTTGAGTTCAGGAGTTTGAGGCCAGCCTGGGTAATATTTTTGTAGAAACTTTGTCTCTACAAAAAATATTAAAAAATTAGCTGGGCCTGGTGGCTTATGCCTATAGTCCCAGCTACTTGGGAGGCTGAAGTGGGAAGATCACTTTAGTCTGGGTGCTGGAGGCTGCAGTGAGCTAAGATCGTCACAGCACTCCAGCCTGGGCAACAAGCCAGCCCCTGTCTCAAAACAACAATAACAGCAACAACAACAACAACAACAACAACATCCTTATTCCTAGGACATAAACACTGAAATATTTAGGGGCAAAGGTGCATGAGGTCTCTAAATTACTTTAAAATAATTCATTGAAAAACCATGGGAGGTGGAGAGAAGAAGGAGGGTAATAAAGCAAGTAGAAGAAAATGTAACAATTGGCAAATCTGGATAAAGAGTATTTTGGAACTCTTGCTGTTATTGCAACTTTTCTTTAAATTTGAAATTATATCAAAGTAGAAGGAACCTTTGCCTCACCATCTGCTTCTGGGGGAGCTAAGCTAAGACACTCAACTGAACCTCAGTTTCCTCAATTGTTAAATAGAGATCAGGGTCTTTACCTCACCAGACTGATGCAAGAATGAGAATAGCTAATATCTGAGATAAGTCTGGCACAGAGCTGGCTCTCCTCTTCCCTTTTTTTTTTTTTTTTTTTTTTTTTGAGATAGAGTCTCACCTCGTTGCCCAGGCTGGAGTATAGTGGTGCAATCTTGGCTCACTGCAACCTCCACCTCCTGGGTTCAAGTGATTTTTCTGTCTCAGTCTTCCAAGTAGATGGGATTATAGGGGCATGCCACCATGCCTGGCTAATTTTTTTGTATCTTTAGTAGAGATGGGGTTTCACCATGTTAGCCAGGCTGGTCTCAAACTCCTAACCTCATGATCCCTCACCTCGGCCTCCCAAAGTGCTGAGATTACAGATGTGAGCCACTGAGCCCATTTGTTAGCCATGCATTCTGGAACTCAGGGTTTGGGATGACAGCAAAGAGCACCTTACACAAATGTCAGGGGCCTCAGAGAAAAACGCTCTGTGCGTCCCCGTTACCTCTCTCTGAGTCTGCGCTCTCTCACTCTGCTTGGCTTGTCTCTTTGCAGAACCCTTCCCTGTCTGCAGCTGTGGTCAGTGATTTTTGTAGATTAAATGAAACTCCGGGGAGAGGCAGAGTTTTTTTCTGGGGAGATCAAAGACTCAGCCTAACATAAAAGAAAACTTATAAAACGATATATATTAGGAACAAAATAAAACAAAACACAAACCCAACCTGGGAGCGTGATCCATATGTCAGAGTCAATATGTCCAGACTTCTGCGATCTGCTCTATAGAGCTGCCAACTGAGACAGGAATGTTGCCTTGTCCAGAAAAGGCAGCCGCATAAAAGAGAGATTTTTATAGACTTTGGCATGAGGATGAGGCAGGAGCCCACCGTATGTCCAAGGCTTTGTGAGGAATCTCTAGGAACTGATGTGGCTTCTTTTAGCCCTACATTTTTTAAACAGCTTTGTTGAAGTATAATTGATATTAAAAATACACAGATTTAACATATACAACTTGATAGTTTAGACATATGATACACCCATGATGCTATCACCGTAGTCAAAGTAACGAACCTATCTATTACCTTCGTAAGTTTCCTTTTGTACTCCCTTTTTTGTGATAAGAACACTTAAAATGAGATATACAAATTTTTAACTGTGCAATATCATACTGTCAACTATAGACACAATGTTGTGCAGCAGATGTCTAGAGGATATTCATTTAGTATAACTGAAACTTTATACCCATTAAGCAAAAACTCCCTTATTATTCTCTTTCCCCCAGGCCCTGGCACCTACCATTCTATTCTCTGCTTCTATGAGTTTGACTATTTTAGATACTTCATATAAGTGAAATCACGCAGTATCTGTCCTGTGACTGGCTCACTTGACATAATGCCCTCCATGTTTATCCACATTATCACAAATGGTAGGCTTTCTTCTTTGTTAAAAGGCTGGATAATATTCCATTGTATGGACAGATCACATTTCCTTTATCCATTCCATTACTGTGTAAATCAGGGTTCAACCAGAGAAACAGAACTAGTAGAATAAATGTATTAAGATTTATTGCAAAGAATTGGCTTATGTGATGTTGGGGGTTGGCCAGGGAAGTCCAAAATCCATAGAATAGGCTGTCAGGAAGGGCAGGCTGGAGCTCTTGGCTGAAGCTGCTGTCCACAGCAGAGTTTCTTTTCCTGTAGGGAAGCCTCAACCCTGCTCTTAAGGTTGATTGAATCAGACCCACTCAAATTATGCAGGAGAATCTCCCACACTTAAAACGAATTGATTAAGGATTTTAATCACAGTCACAAAATACATTCACAGCAAATGCTAGATTAATGTTTGATTAGAAAACCTGGAGACTGTAGCCTAACCAAGTTGACACAATAAAACTGACCATCATAGTCACTAAAACCAGTTGAAACTCCCTGCTAATATTTTCAGGATCCCTTCCCTTCTTTCTGCCCTCATTTGTACTGCCCAAGGTCAAGCCCCCAAGGTCAGTGGCTGCTCCCTGTTGTCCATATATCCAGGCCCATGGTTTCTTCCCCAACTCAGTGTGGAATACTTCAGCTCAGAAACCGCTTGGCATTCCCCATTGATTATGGGATAAACACCAAAATCCTAAGCTGAACAGTTACTACTATTCATTTCATACCAAAGCCCTAAGCCACACTGATTTGCTCATCTATTTCACAACTTTCCTTCTGCACATCATGATAAGAGCTGACATTTCTTGGCCCTTGCCAGTTCCCAAACACTGTGCCCAGTGCTTTGACATAGATTGTCTAATTTAATAATGAGAACAACTATAGTTTTCATATGGGCAAACTGAGGCACAGAGCAATTAGCGTAACCTGTCTCAGTCATCAAGTTAGTCATGGGCCTAACCTGTAATCTCACAAGCTGGACTCCATAGTCCCTGACTTTGAGTATTACATTATGCTGCTGCTCTGAAGGGTCTGTCCTCATTTATCTGATGTTTCTACTTATCCTCAATGTCCATCTCAAATGTCAGCTTTTCTCTGAAGCCCTTCAGATTTCACAGGTAGAATCTGCAGTCCTCTGTTCTGTGCCTCCAGAGTTCTTTTCTCACTGTGTTTTTTGTGCCCTTTCTGTAATACTTGGCTAACTTGGCTGCATTGTCTTGTACTTGATGTGAACTCCTAAAGGAGAGGCAAGGTGTTGGCCTCACCTGTTTCCCTAAAGCCCAACACAGGGGTGGATGCAACTTCTAGTTACCATACTTGTTGTCAAAAGATTGACTTATCTGAGGACTTCTCTCTCCCAAAGCCCTGCTAATGACCATGCATTGCTAACAGCCATGCATTGCCCTGCTCTTTGGTCTCTACCCATGCCTTCTTGCAATAAAATGGAAGCTCAATTGCCATTGCAGCAGGGTGCTGATGACTGATAACACCCTGCAAATAGAATGGTCTAACTGGTTACTGAAGGAAGGGTGGTATGTGCTTTTCCCCCTTGAAGAAGCTAAGTAGCTCTCTCCACTGCCAACGTCATCTCAGCTGTTTCCCCAGTGTCTCAATGGCTGAATCCAGTGTCAAAGCAGTTGTCTGGGAAGGTCCAAGCCTCAGATGGCATGGTGTCACTGGTGTGCCCATCTGGGGCACTCTGGCATCTCTGGGGTGGCTGCAAGGAACTTAATTTGCATGAAACCTTGAGATGCCTTCTAGGACCAAAAGGCAAGCAGGGTCCCCCAGTGCACCAAAACTAACATTCCTGAATATGGGCATTGCATGTTATTGCCAAACTTTTAGACTTGGGTTTCTGTAAATTAAAATCAATGTATTTGCCCCGAGGTGGGCAAGCTCCCAGATGCCTGGGCTATGAATGGGAAGTGACAGTGTCTGGTGCCAGTTGGCTGTCAGCCCATCCAGCCTACACATGATCCAGGACTGAGTCTCCCCAATCCTAGCTAGGATGCTGTTATACTCTGCCCTAAGTGAGAAAGACTCCCTTTTTGACAGGACAATGTGTATCCCTTGGGTGGGAAGGGTATCCTGTCCAACCAGGGGAGAGCATCAGGGATGAATAAGGTAGCATCAAGTGACCCACTCTGGCATGGAGGAGAGATGCAAGGCTCAGATGACAGGCACGTGAAGTATCATGATTAGCCTCCTGTCTGTGAAGACTGCTCGTACTATGGGCTGAATGTTTGTGTCCTCCCAAAACTCTTACGCTGAAGTCCTAACCCCCAGCATCATTCTATTAGGAGGTGTGGCCTTTGGGAGGTGGGATTAGTGCTATAAGAAGACATGAGAGTCCTCTAGCCGTATGGAGATACAACTAGAGGGTAGCCATCTGCAAACCAGGAGAGTGCCCTTATCAACATCATTATCTACCAGTGCCTTGATTTTGAACTTCTGGTTTCCAGAACTGTGAGATATAAATGTTTTTGTTAAATCATCCAGTCAATGATGATTTGTTACAGCAGCCTTAACCGACTAAGGCAGCTAGTCATCACAGAAAGATTTGAATGGTGGCAACTCCAGACACTGAGGAGGGAAAGGAGGACTCTAAGCCATTGCAGTCCCTTTTATTCTGCTTGGGGGCCTCAGAGTGAGTAGCTAGCTGCATTCCCATTGTAGTTCAGCTGGTCTGCCCTAGGCTTGCATGATTTCCCTACCTTCATCAGCTTGCTCCAGTGGCCTCTTCCTGGGAGCTGCATTCTACAGCTTTCTTGGACTGCGTGCTTCGCAAGGGTGGGGACCATCTCAGTCATCTGTGTCATCCCGACTTCCAGGACAGGGCTTGGCACATTGCTGGTACCCAATAAACATTTGATGAATAAAAATGAGGTACAGATCACAGACAAGACACAATTGCTTCACTCTTAAAGACACGTTGATTGGCTAAGATCTGCTACAGTGTTGCTTAGGTGCAGTTACAGCTACATGGCCTTAGTTAATTTTATTTGTTTTGGCAATTATGATAACAATTATGATAATAAGAATTCTCTTTCACTCCCAAATCTTCTGGCTTGGATATCTAAGATAGTTGCCAAATTCTCCTGGGTATTTGCCAATTCTCCTTTTTGCTCTGTACTTGATCCTCCAGAGCACTGGTGCAGAAGTGGGTTTGGGAGTTTAAATTAGTCAGTTAATCTGTTGTTTATTTGGGCTAGACAGATTAACTGGGGGAGTGCGAGAGAATAACATGAAACTTGGGGACTAAAAAGACTTGAGTCCCATTGTGATTAAGGCATTTAGTCTCTGTGTAATTTTGAGTAAACCTCTAACCTCAGTTTCCACATCTGTAAAATGGAAGTAACCATCTGCCACATAACATTGTTCAGAATGTTAAGGAACTACAGGAAATATCTGGAGATAGGGAACTGAGGCTGATGAGGGAGATAGAAAATTTTTTTTAAAAAATCACTCTTCAATATCTATATCCTGGCAGGGGTGAGTCTGAGGCCAACTGCGGGAGCCTGAGTTACTGAGTATCCACCCTGTGCCTCAGACTGTGCAGGGCAGAGGGGCAATGGAGGTTTATGCCTATGCATGTGTAAATGCAATGCCCGTGGCTCGCCACAGCCTCTGGCATGCATGGGTCCTGGATTGGGCTTGAGAGTCCTGTCAATGGACGATGATGAAATGTCTCTTTGGAAATAGGGTCCTGCACACACATGTGAATTTAGTTCCCAGTGCACATTAGTCACAAGAAATAGAAAATGATAGCTTTCAGGAGGCAACAGTTAAATGGATGCAGAGGGCATCGGCTGTGGACACTTGTTAGAAACATAGACATTCTTTGTAGGGATCAAAACCCGTCCTTATGCTAAACCACATGAAAAGGTGACTTTGTTTTGTGACTTTGTTCTAGGTGGAGGATTTAAATGGTAAGAGAGGGGCCGAGGTGGAGGCCAGGAAGGGAGGTGGCTAATTTGTCCTGCTGGATCCCTGTACCTGCCCCAGTGGGAATGAGGCTGATTTCAGCAGGGAACTTTTAAATAATAGTGTCTAGGATGGGTAGGGGTGGGAGTGGGATTTGGGGCTTGGGAGAAGGGGGCAATCAGTTAGGCAGAGGTGCAGTGCTGAAGCCTTGGAGAAAGAGTGTGGAGTGCGGACTAAGAACCGAGGTGAGGTATGAGATGATATATGCCATTCATCTGGCCTCTCTGTGCCTCAGTTTCCTCATTTGAGAACATGGTGCTGAGCTCATTGAGAACATGGTTTTGGGCACAGTTAAAAAGTCTTGTGATTACCCAGATCACTAAATAATTGCATTTAATTATTCATAATATGTTTTGAGATCTTGGGATCAAAGCTATAGAGATTATATCCCATTATGAACTGGTTGTTAGGAACCTCTGTTCAGGTAAAATACGTAATTACTACCCAAATTTGATATCATGGGGAAAGGAACAGAGGTTTGTCCTCTCCTTCCAGTCCCAGGTCTTCCTAGCTATTTTAGGGTACGATGTGCACCCACTTGTTGTAATCCTTTTTCCTTATCTCGTGCACGGCCTGGGACCCACCACTGTTATATCCAGGGAGTACATTCTGGGTGAGGGCTTCCTGGGCCTTTTGGAGTTGATGAGGCTGGTCTCCGCTGTCCCTATCAATCATCAGCTCTAATTAGATAGAAAACATCTTCCTCCCACCCCCAAGTTCGTTGCAGGTCACATGGCTGCTATGTAAATCTCAGCCCTGGGAGCAGTTTAATGGCTGCAGTGACCATAGGTAGTAAGTCAGCCACCCCTATAAATGGAAAATAAAAACAACAACCCATTACAGATGATGGTAGGTCTGCAACCTGCACGCAGCACGTTGTAAACTTGAGCGATTGCTCCTGTGCTTGGCTGAGGACAGGACCGGGGAGGGGACACAAAGTGGCAGGAGAGGAGATTTGTGACCTGCGACTTCCAGGTTGCCTCTCCTCTCTCAGTCCTGGCCTAGCTCAACCACAGGTGCTGAAGAACTTCAGCCTGCCCTGTCCTGAACAAGCAGGATGTGGCTTCACATCAGGCTGCCTCTCCACCCGTGGGCGGGGATTAGCATTGGCTGGTTAGTCTTGCTGCTCTCATTCCAAAGCTGCTGTATGTGCTGCACATTACTGGGACCACTGCAGTCCTGTTGACCCTCTCATGGTGTGTCATCAGCTTTAGAGGGGGAGCATGACAGAGGGGAAGTGTAAATGCCATAAATACGGAGACTCTTTAATCACTTGCTTTAGTCACTGCTGTATCCTCAGCATCTAGAGCTGTGCCAAGAATTCAGTGGGTGCTCAATAAAGATTTTTTTTTTTTTAACGGAGCAAAAAATGAATAAGTAAAGTCTCTGGGTTGGGGTGCCTGGTCTGATCCCAGCTCTGCTACTTACTAGCTATCATAAAGTGGGAAAGTTCCTCAAGCTCTCTGAACCTCCATTTTCTCGCTATAAAATGGAAATCAAGTGCTTGTGTACCTCGATTGTTGTGAGGGCTAAAACAGACGGTGTTTCTAAGCATGCCTAGCCCTAGCCAGCACATTAGTTACTTCAGAGGGACAAATGAGGCTATGGAGGCTTAGAGAGGTTAAGAGGTTTGCCAAAGTGGTGGAAAATGTAGGAGGGAAAGCTCAGGTGTAGTGAGTCATTCAGATTTATTTCTTTTCACTGTTCTGAATGATGCATGTCCCAGATATTAGAGGGAATTTGGTGGTTCCTCTCTCCAACCCTGAAGGACTTGAGAGTCCTCAGAACCTATTCAGGTCTGATGTCCATTTCAGTACGTGTTTATTAAGCACCTACTCCATGCCCAGCTGGGCTGGACCTAGGGGTAAGAGTGGATCAAACCAAGTCCTTGTCCTCAAAGAGCTCACATTCTGGTGGAGAACACAGACACAGTGAAAATGACAGTGGAATATGACTAGCACCATATTGGCATTATATACAGAGTTCTTCAGAAACTCACAGGTGGGAGGGTCTAACTCTGTCCAGGAGTATTTGGGAAAGACTTAGAGAGTATAGGATGTAAACTGAGTCTTGAATGAGGAGAAGAAACACTCCTGATGGAGAAAGGAGTAGAGTATTCGAGGTAGAAAAACTAGGGCAGAGGGAAAAATCTGAAAGTCTGAATATGCATGGAGTGTCCATGGATTGGTAAGTGGGTTGGTGTAGAAGGAGTAGAGGCAAGTGGAGGAGTACGGGAAGACCAGGAGGGCTCAGATGATGAAGGGCTTATGTGCTATTCCAAAGAAGTATTAGTATTCTTTTTCTTAAGGGTCCTGGGGAGCCATAGTGGACTATAAGCAGGAGGATGACAAATACATTTATGACTTGATAAGATTATTGTTGACTAACTGCTGAATGATACAGAAGGCTTCAAAACTGGGCACAGTAAATGCAAATTCAGAGGCAACTGAAGGTAACCGAGTGTGTATGACACACCTGACTGTCATCTCATTGTAGCTACAGGCAAGGGAGCTCCAGGGAATAATAGCAACCACCACAAACTAAAGAAAACATGAAATGATCCTTCCTTAGAACTTCCAGAGACTGGCCCTGTGAAGCCTTCATTTTGGACTCCTGTTCTCTTGAACTGCTAGAGAATAAATTTCTGTTATTTAAGCCACTCAGTTTGTGGTGATTTGTTATGGCAACTCCAAGACACTAATACACCTTCCACAACAGCCTGTGAAGGAGATGCAATTTTTTTTTTTTTTAAGGAAATCTAATTCTGGTAGAGACTGAGGATCCTGGTAGAGATTTCTGGTAGAGACTGAGTTACCCTCCAATTATGGGAAGGGGGAAAATATGCAAATAATCATACAAATAATCATGCAATTACAAAGATTTGTAAGATACTGATAAGTATGATAAAATTAAAGCATAGGAGATGGGAGGATCATGGCTACCCTCCCACTAAGTATAGGATCTGGGGTTCAAAATAAGGTTTATCTGACATCGAACTCATTCTCTTTTTGTTAGACTGCTGAGGAATTTTGTGAGCAGCTTATTTGGGAGAGAGGTCAGCCATGTGTGGGTGCTCCAGTTCTGGAAGGTGAAAAAGATGCAGATTGCCTTTGGAAAGCCCCACAGAACATTCTAGAGACTCATTTGAAGCCAGTAGGAACCATTTAATCAGTTCGAGGGACACTAGGGTCACTGCTCCCGTATTTTTGAGTCCTCACTTACATTATTAGCATAGATAGAAAATTTCCAAGGACGACTTGGCATCTTGTTTAGCAAGAAGGGGACCCGTTCTGTTCCAAATGTCAGGTGAGAGCACTAGAAATCTTCATCCATTCACTAGAGTATCATTTCGGTCCTGACTACATGGTGATGCCATTGAGCACCAGTCTCGTATGGTCCAGTGGACCCTTGTTCACTGAAACACTCATGTTCTTGCTGGCCTAAATTTCTTCAGAAGTCTCAGTGGTGGGGGCTTTAGATGCGAGGTGTCCCAGAATGGGTCAGAGTTTCATTACAGCAAGGGTCCAGACTTTCATTACAGTTATGTATATGTGGGTGCCTGTGTGCATATGTTGTACGTATGTGTGTGTTGGTGTCTCTACGTGTCTGTAGGTGTATATGTGTTTACATATGCATGCATGTATGTATGTGTGTATGTGTACATGAAGCACTTGGATTCTCAAGCCTTTTTGTAGGATAAGGTACATTGTCTCTAAAATGAGTATTGAAGTAGTCTTTCTGATTTGAGGGTGTAGGAGCTCTGTCTTCTATTTCTTCCTGGTAGTATGCTGATGGGAAGACATTTGACCAGAGCTGGGGCGAGTAGGCTGTGGACATGCTTAAATTTGACTTCCACAGGAAGGCCTTCCTTCACCCCAAGTTTAAGTAAGGGGTGCTCTGTTATAGTCACTTATGAGGTCCTGTGCTTTAATTTATCATACTTATCACCTCTGTATTTGCATGATGATGTGTGTGATTATTTGCATAATATTTCCCCCCACTTCCCATAATTGGGAACTCCATGAATATTAGAAACATTTCCTTACTTCTGTATTCCCAGAGCCTAGAATCTGGCACTTAAGAAGAATTTGGTTAATATGAATACACTGTCAGAGACAATGGCTCATACCTCAGTTCTGTTGCTAAACATCTGGCCTATGAGATCTGGGGCTAGTTGTCCAATCTCCCCAAGCCTCTGCTACTCCACCGGAAAAATAGGTATAAAAATACACTGACTTTGAAGGGATGCTGTGAGGACTGAACAACATAAAGCATGGAAAGGACAGCATAACGCCTGGCACAGAGCAAGCACTCCCCATACAGTAATCTAAAAATATCTTCCTCCCTCCCACGGTCCTTTCCCTCCCTTCCTTCCTTTTTCTTTCTCTCTTCCTTTTGTCCCTCCTGCTTTCATTTCCACCCTCCTGCTCACTTGCTACTCTCTTAGAGCATTGTGTATGTGAGCCCATGTTGTGTGCATGTGTATATGTATGTGCATATGTGGTTTTGTGTATGTGGGTGCCTGTGTGTGTTTATTGCATGTATGTGTGTGTTTGTGTGTATAAGTGTCTGTAGGTGTATATGTGTTTACATATGCATGCATGTGTATATTTGTATCTATGCGTTATCTATGTTAGTTGTATGTGTGCATATATGTATTATATGTGTATGTGTGTATGTGTTTGTGTGTGTGCCTATGTGTATATACACATACATGTATATATGTGTGCATGTGTATATGCGTGTGTGTTTGTGTGTGTGTCTGTATGTGTGTATGTGGTTTTTTGGTTTTTTTTTTTGCATGCGTGTGTACCTCCAGCATGGGAGACTATCTCCCTTGAGGAGTAGGGTTGTGAGTAAATCTTGGGTAGAGGAGTCTGTGTTGCCAGTTTAGGGGCTCCATTGCCTGGAAGGCCCGGCCCTTCTAGGGCATGTAAGGACAGTGCTGTGCTCAGAGCTGTCCTCACCTGCCTGGCAGCAGCTCCACCCCTACAAGCCATCAGCAGGGGAGGAGGCCTGATTTGTGATGAGGGCCAGATATCCATGCATCTGAGTCTGTCTTTTGCCTGCGTCATCCTGGGTCTTCTCTAGCTCCTCCTGGCCTCGAGGCTTGGCAGGTGAGGATCATGGGAGGTAGAGAACAGGCTGTCGAGGGAGATGCCTTCACTTTCACAGGCATTGCAGGAGACCCTGGGGATGCCACCCACTGGTGAGTGACCTTGCAAGTTGTTAAGCTCTTGATGTCTCAATATTCTCATCTGCATAGTGGAAATTTTTGAGTTGAGAGTCTTAAGCTCAACTCAGTCTTAAACATACCCAGGCCAGGTAGCCAAATGAGTGAAGAAGGTTAATTTTGGGGATAAAAAAGGATGCAGGGGAAATATTCTGACCCATATATAATTCAACCTCAGCCGATTGTTGCTGTGTGAGAAGTTCATTTGAGAATTTCCAGCTTTCCAATCATTCAAGAGAAGGCAGAAATCTGAATTTGCACACAAAATCCTGCAATAGTTCATGTTGAAGAAACATCAAGATCTCTTAAAACACTCTGCGTGTTGTAAACAAAACCCATCTGTGGTCCAGATATGGTGGTCAGTCCATTAGTTCATGTTCTCAGTGTTGTGCATGTACTAAACACTCAAATATATTTGTAAATAATCAGATGCTGTTTGCTCCAAGAATGAAAGAAGGAGAAAACTGGGGAGAGGGAGAGAAGCAGAAATGAGTAGTGGAGTGGGGGAAGGTGGTCTAGTTAAGGGGGTGATTGAGGGCTGGTTAAGGGTGAGTTCAGTTGTGAGAGTGTGATTTGTTTCTGTCTGATCCCAGGGCGGAGCGGAGACACCTGGCTCCCACTTCTCCACTGATGTAGGTAAAAACAAATCTTGATGTTGGGATGTTCAAGATGGGGGTGACTGGGGTGTCTGAATCCTCACCTCTCCTCTGGGATCAGAGGCTAAGATGGGCTCCTCTCCACACATGCATGTGCTCCTCCCCTAGCTTGCTGTCATTGTAGAATATGCTGTTTTCAGAATAAAGAGGATTTCATTCAAAGGTGGAGGGGTTTTTGAGTTGCTCAATTTGGCATTTGACATCACCAGACTAAATCAGATATTGTACCAGCTGGGTTTACTGAAATCACCTCGTGCCTTAAAGGGCTGGGGCTAAGATAGGAAGGTGGGTGCCTGTCAGTGAGCTCAGCTACCCGCCTACCCAGAGGCGTTCCTTCCAGTACATCTCAATCCATGTGCAGGGAGCTGTAACTGCCCTGGGCAAGTGACTTCAACTTCCTGAGCTTCAGTTTCTGCATCTTTAAAATGGACATAATGACACTTGGCTATGTTCGTTGGGAGGACTGGGTAGAATGCCTGCTCCTTTCTTTCTTTCCACCTGGCGTTGGCCAGTGTTGCATAGATCTCATCACCATACTTGCTTCTCCTCTGTGTGTCCCAGATTTCTGAGAAGTTTACCTGACCCCAGCCTTGCTCCTTCTCCCAGAATCTTATCTAGGGGCTTGAAGAGGAAAGGTCCAAGATATCTGTGACTTCTAAACCCTTAGTCACTCAGGTCATCTGTTGACACGTGTGAGTGTACATTTCAACAAGCACACTCTGGAAGAGTTTAGGCTTCTTCAGATTCAGGATTGGCAGAGAGACAGTGTGCCCACTTCTCAACTTGCTTTGGTCAGGTGAAGAGGGATAGGGTATGTGGTTAGGGCCAATTCCTCTTCTTTCTGGGAACCACATTGGCTCATTTATCCTTGGGGACAGTGCAGCATGGAATTAAGAGTGTGGATCAGGGGAGAAAAAGAAACGCTTATACACTGTTGGTGCGAGTGTAAATTAGTTCAACCATTGTGGAAAGCAGTGTGGCAATTCCTCAAAGAGCTAAAAAACCAAACTACCATTTAACCCAACAATCCCATTACTGGGTATATACCCAAAGAAATAGAAATTGTTCTACCATAAAGACACATGCACACGTATGTTCGTTGCAGCAGTATTCACAATAGCAAAGACATGGAATCAATCTAAATGCTTATCATTGGAAGACTGGATAAAGAAAATGTAGTATATATATGCCATGGAATACTACACAGTCACAAAAAATGAGTCCTTTGGGGGAACATGGATGGAACTGGAGACTGTTGCAGGAACAGAAGACCAAATGCCTCATGTTCACACTTGTAACTAAGAACTGAATGATGAGAACCCAAGAGGAGAAGAAGAGACCCTGGAGGCTGCCTGAGGGTGGAGTGTGGGAGGAGGAAGAGGATCAGGAAAAATAACTATTGGATACTAGGCATAATACCTGGGTGATGAAATAATCTCTGTACATCAAACTCTAGTGATCCGAGTTTACCTACCTAACAAACCTGTACACCTGCACATGAACCCCTGAACCTAAAATAAGATTTAAAAAAAAATAAAGCAACGGTCTCTTTAAAGAAAAAGAAAAGCAACCAGCCTGGCCAATATGGTGAAACCAAACCCTATCTCCACTAAAAATATAAAAATTAGCCAGATGTGGTGGTGCGTGCCTGTGGTCCCAGCTACTTGGGAGGCTGAGACATGGGAAACAAAGGCCATAGTGAGATAAGATTGTGCCACTGTACTTCAGCCTGGGCAATAGACTGAGACTTTGTCTCAAAAAAAAAAAAAAAAAAAAAAAGGCATGTGAATTCGGAATTTGTTCCAATCCCAGGTCTGCTGTTTACAAACTGGGTATCTTTGGGCAAATGATTTAACCTCTCTGAGTTTCAGCTATAAAATAGACAAAACAATAACATTGACCTCAACACAGAACCAATGTCAGGAGTAAATAAGACAATGGACAGAGCATGGCAAGCAGAAGCACTCCAGATTATAGTTTACGTTCCTGTGTTGATCTAAGTTTATAATTCTGTCAATAAACTTTAACAAAAAATAGCACCTTTATTGTTTGATGGCATCCAAATCAGAAGGCAAAAAATTCCAGAAGACTTAGAATCCTGTTTAAAAAAAAAAAACGAAACAACCCTGGCAATGAGAAAGACAATGCTTTTCTTCTGAATATTACAGGGCACAGTGCAGAGTCTATGTTATTTTCCCCTCCGACTCCAAGGAGGTTGAACAGAGCCCTGTATTGGACTATGGGTCCAATGCAGGGGAGGTGGTGGAGTTGAACAAGATGGAAGGATTATCTGGAGGCTCCAAGAAGGGCAGAGGCTAGGGAGATTAAAAACTTCATAGAAAAGAAGCGGAGGTGGGAATGGGTAGAATGGGAATATATTAAGTTGAAAATACTTTTGAGCATATACTGTGATTCTAGACACTTAAGACAGTGGGGAACAAGGTGAATGTGGTATATAAGGCATCTAGCCCTTATGTGAATGGTGTGGTGCAGAGTCTCCTTAATGAAGCACACTTGTGTTTTTAATGGTAATAGTAACAACAACAACAACAACAACAACAACTATCAATTACCAAGGTCTCGCTATCTGCCAGGCATTTTGCCTGTATGATCTCATCCCATGCCTCCCAGAGCAAGCCATTGGAAGAGGTATATTAAATGAAGTTGTGGCTCTGGGAGGTGGAGTAATCCCTGCAGTCACTTGGCCATCAAGTGCTGAAGTCCAATTTGGGGACAAAAACCTCATAGCTGTCCAGTGAGTGGACACAGGGAATTCTGGGCTTCAACTAGTCCTACTTGGGCTAGTTGAGCGCAACTTGAGAAGCTCCCTTCTGTTCTCTTCCTCCAGGGCATATACAAAGTCTCATAAGGTAGGAGGAGAGACCCTGGAAAAGCAGACGCATTGAGGGAAAGACTGGCATACAAAAAGGAAGTGAGGGAGGGCCATTTCCATCTCCTCCCTTTGGTGGTGATTTTGTTGTGTCTTCCTTCAGGAATGCACAACCTCACTGCATTCAATCAAACTTCCTGGGCACCTATTTCTCTAGGAGGCTCATACTGTCGATGGAGTGAGGTTTCCCATGGGTATGTTTCCAACTTTCTCTTTTTATTTGGCATCATTTGAGGATGAGGTGGGGCCTGAGGTCTCTTCCTCCGAGGGTTGAGGGATGAAAGAAATTGTCTGATTTCCAGCTCTTTGTGCTGACACCTTGGGCTTCATGCACTATCCTAGGGATCAGCCCCTCCATTCAGCAAAGGAAGATGAAGCATATTTTTGTGGTCTTTTCAACACTTGGACAAAGCCAAAGGCCCATGTGGGAGAAGACAGATTCATAAGATAAAGTCTTCCCAGACTTAGGGATAGCATGAAGTGTGACTGTGCGAAGGGTGCTTGGTATTGTAAGTTATTTTCTTTCTAGACCTTGCAAAGTTGCTTGCATGTATGACTGTGGGTTCCAATTCTCAGGCAAGGTAAAGGTTGAGCCAATTTTTGCCAGGGCTGGTTGAATCTGGACAATGAGAAGAAGAAGCACAAGGCACATTTTTAGAATCACACTGGACAACTCCTCTTTGTGGTTGTAAATGTTCAGACACTTTAAAACAAATGAACTTCTGTTTTCCATCTCAACTGGAAGTGGTCAGGACCAAAACTGAAAGCAGTGGCATCTAGGAGTGAGGCTGATCTCTCTCTAGTGGAGTCTCCTGTCCTGGTCTGGCCAGAGCGAGACCCAGGTGCTGGGTCAGTTTGGTGAAGACCTCACAAGATAGCTTACTCTTTAGTTGCATATTAAACAAGAATTAACTGCTACTCTTTTATGTCAAGACTTGTTTTGGAAACTGGACATTGAGAGATGGTGATGAGATAACCATCCCTGATCTCTCAGGATATCAGGAATTGATGACAGAGAAAATATATAGTCAAATAAAATATCCCAATGTTAAGACTTAAAACAAAGGTCTATATGAAGTACTCTGGTTGCAGAGAGGAGTGACTAATTCTGCTGGGCCAGAGAAGGTGGTAGGCAAGCTTAAGAGCTTCAATTTAAACTCTAAAGAATGTGTAACCTGAATAATTCTTGACATATCCCACATGGCTCAGTCTGATTTTGGTTCAGCCAAAGAGATAGTGAAAAAAGGGCAAACGTAATTGTTGGACATGACTCAAGCTTTGATTCAGTTTCTGAAGGAAGTGTTAAATGGGACAGGCTACCCTTATAAATACTGTTTTCTTATAGCTCCCTCACTCAATATCCTCTGTGCGGGAGCCCCTGAAGTTCCCTCTATTTTCCAGTCTCAACTATCAATGCCATAAGACTCTCTGACTCTTGCTCTCATTGTATTTTAAGAAATATATCTTCTCCATATTACCTGTGTCTCAGCTCTTTGTTAAATAGGGGACTTAGTCTGTACATTCTACGGTATCTTTATGACAAATGTTGCCCTGATTCTGCCTCCTGAGGAAGTGGAGTGGGAAGGGAGGGAAGATCCTGAATACTCACATTTTAGTAATTTTTATTCCTGTTACAGTTAAATGGGGTTTCTCTAAGACAAGTATTGGGAGAAGGGCCACTCTGGTAAAGAGGACCTCCTCAAAGGTATAAAAGAAGACATGAGAGGGAAATTAGATGCAAACAGAGCTGGGGATGTGCATGAGGAAGAAAGTGGCGTGATAAGTTTAAATAACTTAGAAGCCACTGGAGTGTGAGTGGCCTTGAGGTCAATGTATAGGAATCTGGACTTGATCCTGAGAGTCATGGAATCCATGGGGGATTTTTTTTTTTTTAGCTTCTTTTTAATTTGGATAAGATGGGATCAGGTTTGCATTTTAAGAAGATGGCTCTGATGGCTTATGGGGAAATTGGACTGCATAGAGAAAGAGACTTGTAGCCAGAGAACCAGTGAGGAAACTGTTGCAAAAGCCTGAGCACGTGAGACCTGAATTGATGTGACCAGGAAGACTGGGAGGAAGGGATGGATGTCCAAGCTATTTCAGGGTAGAATAGGCAGATGAAATAGTTTTACCTGTTGACCAGTGTCCACTCATTTGTCAAGGTGGTCATGAAAGAAGGCATTAGGCACAGGACACATGGATACCCAATGCCTTGGCACCCAATCTATGTGCGCAGTAGGTTAATTGCACCTGTAATTAATTACAAGTCCAGGCTTGGAAGCCTTTTTCTGAAGACATAGACCAATGGACTCAGAACAAGCATCTGGGTGAGGCTAATCCACGTTCCCAACTTTTCTGGCCACTTCCCACATAGACTTTCGTCTCCAGAGACCAACCTGGGAGCACTGCCCTCTTTCTCAATCCATTGTTCCTCCCTGCTTAGCTTGAAATCTAGGTGGAGACAATAATAGCTTCTTTCCCAGGGTGCATTCAAGAGCATGGAGAGGAGGGCATACAGCCTTTTGAGGCAGAAAACCAGGGCTCAACTCCAAACGCCACTGGGCTCGATAAGTCACCTCACCTCTCAGATCTTTAGTTTCTTCATATGTAAAATGCAAGAGTGCCTCCGTTTATAAGTTGTGAAAATTACGAAGTAACACACACAAACCCATGTCATGTGCTTGGGACATAGCAGGTGCTCAATAAATGTTTTCTTCCTTCTGTTGAATTTTGACTTCCAATGTAAGCCTCAAATCATGCGTAGGGGGATAAGCAACTGTGTCTGGTAACTGTTATATTATTTTATAGACGAGGACATCAAGGTACACACACACTATATATGTCACTATTTGTAAAATCTAATTTGTACTATCTTACAGCCAGAAACTTGGCCCGCTTCAAGCTTGATCCTGAAACTTATTCCACTTCAAGCTGAGTTCTAGCATCTGGCTCCAAAGGAACTTCAGCACCAAGATTTTAAAACATATAGCACTTTAGTTGACCAGGGGCCTGGGAACCTGGATTCTAAGGAATGCCACAGAAAGTTTGAGTCTCTGAACATCAAGCCTATCTTCTTTCTGTGAGCTGGGTGACTGGCCAAGTGGTCCTCTCACCAGTAGGCAGGCCCATTGTTTATCATGGACTTTGTTGAAGCTGGGACCAAATTGCTCTGAAGCAGTTGTGTTGTAGAAGGAAAAGAACAGAGAGAAGGAATGAGCCATGTCCCAGGCTCTAAAGGGGAGATATTGGAGGCCTTAGAAGGACAGGTCTCAGGCTAGGGACTGCATGGGGACAGCCTTAGGGAGCTCTTTTCTTTTTTTTTTTTTTTGAGACGGAGTTTCGCTCTTGTTACCCAGGCTGGAGTGCAATGGCGCGATCTCGGCTCACTGCAACCTCCGCCTCCCGGGCTCAGGCAATTCTCCTGCCTCAGCCTCCTAAGTAGCTGGGATTACAGGCACGTGCCACCACGCCCAGCTAGTTTTTTGTATTTTTTTAGTAGAGACGGGGTTTCGCCATGTTGACCAGGATGGTCTCGATCTCTCGACCTCGTGATCCACCCGCCTCGGCCTCCCAAAGTGCTGGGATTACAGGCTTGAGCCACCGCGCCCGGCCTAGGGAGCTCTTTTCTTTCTACCACGAGGGGCAGCTAAATTCCAGAAAGTTGTGTTAGTGTAGGGCTTTCTATCTTACAGGCATTCAGCCTACCCAATTCAGCTTTGAAACAAAATGAAAGAGAAGAAACAAAAATGTAAATACAGAGATAATTCTGACCATTATTCTCCACAGTGAGGATAGGTGCAGAGGGAGCACTTGGTGTGGGGGAAGTGAACCTGCCAGCTGGGCATTCACATGCCCCTATATGTATGAGTGCCTTGCAGCACCAGGTATGATTCTGGGGGTTAAGGATTTTGATATTTTCATGCAGCATTGTCCCAAGCACACATCTATTTTATTCTCTAAGTGCTTAAGGGAAGCAGTGGTGGTGATTGCTTCCCTTAAGCACTTCGAGAATTCAATGCTAGAGAGGTAATCTGGCCTTATGGACAGATTGTGAAAGGTGTGTGAGTCTCCAATAGGGATCCTAGAATGGTGATTCACAATTCTCACCAGCTCCCTGTCCTTTTCTCTGTCTGTGGACATAGAAGACTGAACACCTTTTAGCTCAGGTGGGGCCATGTGACAGATTCTAACTGACAGATTGTGAGGATAAATGATATGCCCCACTACAGGGTTGAGATTTGTAAATGACAGTGCAAGAATCTCCAGAGCTGCCTTTCTTTCTGGCATGGTGACCACTGATGGCTGCTATGTAAGCCCTGGATCCTGAGTGACTGTGGCAGACAGAGTATCCCTACCTGCCTGCATGAGAAACATGCAGCACTGGGTGAGAGACCTTTACAATTTCATCTGAGATCTTTGGGGCTGGTTGTCATAGCAGCATAATCCAACCTGTCCTGACTGATACAGGGATTTTTAAAGGGGTATTTTGGGTATACATGATTGCCACCTTATGCTGTGACTTTTGAAACTATGCCCCTGTGGGCCTGTTAGAGCAGTAGCTCAGTACTTCACATGCATGATCTCATTCAATACTTACCAGTACCCTAGGAGGTTGATAGGATGTTCCCCAGTAGGTGAGGAGATGAGCACAGAGTGGTCAGATACCTCGTCCATATTCACCATGGTAGAAATGGGTTTTAAAGTCAGGTTTTTCTGATGCCAAAGCCTATGCTCTCTCCATCATATCACCTGTCCTTGTAGCTTCAGAGCTAAGTTCCCCCAAGAGGGAGGGTGAAGCAGTGGAGGCTGGCAATGGAGCTGCTCCACCAGGCCTTGGCCATTCCAATGTCAGCCAGTTCCTGCCATGTGCCAGGTGTTCCTGCTCCTCCACTTGCCCCACACTTCCTCCTACACTAATGATATTTACTCTTGCCACCCTGGCAGGGTGTTCCACTGCCTAATTACTGTTTAGAAACCTCTGAAGGCAGAAAACATGATGTTAAGTGCTTAATGGTTAAAGGATTCATGTCAAGTCTAGAGTTGAGTGGGAGACCTGGGTTGCTGGCCCAGGGCAGGGTGGAGAAGCTGGGGATTGAGACCAGAGAAGATACATTGTGTCATGGAAAAGTAGGGCATGAACAGAGGCTCTGGCAATGCCTACTTAGGCTTAAGCCAAGACTCATATTATCTGGGTCATGTGGCCATGGGGAATGTCACCCACCCCTGTCAACTCTTGATTTCTCTCTGGGGCCAAACCCTTGGTTTTGCCATTGTATCTCAAATGCCACAAACTATTTATTGAACAGTTGCTAAATGCCAAAGAGCTGGCTAAGAACCTCATAAGAACCTCATAAGCTTTTGTCCCCACTTGGAATCTGAGGCTCACAGGATGACATGATTCATTCAAGGATGCACAGGTGATGAATGGTAGATTCTAATCCAGATCTTTCTGGATCTCGAGCTTGGGATCTTAAACTCCAAGCAGCCATATGTCTCTTTTGAATGAAGTTTGGAAGAACAAAGTCAGGCATCTTTGGAGTTACAATAATATGACTTTGACACTTCAAACTCTGTGCCTCAAATTCCTATATCTTTTAATCTGCCTGAATCATGGTGCCTACTTCATTAAGGTGAGAATTGTGATTATATAAAGTAACATAAATTAGTGTCCTTCCTGAAGATTCTTAGGTCTTAGCTTAAAAAGACTGTTCAGTGATAATTCTCTCTACCCCAGACTTACAAGTGCATTCCTCTCTTGAATATCTCCAAGATGGGGAACTCACCACTTCTTAAGGCAGCCCTTTCCCAAGTTGCACAGAGCTCTGTCTCAGAGAGCTCGAACTGAGTGAAGATACAGGCAGAGGAACATCCCTCACCCCCAGGGGATGTGGAAAGAGTAGAAGGAGGGTGAAGGAGTGGACATTTAATGGCTGCATCCTGGTGGGTGTCCAGGGGTGCACATCTGTGATAGTGATCACTCCATAGTGATAATGGGCCCATTTCCCTAATTGGCATTAGTGATGCTATTTGGTCTGAGCACCCACTTCTGCTTTTCCTTGAGCCACACCTCACTGAAGCTCTGCTCTGAATGGCCACACGTGACCTGCCAACATCCCAACTTGTCTGGCTAATACTGTTTGGTCCTGGAAGCTTAGGTAGAAGGTGTGTCTCTGTTTTGGGTACTTTTAGACCCAGGATTCTGGTTGGCCTGGATACAAGTGAAAGCTTGGTTTCCTTCCAAAACGGGATGACCATTTTCTGAGCGCAGAGGCCTCTTATGACTCAGATAATGGCCTGGACCAGAAATTGCCCCTCACTGGGCTTTGACAAGGCCTCCAGGGGCCAAAAACTGACTATCAGCCAGCCCACAGGAGGGAAGGGGACATGCTGACTGACAGAGACAGAGAGAGAGAGACTTACAGATCCATAGGCAGAGGGTGGCACAGAGAATCAGACAGAAATAGAGAAGGAGGGATGGAAGGAAGAGAAAAGACAAGATGAAAGGAAAAGGGAAAAGAAGGAAGGAAAAAGGAAAGGAAGGAAGGAAAAGGGAAAGGAAGGAAGGGAGGAGGAAAGTGGAAAGAAAGAGAAGGGAGGGAGGGAGGGAGGGAGGGAGGGAGGGAGGAAGCAGTAGCACATACTTTCACAAATGTTGCTTCTTGTGGGAGGCTCCTCAGTTCCCTGTCCTTCTGTCTCCCTCCCTACGCTGTCATATGCTAGTTACACAGAGACTCATGAGTACAAGGACAGCTGGGAAGAAGAGAAAACAGGTGTTCTGACTCCACTACACAGCTGAGTCTCTTCAGACATGTGTCGCAGGCTTGGCTATCAAATGGAGACTCCGCCCTCCTGAGTGGTTCTGAGCTGCTCTGAGTTGTGGATTGGGAAGTTCCTTGGACTTGGGGGGATGCCTAGAGGAAAGCTGGGGTCATACTTCAGAGGTCTAGGCCTGGGACATGGTGGGAAGCCATCAACAGGCCGAGGCTGCCTGACACTCAGGAGCTGCGTAGTGTCTTGGGGGGTGGCCAGGGTCAGCTGCCTTCTGAGGTGAGAGGTCTTGAATGCCTCTGTGGGTTCCAGGGGGAAGCTCCTGGGAGAAGTGGGGTGAGAGAGGCTCTGGAGTGGGGTTTGCTACCAAAGTGAGATCTCCAGGTTGCCTTGGGTCCCAGCATTGTTACTCAATCTCTGCTTTTACCTTTCTTACCTTCTGCTCCCAAGGGCTGGGACTTCACTCTGGCTTCTTTTACTCATTAATTTATTAAAATCATTTATTCATTGATTTAGTAACTACCTGTTGAGCTTTGGTATGTGTTAGGCATGGGAGATAGAGCAGCAAACAAGCAGATACAGTCCTGGCTTTGTGAATCTTGCATTAGAGCAGGAGAGGCGCAGAATAAATCCACACATAGGATTACTTAAGACATTGGCTTGTGCCATGAAGAAAATCAAGCAGGCTTGTAGAGAATGACTAGGTGAGGGGTGGGGAACATGAAGAGGTGGGTTAGGAGACATTTCCCTGAGGGCATAATATTTGAAATGTGATCTGAGTGACGAGGCGCCAGCCCTGCAAGGGCCTGGGGGAGGGCATTCCAGGTGCAGGAAAAAGCAGGTGCAAAGGCCATGAGGTAGGAAAGAGAGCTTAGCATGTCCACAAAATAGAAAGAAGGCCTCTGGTTACCCTCAACAATGCATACTCCTTAGCCAGGCACAGTGGCTCATGCCTGTAATCCCAGTACTTTGGGAGGCCAAGACCAGCAGATCACCTGAGGTCAAGAGTTTGAGACCAGTCTGGCTAACATGGTGAAACCTCGTCTCTATTAAAAATACAAAAAATGAGCCGGGCATGGTGGTGGGCACCTGTAATCCCAGCTACTTGGGAGGCTGAGGCAGGAGAATCGCTTGAACCTGGAAGGTGGAGGTCTAGTAAGCCAAGATCGTGCCACTGCACTCCAGCCTGGGCAACAGAGTGAGACTCCATCTCAAAAAAAAAAAAAAAAAAAAAAAAAAAACCACAAAACAAGAAATAAATAGTTCTCATGACCCAATGGAACATAAAATTTGGACCAAAGGCTGCCTGCCTTAAACACCCACTGAAAATGGAAGACACTTCCCTTGCTGTGGTCCTGATTAACCCTCATTCCCCTCACTTAATTCCCCTCACTTCTGCCTCTTCCTATACCATCTTCATGTCTTGCCTCCTATACCATCTTCATGTCTCGCTTCACTGCTGTGTTCTGAGCATGCTCCACAGTGGAGCCCCAGAAGCCAAAGGCAGCCTTTTAGATACGAGTTTTTTACTTAACTTTGAGGCAAAGAATGTTTCCCTAGATAGAGGTTTGTCTGTTTCTGACATGGCATGGCCTGGGGCATGGCACCTCTTTTACCCAGGCTTATAGATTGGGCAAGGCCAAATTGGCATTGGCAAATGCATCACTCATTTATTCATTTATCAATAGTTATTAGCATCACCATCAATAGAAACAGGTATAACAAATGACAGTTAATGAGGGGTAGTTAGCAAGGAAGGTATTTTTTGAGGGCATCTAAATGGGACCTGAGACTCAGGCAAGATTTTTAGAAGTAACTGATGTGTAAATGGGAGTCTGAAAGGTAAGTAGGAGTTGGCTAGCAGAGGGACTCATGAGAAAGAAGAGAACTCTAGATTCTGGAAACTGTGCAAAGGCCTCGAGGTGGAAGGCAGCACAGGGTATTTGGGGACTTTTACCTGGATGTAGAGGTGTTTTTAAAGGAGGAAGTATGTGTAAGAATCTGGGTGGGAATCCTCTAGCCTGTGGAGTCCAGATTCTCCAGTGCCTTTATCCACTATGGTTTTTCTGTGTGGAGTTTTTTGTTTGTTTGTTTGTTTGTTTTGCATGCTTAAAACTTCTTTATTAGAGAGTCAGGCCTATCTCAGAGGTAAATTATTGCAGATGAGAAACAAAGATTGAAGAGATGATTAACTTTGACTTTCTCTTGTACTTTTCCCGCATGTGGAAAGTGGTCTCTGTAGATACCTCTTCCTTTCTGAACCTGGCTTTCCATTCTCAGGTTTCTGTCTCTGCCTACACGTCCCCACTTTTCCAGTATCTCACCCAGTTACCCTGTTGCCTGTCTTTTGAAAATTCTGCTCCTTCTGTCATGTGATATTTTAAGCCCCAGAGCTCAGGCTTGAGTAGACAGACTCCAGCTGTGGCGAAGAGAATGAACTGAAGACAGCATGGATGGGGAGAGACCAGTAAGGGGACGTTGTGATTATCTGAGATGGCAGTCATGGCAGAGTGGGTGCAGAGAGTGGCTATGTTTGAGAGGTTTTCAGGAGGTCTTTTGGAAGGTGTGTGGCTTGGACCTATGGATGGACCTACAATGGACATAGGCACTGAAAAAAGAAACACGGGGGGCAAGATTGGGAGGCAGAGGGAGGCTGGGGGAAGTCACAGTGTGGAACTCGGAGTCAGACAATGCACAACCTTGAGTAAGTCACTTCAGGCCTCTAAGCTGCCTTTCCTTCCTCTTAAAGTGAGGAGACAAGCAATGCCTAGCAATCTCAGAGAGTGGTGGTGAGAATTAAATGAGCAGTGTTTAGCGCAGTGATTGGCACACTCAAGCTTTCACTGTTAAATCCATTCCAGGGGTTGCTTTCCATAAACACGTGGTTACTATAGATCTGAAGTCTGGGAGGAAGACCTGGCTGAAGGCAGAGATGTGAGATTTATTTCCCTGAGTCATTGCTCCCATCCACAGGGAAAACGTTTGCAATATTAACATTGAAGTATTTAAGAGAATCCACTCTTCACCGAACAGCTTCAGATGCTTTAGAGGAACTTGTTTGCATTCGAACAATTAATATGCCAATTGCAAACCAAGCCACTTCACTCATCAGAGCCACCCAGGGACTGGGTGGTAACAATTCAGTGTTTAGTGTGAGTTACAGAATGTGTTGTGGAGCAATTAAACTGTAGTTTTCTTTTTTCTTTTTTTTTTTTTTTCCAAATGCATTTCACTTTTCCTCTTTCAGACTGGTATTCCTTCCCAGTAAGTAGTCTGCATTCATGGAGTGTCTGGAGTCACTTTGAATTCACTTGTATTTTGTTTCTAATGGCAGCCACAGGGCTCTAAGTGTCCAACTGTCCTGAGAAGGGTGCGATAAGTGCATTGAGGGGCAGGTTCATCTGTAATCTATGAGGCCATTTGAGGTGGCCTGGGGTGGTGACTGATTCAAGTTAAGATAATAAACATACGATTTCTTCTTTTTAAATTTTTTTGTTTTTGTTTTTGTTTTTTTTTTGAGATGGAGTCTCTCTCTGTCACCCAGACTGGAGTGCAATGGTGTGATTTCTTCTCACTGCAACCTCTGCCTCCTGGGTCCAAGTGATTCTCCTGTCTCAGCCTCCTGAGTAGCTGGCATTACAGGTGCATGCCACCACACCAGCCTAATTTTTGTATTTTTAGTAGAGATGGGGTTTCACCATGTTGGTCAGGCTGGTCTCGAACTCCTGACTTCATGATCTGCCTGCCTCAGCCTCTCAAGGTGCTAGGATTACAGGCATGAGCCACCGCACCCAGCCAACATATGATTTCTTCTAACCAGGCTCTGGGCTCTGTATTTCTCCCATCCAAGGAGTCTAGTTGAACAAGAAAAATCAAGAAAGTGTGAATAGCAAAGGAAGAGATGAATGGGTAAGAAGATGGACCAGGTGAAAATTTAAGAGTCATACCTGTTATTTGTGCTTTGTACAATATAGCCCCAAAACTTAGTGGCCTAGGACAACAACTTATTAGGCTGCGTGGGTTTTCTACTGGTCTCTTCTGGGTTCATCATATGGTTCTATTCAGTTGGGACCTGGGTGCAGCTGAAATGGCTGGGGATTTCTGGGCCTCTCTCTCGAAGATGTGGGTCACCCTAACCTTCCTTCAGGCAAAGCAGTCTCAGGGCAGGTGTCTCATTGGCCAAAGCAAGTCACGTGTCCAAGTGCAGGGTCACTGTCGGGGAGGAGACTGCACAGGGGCATGGATTCTGAGACCAGAGTGTCTATCTCAGTAGCCCAATCAACATTTCAAAGACTTGTAACTGCAGATCCACTGACTCACATAAAGGTGGTAATGCAGCTGCTGATAATAACCATAATAGTATTATTAATAATATGTACCATTTAATGCAGCATGAATTAAGTGTTAGGGGTTTAAATAATGCATTCAGTAATTTAATCTTCACAGTAATTCTTCCAGGTTGGTACCACCCCACCCTCAGTTTATAGTTGAGGAAACCGAGGCTCGGAAAAAGTGAACTATGTTTCTCAAAGCATATCTAGTGGCTACAGTGGGAAAGGCATGACCTGAATCCTTCCACCTCGGCCAAGAGATCTTTGGACAAAGCTAAATCACAATTCCAAAGGAAGTCCTTTGACTTGCTGAGATGTGAGCAGCTTTCACCAAATGGCAGTTTGATGAGCTGAGCATAAGTGAATCAGAAACACGAGGCTGATGTTTGTCTTCATCTGCACAGGGGTTTGGCAGTTTCCAAGTTCCCTTGGCAAGCAGGATTCAGGCTCTGCCAAAACCTGGGGTTCTGGCATCATCCTGTGGGCCTGCAGGTCAGGCCAGGCCTCCAGCCCTCCTGCTGTTCCAATCAGAGTCTGGCCCTTTGTGGCCTCTCCTGCTGCTTCTTCCTGTCCTGGAGCCCCAGGGATGGATCGACAGGAGGTATCTCCATGACTCCAGCACATGTGGGGGCAAGACGGCACCGGGTACGGGTTGCTGGAGCACTGCCAGGGCAGCAGTCCCCTAGGTGCCAGGAAACCCAGGCTTCAGAAATTGTGGCGGCAGCGCCCATCCACGGGGCGTGCTGTCGGGAATAAGCTCTGGGTGAGGAGAAACTTGGCTTAACAGGGCAGGGAGGCTCACCCGGGGCCAAGAGGGAGGCCACCTCGCTTGATTCCTTTAAAATCCTGGGATGCCAATGTGAGAAAAAGCAGGTTCCAGGCTGAAAAAATTTGGCACAGACCTGGTTAATTATGCATTTTTTTTTTTTAATTGCAAAACTTCTCAGAACCTTTGATATTCTGATGTGACAATCCAAGAGGGGAAGCAGGGGTGTGGCAGATTCAAGTTTGCCTGATGGTGGAGCATTTGGCTCAGGATTTTGTGGAGCTGGTGTTCTACAGGAGGCACAAAAAGATATTGCTTTCAGTGTGCTCTCCCTGCAGGCAAGGATGATGGCAGGGACCGCCTCCACTCTGCTACCCTTGTAGTCTAGTACATGAGAAGTGGCCAGTGAATGTTAGGTAAATAAATCAGGAAGTAAATGAATGTAGGACACTCACACACTCTCTCTCTCTGTTCCTTTCTCCCTCCCTTTCTCCCTCTCTCCCTTCCTCCCTCCCTCTCTCCCTCCCTCCCTCCCTCTCTCCCTTCCTCCCTCCCTCCCTCTCTCCCTCCCTTTCTCCCTCTCTCTCTTCCTCCCTCCCTCTCTCCCTTCCTCCCTCCCTCTCCCTTCCTCTCTCCCTTCCTCCCTCCCTCTCTCCCTTCCTCCCTCCCTCTCTCCCTTCCTCCCTCCCTCTCTCCCTTCCTCCCTCCCTCTCTCCCTTCCTCCCTCCCTCTCTCCCTTCCTCCCTCCCTCTCTCCCTTCCTCCCTCCCTCTCTCCCTTCCTCTCTCCCTCTCTCCCTTCCTCCCTCCCTCTCCCTTCCTCTCTCCCTTCCTCCCTCCCTCTCTCCCTTCCTCCCTCCCTCTCTCCCTCCCTTTCTCCCTCTCTCCCTTCCTCCCTCCCTCTCTCCCTTCCTCCCTCCCTCTCTCCCTTCCTCCCTCCGTCTCTCCCTTCCTCCCTCCCTCTCTCCCTTCCTCCCTCCCTCTCTCCCTTCCTCCCTCCCTCTCTCTCTTCCTCCCTCCCTCTCTCCCTCCCTTTCTCCCTCTCTCCCTCCCTTTCTCCTGTTTCTCTCCCTGCTTCTCTCCTCTGCTCTTCCTCCCTTCCTTTCCTTTCTCTTCTTTCTTTCTTCCCTTCTTCTCTTCTTTTTCCTCCTCCCTCCTTCCTTTCATCTCTCCCTTCCTTTCTCCCTCCTTCCCTTTTCCCTCCTTTCCTCTTTTCTTTTTTTCCTTCATCCAAGTATTTCTTATGGTAGTCACTGTGCTAGCTCCTAGGGACACAATATAGAAACAGAACAAGACTGGACATGTGGCTCACAGTGGTAATTCTAGCATTTTGGGAGGCTGAAGCAAGAGGATTGCTTGAGGCTAGGAGTTTGAGACAAGCCTGGGCAATATGGAGAAAATCCATCTCTACAAAAAAATACAAAAAATTGGTTGGGTGGGGTGATGGGTGCCTGTAGTCCCAGCTACATGGGAGGCTGAGGTGGGAAGATTACCTGAGCCTGGAACGTCAAGGCTGCAGTGAGCAGTCTAGTACATGCCACTGGACTCCAGCTGGGTATCTAAATAAAATAAAATAAAATAAAACCAGAACAGGTCTATTGTATAGTAATAAATTTATCACAACTTTTGACTTCAGGAGACTAACTGCTTTTGCTCCCTTAACTGGAGAAAGGTGAGAGTCTGAGAGCTGCTGGGATCCCCATCAAGGGCCAGAGAGCAGGCGTCTCCTGGCCCATGGCAGGCTGGCTGCTTGTTCGTCAAGGTCAGACGGCAGGTTCCTTCTGGCTCCCCTGGTATATCCTTTAGCACCTCTTTGTTGGGAAGGCCTCCCATACCTCAGACTTGGCAAAGCAGCCACCAGTTCTCCAGCTCCCTTTCCTTGCTGCTGCTAAGGCCAAGCCACTGGCCTGGCAGCTCTGGGAGAGCAGAAGCCACGTCTGCCTTGCCCATCAGGGAGTCTCTAGTACCTGTCAGGGACCTGGCATTAGTGAATACTTGACAAATGATGAAGTCCAGATACAGTGCTGATTTAAGGCTTAGGTCTACATTTACGGGTAAGAAAGAAACAAAAGGAGCAGTATGTGAAGTTCTGGGGTGTTCCTGACTTCTTGACCACGGTCCCAGCTCTGAAGCTCCAGATGTGCCCCTTGCAAAGGCTGCAGAACATCTTCCCAGCCTCACTTACTGATCCCTGAAGCCAGAGCTCAGCCAGTACCCCTCCAAATCCCCTTATGACCAACATTTCTTCCAGGGATCTGCAAAGATCTCTCTTCTCTATACAAAGGCTTCAGATATTCTCAGGGTAAAACAGAGTTGTCCTCTCTGGAAGGAGAAAGCTTATATGGGTTCAAGGTAGCCAACTTTCTTCCTCTTCATTAGCTGTATGGCTGCAGGTCTCAGAGACTTATGGGGGATTCTGGGACCATTTCTTATCCCATGTCGGCCCTCAGCACCTGCATCTGGTGGTGATTGGTTGTTTCCATCAGATGCTAGAGTTGAACTCCCTTCCTGAATTCAAGGCAAAGATCTGAAGGCATGGGGAACGTTAACATTGTATTATAAACATGGAAATCTGCTTCAGATGACAGTATGGTGATGATGAGAAGAGGGGACTCTGGGGCTTCCCCCAACATTGAACACCCACAATAGGCAAGTGACTGGGCTAGGGTCTGTGTTCATGCCTTACACAATCCTGCAAGACGGGGACTGCTGCTCCATTTAAAAGATGAGGAAACCGAGTTTCAGTGAGCAAAAGTGACATGTCAGAATCCAAGTGGCTGAATGGGCTTTGAAATCAGGCATGGCTGATGCTGAAGCCTCGGTGACTTTCAGACAGCCCCACTGCGTCCTGAAGGCATGTGCTTTCCCAGACTGTCTCCTCAGCCCTGATGACAAAGGGAAAGCCTCAGGGAGAGATGTGAGGCAGGAGACCAAAAGGCAATGGGGTAAGGGAAGAGGAGTAAAGTTACTTCTTCATTTACTCATTCATGAAGATAATACTGAGCATCTACTCTGGGCTAAAGGCTGGGTACCCAGTAGAAAGAGATCTACTATGACCCTGAAGACTCAGAAGGTGAGTCACATGTTTTTCAAGTACACTAAGTCCTCATTTAACTTTGTTAAGTTCTCAGAAACTGTGACTTTAAGTCAAAGAATGTGCTATATAACAAAATCATTTCACCATAGGCTAAGTGATATGAACAAGAGGTAAGTTCCTATGGCATGCAGTATGTCCTTTTGCTTAATGTCACAGTTTCTGAGGACCTAATGATGATATTAAGTGAGAATTTGCTGTATTCCACACATAAATGTAAATGGAATCTGTGAACAGTGCTCTGAAGGAAAGTATGAGGTGCTAAGAGACGTAATGAGAGGGCTCTAGTATAGTCAAGGAGGGCAAGGCAGCTTCCCTCGGGGGGTAATGTTTCATCTGGAATCTCAAAAATGATTAGGGGCTGGGCCCAGTAGCTTGCACCTTTAATCCCAGCTACCTGGGAGGCTGAGGCAGGAAGATCGCTTAAGGCCAGAAGTTTAAAACCAGCCTGGGAAACATAGCAAGACCCCTGCTTCTTAAAAGAATGAGTAGGACTTAGCAAGATGTGTGAGTGTGGAGAGGCAGGAGCAAGAAATAGTCCAGAGAGCCCCAAAAGCATATACAAAGGCTCTGGAGCATAAGAGATCCTGGTGCTCTCCAGGATCTGAAGCTCCAGATGTGCCCCTTGCAAAGAGTAAAAGTCTGGGTGGTGTCTTGAAGTTGGAGCACAATTAGTTACCGAAATATTTTAAGCAGAAGAGGGAGCATAATCATGTCTGGATTTGGAAACTATCCTGCTGGCTCCTACACAAGAGGGTATGCTTCCATGTAACTGCTGAGAGTAAGCCTGGCAAGAAGGGACTGGGAGCTGAATCTCAGCAAGTCAGTTCCTTTTGATAGGCATCAGTTTCTCCATCTCTACAGTGAGTTCGTAGTCAATGGTGGGTACTTTTCATCTAGTTTAAATGTCCTGTGGCACTTCCTCACTCTCTATGCTGTCCCTCAACAGTACTTTCTGTCCTGGGGAGAAGAAATTATTTGTATTTCTCTAAGTTCCTCTTGACCATTTTAACACGAACACTTGGAAAGTGAATTCCCATGTGCACATGGATGCATATTTGTAAATACTTAGAGAATAGGAACTGTTATCTTGGGATGGCCATTGATATCTATTGAACCTGAACATGTGCAGCTGTGATTTGCAGATTCTACTCCCTGATGTCAACTTTCAAAAAAATACCTGCATTGGGCAAAGAAGGATTATAGGAAGATATTCATCGTAGTGTTGTTTATAAATAGAGAAAAGGATGGAGACAATTTTAAGGTCACTACTTAACAATGATTAAAAATCATGGCACATTTATAGTGTTAAATACGAAGCAGCCATTAAAAGAAATGGTGGATACTCTATGTAAGAATGTGGAAAATCTCTGAGACATTCTGATGGGTGAAAAAATAAATTATAGAAACATACATATAGTTGGAAGATAAGTATGGAAATGTCCCCCACAGCTAGCCTTTCTTGAGTCTATTTAACCTGTAGACACCACACAAAGAACAGAGGTTGAAGGAGAAATACTTAACTGATAGTAGCGGTTGTCTCTGGATGGGATTGGAGGTGACAGAGTCAAGGAGGACTCCTTCCTTCTTAGTAATATTCTAGTATTTCTAAAAGGAGGAACGCACTTATATATTTCTTATGTAAACTAACATTAATTTAAAAACAAGTGAGAGCACTTGAAGACATTCAGGAAAATATTAACCATATTTACAACTGCAGAGGCCGTGTGGTAGGGCCTGAGGGGTGGTTTCCCATTTCTATATTTCTATATTTGATAGCCTTTACATTTTTTTTCATAATGAGAATATGTTTATATATTCATGGTGCAATAAAAAAAGGAAAAAAGGAAGTAGTCCTTCTAATTTAGTTCTTCTCTAAATGAGCTCAGCAGCTGAGAACACTTGGCGGAGCAGAGGCCCAGGGAGCCCATGTGATTGCAAGCAAGCGTGCAGTGAGTCAGTGGGCGAGGAAAGAAAAGGCCATCCACAGGCCTGACTGCATCACGTGACCCCAGAATACAGCAAACTGGCTTGTTTTGCAATCCAGGCAGGTCCTTTCACCACAGGCCTGCTGGCTGGCCCCATGCGGCTGGGGGAGAGGGTGCCAACTCTCTTTTCTCGAATGAGTCATGACTCTTCCCGCAATAGCTGGGGGAGGATGTGGAGAAGTTGGTCTCTGGGGCAGAGGCACAGCAACTGCTCATAGGCCCCTGCCAGGCTGGGCACCCTGAAGGCCGAAGGGCCCCAGGGGCCCTTGGGATGTCCCCCGATGGGGGCTGTAGATTAATATAATTATGGACATCTGTTATAGGCCATTGCAGTCAGAGCCTGTGTGTGCTGATTACAAGCAGGTGGGGTTTTGAGGAGCTTCCATTGCACACTGATGTATATTATATCCAGGACACTGTGCTCATGTGTCTATTACCTGTGAGACAGAGCTGGCTGGCCCTATTTTACAGATGATGAAACTGAGCCTCGATGGAGGTAAGTAACTCATCCACATTCTCAGGTCCAAGCTAATAAGTGGTATAAATAGGGTAAAAAACCAAGTGTAACTAAATCCAAGACCAGATAATTTTCATTGCATGCTGGTTGCTTCCTTTGGGCAGAAAACACACACTCCCAGCTGTGTGTCCTTGGAGGCCACTTCTCATTTGACACACTCTCAGGTCTGCTGATAGAAGCAGAAGACGAGGCACAAGAAAAGTGGGAGGTCCTCAGAGATGGCAGCACAGACATGGATACTGTTTCTCTGCAGGCACCAGCCTGAGCACATCACTGCCATGTGCTCCTCGGTCTCCTCAAAAACTGGTGAAACAACCATCCCTGTTTTGCACATGGGCAAACTGAGGCTCCAAGACTAAAATGATTATCTAGTCATATAACTAGAAGGAAGCAGCAGGGTTCAAAATCAGGTCTATTCGTCTCCAAAACTTACCTTCTGTAGTTACTCCTAAGTCCCGTCAACCTGTGGGCACACATTCTCAGGGAGACCTGGCTCTCGGCCCTCCTTTCTCTCTTCAGCCTGACTCTTATCCATGAGGCAAATTCTTATTCCTGCTTCAATGCCCCATAGGACATGACCTTGGGATGTCCCCAGATAGGGTCTGTAGATTAATATAATCATGGACATCTGTTATAGGCCATTGCAGTCAGAGCCTATGTGTGGTGATTACAAGCAGGTGGGGTTTTGAGGAGCTTCCATTGCACACTAATGCATGTGATATCCAGGACACTGTGCTCATGTGTCTATTACCTGTGAGACAGAGCTGGCTGTCTCAGAGTCTTCCTCAGCTTCTCAGTGAGGGATTCTCACCTCTGTCCTCATGGCTTCCTGACCACAAAGACCCATCCTGACACATGTCACATGGCATTGTGGCTCTTCCTACTTGTCTATTCAGGGGACTGTGAGCATCTGTAGGGTAGAGGTTGTATCATGTTTATCAATTATTTTTTTAACCTATATCATGTTTATCAATTATTTTGTAACCCCCTTGATTATGTTTTTTATTCAAAAGTGAATACAGTGGTTACATCATAGCTTTATGGATCCACAGATCTGGATTTGAATCCTTACTAGGCTGGGCAATGTTGGGGCAATTACTTATTTTAGCTCCATCTGTAAAATGGAAATTCTAATGTCTACATCTCAATGACCTTGTAAAGATTAAGTGAAATATGTATGTAAAGTGCTTAGCACAGTGCCTGAGGCACAGAGTGCATAAATATTCTGACCCTCTGGCCTTTTCCCGTGGTGCATCAGCAGTGTACTGGGGAAAGCGTGGCTACTCTTATTAATGAGGCTGCCCTACCCCATTGCAAGCTTTGAGTGCTGCCCACAATTTATAACTCCATCCCCTGAATATATCATTCTTTATTCTTCAGAGGTGGACATGGATGGTGACTTACACCCAAATCTACAAATGCAGATAGGAATGGAATAGGCTGAACAAATCTGTAAACAAAAATTCACGTATAAAGTTATATAAAAATTAAACATTTTCAAAATCAAAGTTAATTCTTAGTTCTAACCTGGGAGATTATAATGATTTATATGAATCATTTAAGAAAAATTTATGAAACATTTAAGAAAAAAATGTTATTAGTGCCCAATGCTGGTGAGGTTGGATTGAAAATCATGCAAGCACTGCTTGTGACCATCCAAATTCTTACAAGCTTCTGAGATGAGAACACATTGTCACACCCTGATATTCAAAGTGAGAAAATGATCTTGAAGAAAAGACTAGCTATAAGCAAAAGATGTTTATTACATCAGTATCTAGAATAGCAAAAGCCTAGATAATTCTCAAAGGCCCATTTACAAGGGTGTGGTAAATTAAATCATGTCGCACCAATGTAATCATCAGCAGTGTTGATGACAAAGGCCTCATGGAAACATACAAGATATTTATTATACGATACCTGGAGAGCAGAATATTAACTGGAATTTATGAATGCAACTATGTTAAATTTGGGCAAGAACAAATATGGGCAAGAGCAGAGAGGTCAGAGGTGAAATGAAAGGGTTGAGATGGGTGGCAGGCTGTGGATTGCCTCCAATGCTATTTGGACTGAGTCACCCTGTAAGTGACCTGAAGAGGTCCCCTGACTTTAGGATTTCATGGCCAATGTCCTTTTCACGGGGCTGTCCAGACTCTCTGCATCTCCTGCAGTCAGGCCTCACCAGTGATTCCTCAAATACAGTTTCCTAAGATAGAAATGCATGTAATTGCCTTTTGTCTGGCTTCGGAAAGCCAAATGGCCTTTACCAGGGATTTTTGGGAGGCCAGTGCACTCTGATCTTGACTGGAAGGTTCCCCATGAGGGCTCTTCAGCATTGATCAGTAGGGGCTGATCTTGTTTAATGGCTACTAAGAGCTCTTTTCATAGAAACAAAGAGCTTGCATGGTGGGGAAGCCACCTTAGGCCTAATTAGGCTGATGGTAACCCTGCTCGTTAAGTTAGGACATTTAGCTGTCCTAGAAATGTGGGAAACATGTACTTTGGCCTACAGGATCATTTTTATCTTTAGTCAGAGCAGTATCATGGACGGAACCATTCCTCTCTGAAAGGAACTGCAGAGGGGCCCTCTCAGGGAGAAAATTCCCAGCTCTCCAGCCACCCGCTGTCTCCCCAGAATCCTCTTTAGCCCCCTCCACAGGTGCAGGCTTCTGTCCTATGCTTCTATCACAGACTACTCCGCCTTTGCCCAGCTGCTGAGAACAGGCATGCACTGCCAGTCAACACCCAGCCCTGCCACCAAATCATGCTATTACAACCTGGATAACCACCCAAATTCTTACAGGCTTTTGAGATGAAAACACATTGTCACACCCTGATATTCAGCAGCCAAAGAGGAGTGCTTTGGCTCAGTAATGATTTTGCCTTTACAGTTGTTCATTTGTTCATTCATTCATCTGTTCTTCAGTTATGAAGTGCCACCTGCTCTAAGTCAGACACTGTTCTAGATCGTGGGGATATGCCAGAACCATGGTGGCCCCAAGGGAGTGATAAAAAGCCAAGAAAATAACATATTTCCATCAGTTCTATAGAGGAAATCAATGGGGCGTTCTTTTCTGATGCAGAACAATGGGTAGGGATGAGCAAGGTAGACCTTTTCTCCATTGGGGTGACCACTGGAGAACTTTTTGAGGAAGTCTCCGTTCAGCAAAGGCTGGAAAGGGGAGGAAAAGCCAGCTATGCAAGAAGCAGGGGGAAGAGCCTTCCAGGGCAAGGGAATAGCCAGCCGAGCAGAGTGCAGGCAGGCGGTAGCTGGTGTGGTTCAGCGTGCTAGAAACATGCTTCCCTGTCTCCTTTCACTCTTCTCTCTCTGTCCCTGTTCTCTTGCTCTCCCTCTTTCCCTCCTTAGTTGCCCATTTTGTCTCCATTTGTATCTTGGTGTCTGATTGACGTACTTTGAGTCTGGCCCTGTCTGTCTCTGTCTCCTTTTTTTCTTCCCCTTGCTGACTCTTTCAGTCTCCCGAACTCCCAATCGCTTTTTCCCAGCCTTTATCTTTCTTCATACCCCTTCCACCCCATCCCGTGTTTTTCTAGTGCCTCTCACTTTCTCTCTCTCCCCGCTCCCCTTTATCTCTCTGTCTCCCCCTGACTTTGGCTCCAGTGCTGTCTCCCTCTTTCCGCTCCTTTGCCTGATGCCTCTTCCGTTCCTGGGCAGAGGCCGCTGGGAAGCGCGTTTGATTGATACTGCTACTGACAGTTAAAGCCTGTAAATCATTCTCACAGTGGGTCTCTGGGAGGTGGTAAGCCGGCAGTGTTTTGTCTGTACCCGAGAAAGACAGGGGTTTCTAAACAAATATATACATTCTCAGAAATCCAAGTGATTGTATTTCTCCATTGATCCATGACGACGTGGAGTAAGTGTAAAGCTTGCCTTGTGCCTGCAGGGAATCACAGAGTGAGCAGCCTGTGCTGGACGAGGAAGGAGGAGGGGACCAAAACCGGCCCAATGGGGCCCAGGCTACAGCCTGTGCTCCAGGCTCCAAGGACCTGAACAAAGTGGCTTATTTGTAGAAGGGAAAAGGATTACTTCCTGTTGGGAGAATCAGAGAAAGCTTTATGATGCTTAAGCGTCATCTCCTTTTTGTGAAACCTTCCTGACCACCTCTCTCGTCCCTAAAGAGAAGTGACAGCTCACCCAACATGTTAGCTCTACTGTGTATGGATGTCTGGCTCTGCACCTAAAACTCTTTTTTATTTTTATTTTACTTTAAGTTCTGTGATACATATGCAGAACGTATGGGTTTGTTACATATGTATACACCTGCCATGGTGGTTTGCTGCACCTATCAACCCGCCATCTAGGTTTTAAACCTGGAATGCATTAGGTATTTGTCTTAATGCTTTTCCTCTCCTTGCCTCCCATCCCCCGACAGGCCTTAGTGTGTGATGTTCCCCTCCCTGTGTCCATGTGTTCTCATGGTTCAACTCCCACTGTGAGTGAGAACATGTGGGTTTGGTTTTCTGTTCCTGTGTTAGTTTGCTGAGGATGATGGTTTCCAGCTTTATCCATGCCCCTGCAAAGGACATGCATTCATTCTTTTTTATGGCTGCATAGTATTCCATGGTGTGTATGTGCCACATTTTTTTTTTGTCCAGTCTATCACTGATGGTCATCTGGGTTGGTTCCAAGTCTTTGCTATTGTAAATAGAGAACCTGGAACTCTTTAGGATCATTTTTTGTCCATAGGTTAGGTTTTTCTTCCTCATGGGACTATGCACTTCCTAGAAACAAAGATCCAGGGGTACTCACTTCACACCCTCTGCGGCCATCCTGCAGCCTCTATCCTGTCTGGCTGAGCTGGTTTCCAGTTCAGTGCTCATTATGGGGTCTATGTAAGTAACACTCACTCAGTAGGTTGGTGGCTTTGGGAAAGTGTCTCAGTTTCCTAATCTCTAAAATAGGTGTATCAGTGAACCAGTGCTTGGAAGATGGCAGAAAATGCTCAGTCATGTGAGCTCCTGTTACTGCTGTTACCATTAGTATCACCATTGTCATCGTCATCGTCGTCCTCTTCAGGCTTGGGTGTCTTGTAGTTAATTGGCTATAGAATCCTAACTCTCTTTGTTATGAAAGAATGGGACACTATAATTTTTGATGCAAAGGGCTAGTTATAATCTACATGGGTTTTTAAATGTTCTTTCAAATGTATTCTTTTACACCCCGAGTCTCTGTGCAGAAATATTTGGAGAATTCAGGGATGGGTTTGGGCGTAACAGGTGTTTGAGGAGCATCAGTTCCTTCTCCTCTCTTTCTGCTTGTCTGCTTTGCCTGGAAAGGCCTACTTCCAAGCTGATGCAGTTGTTTCTTCCTGGTGGTGGTGTCCTGCCTGATGCCTGGCCCTTGCCAGCCCTTGGGAAGGTGAGATGACTCCCTTCATTTGGTCATAGCTGCACAGCATATGCTCTGCCTAGGTGTTTGCCACAGTAGTTTTAGGAGCTCAATTTATTTGATTCTGAAACTTACCACTTCTCTCTGAGCTTTGGCTTATTCTAGTGTAAAGTGGGAGTATCATGTGCTCATACTTTAAATGAAGATTAAATGAGCTAATACGTTCTCCATCCTTACCCCAGTGTAAACTATCCAAGGGCAAAGGTTATATCTGATTCATCTCTGAAGTCCTAGAGCTGCGCTATCCAGCATGGCAGCCATGAGCCACATGTTGCTATTGAGTGCTTCATATATGGCTGGTCTGGATTGAGCTGAGCTGCAACTTCAAAATAAACAGTGGGTTTCAAGACTGAGGACAAAACACATACAAAATAACTCAGTGTTTTTTTATATTGATTGCATGTTGAAATGATAAGATTTTGGATATGTTGAGTTAAATAAAATGAATGAAAAAAGTATTAAATATTTATAGTACTTATATTTTATATTAAAATAAATACTATGCCACAATACTCATTTTATAATAACAAAATAATTATTAAATAATAACATTATTATTTAAATTTATTTTGCTTATTTCTTTTTTATTTTTAAAAATATGGCTCCTAGAAAATTTAAAATTACATCTGTGGCTCACATTATAGTTCTGCTGGGTGGCACTGCCTTAGAATGCAGCTAAGAATCTGCTTAGCACAAGTGAGCAATGCACGTAGATGGGAATGGATGGATAAATAAATGGAGAAGGGAAAATGGAAGTAAATGAATAGATAGACAAATTAGTAAATTAATAAAGGGTTAAGTGAACAGATGAAAATAGAATAGAGAGATAAGTGAATAAATAGAAGGATAGATGGGGCAGGTGGAGAGATGTATGGAAGGAAGAATGCATAGAATGATGGAGTGAAAGAATGGCTATAAATAAAAAATGAAAAATTGGTAGATAACTAAATTATGAAAAAAATTAAATATGTAAGTGCCTAAGTACAAAAAATAGATACATTAAAAAAAAAAAAAAGAACAAATGTCCTGAGAAACCAGGACTTGACTTTGACAAGAAGGTTTGTTCTTGTGCCTGGGCCCATGGAGTCTAAGCCTTTGACCAAGAAAAAAGGTTTACCCTTGCTCTTAGGGAATTTATTATTTTAATTGTTAGCCTTCATCAGAGGTTATTGGAATTTCTTCCCCTTCAGACAGTTTATCACTTGTAAATTATTTGTCACATCGTTGCAATTCTATCCAGATCCTTAACTTTCTAATCATGCATCTTTTATGGGGTCTCCTTTAAAGAAGCACTATAATTACGTGCCAAGGGTCTCAGTAAATTTTATCAGGCCATAAAATATTATACTTTAATTATTTGAAAGGGGAAGAAAGGCAAAATGTTCCCTCTTCAAGACTGGTGATCAAATACTGCAGGGCCCATGGTGGCACAGGCTGGTCTAGATGCCCTTCTTGGGGAGTCCAAGAGCTCGTGCTTTCGGTCCCATGTGGTATCTGCACACACTAGTGGGGCCTGATGTACTGATGGTCTTTCTTGATTCTCCAAGGGACATTGGGCCATAATCAACTCGTAAGTATACATCCTTGATGTGGTTTCATCATGCACAGCAGGTCTAAGCAGTTGTTGGGGAGGATGCTGTTATTTCACCTTTTTTTGCAGATGAGGAAACTTAGGCCCAAAAGGTAATTAGACATGAGATTGTAATTTAGCTCTCCTGGCTCCACGTGATTTTCTGCCCCCCCACCATGTCACAACTGCTATTATGAACTTGATTCAGAGAATATGTATGAGTTCACTGGGTGGATTTTTTTTTTATTCTCAAGGGTCTGGAAGTTGTAATGCTCTAGCATCAGCACTTTGCATCCAACATTTAATTAGGTTGTTTATTCATGCTAAACCCTGGTGCTGGAAGGAAGCAGTAAACAAGGTAGACAAGTCCATGTGCCTTTGGGGACTGTGGTTTTCCTGAGGAGATAGGCATTGGTCAAATCGTCATATAAACCATAGAAATTGCACCTATCATGACTGCTAAGAATGAAGGGTCCATGGGCTTTGAAAGCTTAAAAACAGGAGCCTTTAATGAGCTGAGGTTGGTAATGGAGGATTTCCTGAGGAAATAAGTGATCTGACATCTGAAGGATAAGTAGAAATTAACTAGATAAACAGAGGAAGGGAGATTGTTCTAGGTAGAGGGAACAGGATATACAAAGGGCCTGTGGCAGGAAGAAAATGCAGGGTGGTTGAAGCCTAGTTACCAATGAGAGACAGAGTTAGTAAGCCATGTTAAGTCCTTTGGTTTTTACCCTAAGAGCATTGAAGTTTCAGACAAAGGTTTAGTGAAGAGAGATTTCTTTAAAGGCAGTGCAGGCAAGGTAAAGCTCCTTGCAGCAGATGAGAGGAGGAAGGATTGCGTGTACAAATGAATGTCAGAGGACTCGTTTCTCTAAGCACAGAGGTGAATTCAAGAAGAGGAGGAAGGCAGGAAAGGATGACTAATCCCCACTCATCCTTCTGGTCTTGGCTTCTATGTCATTTCCTTAGGGAGTCCTTTTCTGACCCCCAGTTTGGCCAGTCCCTTCACCCCCTCCTCTAGTGGTTCCCCACCCTTCACTTCCCTTTTCATAACACACATACTATTACTGCCACGTCTTACTTAATGGCCTCTTCCCCTCACTGGCTGTGGGCCCCGTCTGTGAGGGCAGGGATCAAGTGTGTCTTGATCACTGCTAGTTGCCCCACTCCCAGCCCAGGGCCTGGTACATGGTTGGCAGGCGAGACATATTGCTAAATGAACAAATAAATGATTGGGACATCCATGAGAGGTGGAATTTGTAAGGGGCATGTTTCCTCTAGACTCTTCCCCTCATTGCCCCTCCCCTCCCATCTCTCTCTCCCTCCTTATTCACTTCCCTTTTTTGCCCTAAAGCTGAACTCTTCCCAACTTCCTGTTTAAGGGGCTCTCATCTGAAAGATGTGATTGACACGTGAGAATATATGCGAGCTCTGGGTCCAAAATACAGATTTCCCCAAAAAGGGTTGTGATGTGTATGTTCTTCATATAGACAAATTACCTTGATTGTTGATTCAAGAGGTAAAATGACTTACTTGGTCATAATTGTATAGGAGGAAGATGACAGAGCAATTTGTGAAAATCCTTCATGTCACCATCTCAGAGTGACTCATCTTGCTACTAGGCTTGCTGCAAATTATCTCCGGGTGAACAGTGAACACGTTTTGGTAAACCCTGTGATCACCAAGCTGGCGAAATTCCTAGCAAAACTTTCCTGCCTAAAGAAAGTTGCATATATATATATATCAATAACAATACTTATGCTAATGGTAGCTGACATTTGTTCGAGGAACTCTCCCAACTCTATATCGTGTGTCTACCAGTCCAAATGCTGAATGTTCTGGCAACACTTTCTTTTTGGGTAACTGAGTATCGATTATGACATAAAGATACCCTTAACATAATAATGGAAAATAACAATCATTTACTTTGCTCCCAAATCAGCAATTTCAACAGGGTTTGGAAGTGACACAAAACACTCCACACAGCATTAGCTGAAGCAGCTCAAGTGAAGCTGAAGATGAACTCCCAGGATGACCCACTCACAAGGCTGGCATCAGAGTTCTGGCTCTTGGTCCCCTTCGCAGAAGGCTCTCCACCAGCATGTCTTGGGCTTCCTCATAGCATGGTGGCTAAGCTTTAATTATGAGCATCCTAAGGCACAAGAGGTGGAATTTGCCAGTTTCTCAAAATCTTGGCCTGGAAGCTTGCAGGAGGCCACTTTTGCTATATGGTATTGGTCAAAATGTCATAAACCTGCCTAAATTCCAGGGAAGGGACAGAGACTCCTTCTTTCAATGGGAATTGCTATATTTTTAAAACCCCATAGCAAATATTCATAACCATCTCAGGGGTCCCTTGAACCATTCATTACTTTGATCCAGCATAATCTATCACTGGTTAAGGTGACCATGGTAATTTCCTGTCCAAACTAGGAGACATTAAAAGAATGAAATGGGATGCTAGGAATAATAGGACTGGCCAATGAGTGCAAAACAATGGTCCCAGACAAACCAAGTATGCAGTCAGCTTGTCTCTGGGGGCAAAGATTAATGCCTTTTAGATGTCCACAAATAATTTTGGAAAGGTTATACAAAGACCACTGTGTTCTGTTTAGGTATGGAATCCACTTAAGAAAATCTTGATACATCATTTAAAAATAAAGAGTAATGTTTTACCTGGCTATGAAATGATCATTTATCCGGAAATCTCATTTAAATAGAGCTACTGCTTTCCTGAATCTTCCAGTTAACTGTACCACTCCATGCCACCATCAGAGACAGAGCACCCCTAAATGCCACTGGCTGTGGCTGTCCTGGCCTCTAGTTGCTGAGTGTTCATTCTCTGGGCTAGATCCCAAGAAAGCAGATGTGGGTAAAACGATCCTGACCTGTAGGTGCTTGTGACTTTCTTAGACATGACAGAACCAACAGGTCATTGCATAGTTCAGTGATAAGGGCAACCTAAAAGTAAAAGTCCAATATTGTGAGAACAATGAAAATCGGGTAAATGGAAAAATTTCAGAAAGATTTTACAGAGGGAAGTGACGTCGATTTATTATTTTAATTACCTAGTATGTCTCAGGCATTTGTTAAGCATTTTATGTCTATCATCTCCTTCCATATTTAGAAAACTCCTTTTGGAGTGAACATTATTACTATCTCTAATTTACAGATGAGGAAACGGAGGCTTAGAGAGGGGAAGTAATTTGCATACAAGCGGCAAGCAGCAGAAGTAGAACAGGTATTGGGGAAAGTGAGGGAGGATGAGTAGGAATTTCCAAAGCCTCAAAGAAGGGCATTTTAGGCAGAGGAACCAGCAGTGGTAAGGCCGGGTGAGTGGAATAGAGCTTGACTAGCCTGGGATACAGCTGGCCATTTGTTGTGTTTAGAGCACAGCTGGGGAGAGTGGGTGGAAGGAAGGTGAAGTGGGGTTTTGGCTGGGAAGGAATCCTGCAAGGTAGGGAGTTTGGATATTCCCAGCAGGCACTGGGTTCCTTCTGTGTGTTGAGGCAAGGAAGTGAGTAGAATGTTAGACTTAGCCAGCATGAGCCATCTCCAGCTCTAGCCCCTTGCTGTTCGAGGAGTAATCCATGGACCAGCAGCATCACCCAAAAGTTGCTTAGAAACGTATCATGAAGCCTCACCTGAGACCCATTGAATCAGAATCTGCCTTTTAGCAAGAGCCCTAGGTGTTTTGTCTGCCCATGAAAGCTTGGGAAGCACTGTTCTGGAACACTGCAGTTCTCAGAGTTCATAACTTTATCTTTGCTCACACTCAAGACCTTCCACTGAGAGTTTCCAGTTTTGTAAATCTGAGCAATGGTTTGCAAAGGTTTTGGGAAAAAGTCAGAGGTATAACATCAATAACTATGATCCAGCCAGGTATAACATCAATAACTATGATCCAGCCATTATGATCCTTCTCCTGGTTGTTCTAGTGATGTGGACACTGCAATGGAAGCAGGTCCAGCTCTGGTTCCACCCAACCCCTCCAAAAACTTGGAGGAAGTCAACTCAACAATACAATTTCGTGGGCCACTGGCAGGCACCACGGGTCACTGGGTCCTTGTATCATGAGTCTACTGTCACTAGTCCCTGGGGGCAGGTATAGCTATGAACAGATCCCTACCCTGTCTGGCTCATAGAACGGCTAACCGAGGCTGAATGAAAAAGTGACATTCATATTTTACTAGGACATGGGCTCTCGCAAAGGTTGGGGGTCTGAGTCCTGAAATGGCTCCCTTTGGCAATAATGCTCCCTGCCCACCTGGAGATGCTCTGGGGCAAGAGTAAGGGTAGATGGTGGGGATGTCAGATACTAGAAGGCTTAGGTTGCAGAGATGTTGGCTCTTACTCCTGGCCATCAGGGAGCTTTAACTAGCTTCTAATGTTGGCAGTGGTGATGCTGGGTAGAAATGTATCTTCCTGGACACTTCCGTTTTTCCTCCTTCCCTCTGCAAGCCATTTCATAGGTACCTCCTCTCCCATGCCAGCCTGTGCGACCTCTGGGATGAGGGGTTCAGAACTAGTTCTTGACCTGCAAGAGCGCTCAGGAAAATGAAGAGAGAGACAAGCAGTGCAGTGTTTTAAAGGCTCTGAGAGAGGGAAGCAATTGGTGCTGGGAGCACAAGAGGAACGGGTCTCTGGTTCCACCTGGAAGAGAGCTCAGCCACCTTCATGTCTTTGATCCAATATCACAGCCTCTTGGATCCTCAAAATCTTAGCCATGTATGCCATGGTTATACTAATCTTCTCTTTTAGGTTAAGGTGGGGACTCAATGGCCTATGGGACAGCGCCCAGTTGAGGATGTGGCACAGGGTAGGCATTCATAGAATCCTGCCCCTAACTCAGACTCCAAGCAGGAACAATCATCCTGATGCATCAAAAGGGCTGGTTTCATTGCACAAGCCACACTTGGCCCAGGGTTCCTCCCTGTCTTGTAGGGAAGTGACCTCCTTCACGTGCCTGAGAAGATGCATGTGAGGATGGCGTGCCCCAGGCAACCAAAGGAATCTTGCAAAACTTAGGATTCTCTCCTTGTTGCAGAGGAATGAAAGGGAGGGAGGAAGTAGGCACCCCTCCTTCTTGCATGGCTTACAAAGGGTCTTAAGGCTCTTTTTATGACGATGGACTCTGAGTGATTCAGGAACTCGCCCTAAAAGCACTTCTTTCTTGCTTTCCTTTTCCTTCTCCTCCTGCTTTTCCTTCCTCCGTTTCTCTTCCTCCTCCCTTTTCTTTTAAGAACATACCTTCTATGCACTTTCTGGAACTTTCTCCCATAGAGGGTAACCCTCAGAAAACAGTGAACTGGTCTAGGCTCCAAGGGGCTTGGCAGGTGAGCTGGTTCATTCTGTGGTTTGCACCAGCCTGGCAACTGGAGAGCACAAGACAATGCTCCCAGGAGGGCGGTAAGGCATAAACCCAGTTCACAGAACTCAGAGAAGCTTCAGAGCCCCGGAACAAATAGGCTGTGCTGTCAATGGGAAGATCAGGCCCAGCAGAGGAGGTAAGCAAGTTGGGACCCTACTCTTCCTCCCACTGGCCAGACTCTATCCATTCTTGCATGCTCAGCTAGAGACACTTGACAATCTGCTTCTCTCGATGCCCCCAAGTCTTTTGGTCTTAGCAGTAGGTAATGACTAACTCCTTCCTGTGAACGGTGAGAACTCTGCTGTCCTTTGAAGGGAGCATGAATAATGAGTCCACTTCTTCACTGTGGCTCAGCCTCTCTTCCTAGTCACACCAGGAGTGACCCGCGCTATGCATTCTCATGGTGCCCACACGTGTACATACTCCTTTGCACACCACTCATATGTGCACATTTACTTCACCCATATACACGCTTTGGCTTTAAGTGTACTTGGCTCCACACACCTCACAGGTACAGGCACCTGCCCCACAGGGCTCATACTCCCCTCCACAAGCACATCCTGCCCACTGACTCCATTAGGGAGCTTTATTGCCTGAGCCCCCAGGTGTTTGCAGACCTAGCACTGGCAGTGACTGAGTGGGTCTTTTGGTGACACATTCATAAAATGTCATAAATCGTCTCTGTGCAGCGTCGCATGAACATTTTTATTTTCCTCAATAAATACACACATTCTTATTTCCTAACATTTCCAGCATTGGCAAAATGCCTGGCCAAGGGGTCCACTTACTGTGCACTTGGCCAGGATGCATCATGGATACGAATGGGGCCACTCTGTCATTTGTTTGAGACTTAAGACATCTTTGGGGACCTGGGATAATGGAGGCCCGATTTGGATGGGATAGTAGGAGTCATCTTGTCTGGATACATATTCTACCTCTCCCCTGTAAGCCATTCATCTTTTCATTCATTCATTCATTTTTTTTTATATTGAAACTCTTTTACCAAGGTTTAAGGCAAGAATTACTATCAAGCTTGTTTTTCAAACTCAAAAACTGAGGCTCAGAAAAATTAAGTGATATTCAAGGATGGAGCCTGAGAATTGCATATGAACAGCACTCCAGGTTCTTCTGAGGCAGGTGGCTCCTGGTCACATTGGAAGAATAAAGGTATTTTGTGATTATACTTAGACCTCAGGGCATAAAACATATTTTCTCCTTTTTAAGAATAAAAACACCTTGGACATACTAACTCTGAAGAAGTGAATAGTTACTCTTAGGACAAACATTTTTTTACTCGAAGTTAAAACTCTAATAACTGTGGGGTTGAACCCCCAGAGAGGCTGGGGGAGGTGGGCTATTTACCTCTTTCCTGCCAGTGCAACCCTCTCCCGACTTTGCTCTAACTTGGGCATATGACTGTCACTTGCCCCGCCTTAAAAATGATGACATTACCTTATAAGGTGATACTGCTTTACCTCTTACAGAGCTCTTCCACAAATACCATCTAATCCCCACAGCAGTCCCACACAGTGAGCTGTTCCCAACTTCATTTAACTGCACGGGAAGCAAAGGGGTTAAGGTGAGGTCTCACCACCGGTAAGGGTCAGAGCCTGGACTATGAGGTCAGCTCCTCAACCTTTAGTAGAGTTGTTTCTATGAGCTAACAACCATTTGCTTGATGTCGGGGTGGGCGGTTGTGCTTCCTGCAAGCTTCCAGGGGTCCAGTGTGATGTATGCTAGCGATTCCAGGGCTGTGGTAACTAAAGTCTCCCAGAATGGAGAGAAGGCAGGAAAAAGGGAGATGGGGGCTGGGGGCAGGGACGGGAGGGTCCTCATTTAGCATTGCCCTATTTTGTGCTACCAAGTCATGCTAACTGGGTGCCATGTCAGAAGTGGAGGGTGACATGTAAAACAAAGGAAGAGTCTTTTCTATGAGGCCTTTGAAGTTAAAAGATTGGGTAAAGCAGAAGTGAGGAAGGTACCGAGCTCTTTGCTTTGCTTTGCTTTGGTATTCTGGGAGGTCCATTAAGAAGGAGCTACCAATGGTCTGTGAATGTCACAAAGGACATGGGCCACAGGGGAGGTCCATAAGCTCTGATGCACCAGCCTCTTTCTGGGTTCCCCTCAAAATCCTGCCACCAGTGAGTGGGGGTGGGGCAAGGTCTCTCCCCTGGAGCATGTCTGCTGAGCAGGGTGTCAGATCATACAGCTAATCCCTTACAGATTCTGTGTTCATTTGAGATGCTTCCAGAATACAGAGGAAGATATTGATATTATCTTAACTCTTCTGACCCACCCATGGGAAATCATAAACTCTGGGCACTTCAGCCTGTTCTCTAAAGTCCCGAGTCTCCCTGATTCCTGCTGGCCCTGCTCCATACTTCCTGCTTTGTACTCGTGCTCACAGAATAATGAGATGTGACCCAGGAGTCTCTTGATGCCTCCTCTGCCACTTGTAGATCTATATTTCATCAACTAAGTGTCTTTGATGGCAGGGATGGAGGTTTTGCATGGGCTTAGCCACATGGACTTTCATTCCTCAATGCTACTCTGCCTACTGCAACTGCTCACTGCTCTACCTACTAATGGAAGTGACCCACTCTGAGTCCTCAATCTGGCACCATTCCCCCTGGGATCAGCCTAGTGGTAGGGTGATTACATTGAATTATTTTTATGATAGAAGGAGCAGTGCTTTGTTCTCATGGGAACAGACACTTACTTTAGATAGATATAGACCTGTTTTCTCTGCCTGAAATGCTGCTTCCAGAACCACCACATATCTCAGAGGGTCCTCTTTACCGTCAGTGTTCCAGGAGCATTGCTTCTGACCAAGGGACTCATGTGTCAGCAAATGGAGATCAGCAATTAACTCATGACCATTAAATTCACTGGCCTTTCAATGTCCTCCATCAGCCCAAAGCAGGTGGCCTGATAGGATTCTGGAATAAGCCTTTTGGAGACTTTATGGCCCTGGCTGGGTGGTAGCACTTTATGGGACTGGAATAATCAGTGATGGATTCGCCATAGCCAGGTGTCATAGGTTGGGGAATGAACTTTTCTTTGTCTTACCCCCATGATCTGAAAGCAAAATTTTTGCATCCTTCCCCTGTGAACTTAACCTTTCTTTCCTTTTTTTTTTCTGTCACCCAGACTGGAGTGCAGTGGCACAATTTTGTCTCACCACAACCTCCACCACTTGGGTTCAAGTGATTTTCCTGCTTCAGCTTCCCAAGTTGCTGGGATTACAGGTGCACACCACCACACCTGGCTAATTTTTGTGTTTTTTTTCAGTAGAGATGGGGTTTCGCCATAATGACCAGGCTGGTCTTCAACTCCTGGACTCAAGTGGTCCACCTGTATTGGCTGGGATTACAGGCGTGAGCTATCGCACCCAACGTAACCTTTCTTTACCCAGAAGACTTAGACCCTGGCGGGGGAAGTGCTCCTTTGAAAGGGCACAATAACAGCCAATTAGAGGGAAGTTGAGACTGCCTCCTGGCCTCCTTGGACTCCTCATGTCCCTGAGTGGACTTCTAAGGAAGGGAGTTACTGTGCTGGCTAGGGTGACTGATCCTGAATACCAAGGAGAAACTGTGTTGCTGCTACATACTACGGGTAAGTGGAGTGTGTCTGGAATGTAGGGCATCCCCTGGGGCACCCCTTAGTATTTCCAAGTCAGGTGATAAAAGTTGAAAAACTACCGTGACCAAATACAGGCGGGACAGCTGATGACCCAGATCCTTCAAGAATTAAGCTTTGGGTCACTCCACCAGGCAGCAAAGAATGATGAACCAGGCTACCTGCTCATTGCAAAGGGAGCATGCAAAAGGTGGTGGGAGTGCACCAGGACTGCCAGCCATGACCACGCGACCAGTTGAAGAAATAAGGCCTATAGTAATTATGAGTATTTCTTCATTATTTTGATATAATTATATTTGCATTAACCAAGTCTTTTCTTTTTCCCCACGCTAATTCTCCCTCCATCAAATGCAAGATACATTAAGAGAAGTAAACCTTTTAACTCTGCATTCAACTTACAGACTATCAAAAAGGTGCGACTAAGTGTGGCTTAGCTGCAAGATAAATGAACATCATCCAGTGACACCCTGTATTCTATTCCGGGGAGATAGCATGTTTTAACTGTTTGAAGACTAGTTGCATCATGTTAAGCAGGAGTACGACTTTGCTGGTATCTTTATTTGGGTATTTTTGAACGAGTTATGCATGGATGCCAAGTTGAGCAAAGGATGGATGGTCATGGTTTTGAACTGCACCAATCTAGCAAAGATAGAACAGTGTTTCCTCAAATTCCCTTCCTTGTATGGTTCTAGGTTAGGGTTGGCCACAAGAGAAATTTACCCGAGATGAGGAAGGTAGAAAGGAAGCAGCTCTCATTTTACTCTGAAGATCATTAGCACAATCTGGAAAGTGTAGGGCTCCATACACTGCTGCAGCCCTTGCAGGCTTTTGCTGATCAGCTGTCTTTCACTGGTTCTTGTGCATCAGTTTCTCTGAGCCTAGGTCATGTGTATGTGCAGCTCTGTGACAAAGGGAGTCAGCTTCTTCTGAAAGTCACCTGTTGACAAGGTTAGACAGAGAGAGAGAGACAGATGTGGATCCCAGTTCCTTCCTCTCTTCTGCTTCACATCATTTTATATCCTGATTGTCAACGCTGCCAGCCTGTAGCAACTTCAGATCCACTGCCAGTTGCAGAGTCTACAGACTTTTCCACCAGCTCCGACAATCACATTAGGGCCAATTCCTATTGTAAATTTTGTATTCCATACTGCTCATGGGGTTCTGCTTACATATTCAGAAATTTGTTCATGGTAGAGAAATATTTATTAAGTGTCTACTCCATGCCAGGTATAGTCTAGGGGTCTGGAATATATCAATGAACAGAAGAAAAACACATACTTATGCATTTGGGACATGCTTATACCAAAAATTTTAATAATTTATTGCCTAGTAGAAATAAAGTCTAACTGCCCTGTGTTCTTATTGGCTCTTCCTGGCAATCCTACCCATCATGGACAGTGAGATACCAGTGGGCTTCCAGCCCTGTGTTTGGGATCTAACTTTGTACCATTCACATTGCACTGATAGTTTCTGCAGTTCCACAGGTTGAGCACATTTGAAGTGACTTATGGTGAACCTGAGGTTCCTCCAACAACAGTCCTCTTATTAGAAGCCCAAGTTCCCCTTCACTTATATACCTTTTGGAGACCAAGGTAAATTTATTATCTTGAAATAAATGGTGCGATGCTATATCTTCTTTAATTCTCATACCAGTCTTGTAAGGTACATATTATTACTAATTACATATACAGTACAGAAAGTGAGGTTCGTAGAGATTTAGTAACTTGTCCCCAGAGCCAGGAAGTAGTAGAATCAGGATTTGAACACCAGTCAATCTGACTTTCAGTGGGCTTTGTTCACCTTATTTATGTCGTAGGTATCTCAGTTTCTCAGCAATAGAAAACATACCCACATTGAATCAGTTAGACTCATCTTCAGCAAATAGCTCAATCTGCTTGGGTATATAGCACTGGGCTTCTTCTTGGGAAGCCCAAGCATATTGATGACCATAGGGTGATGGTGATGATGGTCTCCAGGCACAATGAAGGATGAAGGAGAATGAGTTCTCACCCTTGCAGAACATTGATGGTGCGTGACCCATTCAGCTGATCTGTTACTCTGGTTTCCCAAGGCCAGGTGTTTACCTCTGATGTAGAGAACTCCAACTGTGACACGGATCGCAGAGGCTTGTTAGGCTGGTTATCTTTCAAAGTAGAATAGAGGATGTCATATATAATTGGCACCAGGCTGTGGTCCCAGGAGCAGCTTTGGGGAACAAGCCATAGCCTGAGATGAGGGAGCTAGAGCAACAACAGCTCATCTTGTCTTCAAGTTTTTCTCTATTGACTTCTTCTTAGAAGCAGAGACAGATGTTGCTTCATAAACACAAACACACATTTGAGATGATATTGCATATAGTATTTTGTATCATGAATCTTTTCACCTAACCCTATATTTCAACTTTTTGACAAGTTTTTAAACATTCCTCAAAAATATGATTTTTAATGACTGGATAGTATTACTATGGACACACGATAATGTAATAAAACAATCTCTTTGCTGTCAATTATGTAAGCTCATTCTTTTTTTTCACATTTAGTCATTAAGTTATTTCTAGATAGTTTATATTTTAAAATATGTATAGGAGATACTAAATATTTTTATAGTTAGAAAGATGATAGATTTCCATTAGTTTTCTAATATGTTATTATTGCAATTTTGAAAAAAATGTATATTCATTTTATATCAAGCTCTTATACTCAATTTTCAAATTAACACATTTTTATTTGATTGTCTTAGGATTTGAGATGTGTGATAATGTCATGAGTAAGTGTTCATAATTTTGTTTTCTTTTTTCTAATAGTTATATTTCAATGTTCTTGTTTTATTGCTTTGACTAGAATTTCCAGGGCAATTATTAGTGGTGATATTGTAGGGAACATTCTTGTCTTGCTCCTACTTCTAATAGCAATACTGCTTATATAGTGTCTTTAGTATAAAATTGACTATTGCTTTCAAAATACATATTTTAATCATGTCATATTAGGTTTGAATTTTCCTATTCCTTATATTCTACAATTTTTTTTTCCAAAAAATGGACATCAAACTTACCAGTTAATTGTTAATATTTATCTAGATGATTGCACTTTCATTGATCTGATACGTATATTTGTAATGTATCATTAAATAATGGCATTAAATAGCTATCATTAATAGCTAGAATTAAATAATCTTTATTAGTGGTTTTAAATAGCTATGCATTTAATGTTTTAATGGATTAAATTTGCTGGTGGGCTTGTAGAATTTTTATAACAATTTTTAAAAGCAAGATTAGTTTATAGTACTATATCAATATAGTACATGCATGCTGACATAAAAGAGATGGGAACAAAATACACAAACTGTTAGCAGTGGTCTCCTCTGTGTTGGATGGTGGAATACTGGATTCATTTTACTACTTTCCCCAAAAATTTAATATATATTTCTTATGATAAAAGTGAACATTGTATCAGTTATCTATTGCTGTGTAACAAATCAACCCAAAACTTGGTGGCTAAAATAACAACCATTATATTGACTCATGATTCCGAGGGCCAGTAATTTGGGCTGTGCTCAGCTGGATGTTTCTTCTGTTGGTCTTGGCCAGGGTTACACAATTCTATTGCAGTCAGCTGGTGGGTTTGGTGGAGGCTGATTGAGCTAGAGGACCCCAGCTGAGATGGTTATTTCTGTTCCTTGTCATGTCATTCAACTTGATAGAACTGTTCACAGTTGACTTTGCAAAGTCAAATTGCAAAGGGAGGGCTGCATGCCGGGATGAGAGGAACTGTTGTAGACAATTTTAGAAAGTTCGTTACAAGCATGCATTATAATTAAAAATAAAGAGTAATATTTTAAAAAGGATGATATGCAGTGATGACAAATTTGGCAAAGTAAGTTTTCTTACACATTGCTGATGAGCCTACTGAAATTGTAACAAAAATGATTTGACAATGCATTTTATGAGTGGTAAAGTGTTGGTAGACTTTGACTTAATTTTTTTAACTTGAAATTTATTCTAAGGAAATAGTCAAAGTTTCATAAAAATTATGTGCAAAATTTTTTCTATGTATCATTTTTATAAGTGAAATCCTAAACACAATGTAAATGTCAAGTATTAGAGGAATTAGTGACAGCAGATGGTATCTCTGTATGATGAAACATAATATAACCACAAATATTGTATTTTTGGGCATGACAAAGTTTAAAAAGTAGGATTTGTGTGCTTTTATTATGAATCTAGTTTTGAAACTTGATTGTATTCATATATGTTAATACAATAAACTTTAGAATACAACAACAGACATGTACACACACATACAGAAAAATAACTGGAAAACATATATAAGTATAGTAATGATAATTATTTCTGGGTGTTGATTGGGTTACTGGTGGTCTTTGTATTATTAAAACCACAAGTGTCAGTTTGGGGCCAACCTGCCACTTTTGAGTTAGACATTGCTGATTTTAACTGCCATCCTGTGTCCTGTGGAAAGTCTACACCTTCCTAATGAGTTGTGTGACTCCTTGAGGACGTGCATGCTCACCATCACCTCTAATAGTGACTTTGTGTCTTTAGAATTCCATTATTCTCTTCTGTCTTTTGTGCTTTTTTAAAAAAAATTATTTTTGTAGAGATAAGATCTCACTATGTTGTCCAGGCTAGTCTCAAACTCCTGGCCTCAAGTGATCCTCCCACCTTGGCCTCCCAAAGTGTGCGGGTTTTCTTATATCTTTGATCTGGCAGCTTGTCCAATGCATGGGGTATAGTTCCTTTTCTTTCTTTTTTTTTGAGATGGAGTTTCATTCTTGTTACCCAGGCTGGAGTGCAATGGCGCGATCTTGGCTCACTGCAACCTCTGCCTCCTGGGTTCAGGCAATTCTCCTGCCTCAGCCTCCTGAGTAGCTGGGATTACAGGCACGCACCACCATGCCCAGCTAATTTTTTGTATTTTTAGTAGAGACGGGATTTCACTATGTTGACCAGGATGGTCTCCATCTCTTGACCTTGTGATCCACCCGCCTCGGCCTCCCAAAGTGCTGGGATTACAGGCATGAGCCACCACGCCCAGCCCCAGTTCCTTTTCTTTTATTTCTTCTACCTCCAGTCCTCCTTCAAACAGTTTGGAATGTGAGTCTGTTGGATATACTGTACTAGACTTTTACTAAAGATCTATAGATTAAGAGTCCTTTGCAGGGACATAGATGAAGCTGGAAACCATCATTCTTAGCAAACTGACACAAGAACAGAAAACTTAACACTGCATGTTCTCACTCATGAGTGGGTGTTGAACAATGAGAACACAAGGACACACAGAGAGGGGAACATCATACACTGGGGCCTGTCCGAGGGTGGGAGGTTAGGGGAGGGATAATGGCATTAGGAGAAATATCTAATGTAACTGATGGTGTGGTGTATGCAGCAAACCACCATGGCACTTGCATACCTGTGCAGCAAATCTGCATCTTCTGCACATGTACCCCAGAACTTAAAGTATTATGAAAAAATAGAAACATTAAAAAGAAGAGAGGGTTTATTATCATATACCATCTAAAACGAATACATTCTATATTATATCAGAGATACTTAAAGATTTTTGTTTTTGTTTTTAAGAGTCCTTACTGGCAGTCTTGTGAAAACTATAGACGCTTCCAAATATTATGTTTCTAAATTCATGCCATAAAATATACAGGATTACAAAGAAAATGAATTATGTTAAAATAAAGTTATCAAATATTTAAGAAAAAAGTTGGTGATACAGTGATGTGAAGTGCTTCTTTATTAATAATGCATTCAATAACATGATATACAGGTTAGACAGAAATTGATTATAATATCAAAGTAATGATAAGTATAAATAATATTTTGAAATGTATGCAACACTGTAATATGATATGAGAACATCTGTGATTTCTATTGATTGCAAAGCCAGGAAAGTTACCAATAACTATTGTGAGTGGTTGTTTATATATTTATAATTGAAGAAAATGTTAATTTTTATTGGAGGTTGGTGAAAATAAGCTGTGATTTTTCCCCCAAGTCAGTTCAACGACTCCCTGAATTCTATCTGCACATCACTTGGGATCCATAGGCCCTGGATTAAGATTCCTTGTATTAAATATTCCGGTTCTTCAAAGTCCATTTGGCTCTCCACATGGGTAACACTATGCCATGTTAAGCCCCGTTCTTTCGCCATACTATTTAATTTTTCTCTCCCTTTCTCTCCTCTCAGTTTGTTCTAGGATACTTGGAATTCTTTTCTCTTTGTTAATTTGAGTGATTCTATAATATCTGATTCCTAATTTTAAAGGTATCTTCTGCCTCATCTTTGTATGTACACAATCCTTCAGGGTGTTTTCAATCAAAAGAACTGGTCATCTACTCCTTTTGTGTTAATAATTATGCCAGCCACCACTCACAGAGTATTTTCCATGGATGAGCATTGTTCTAAAGAGGGCCTTATTTCTTTTCATTTTCTCAAGGGGCAAAGCTTGCCCAAAGTCACACAGCTAGCAGAATGTGGAGTCAGCTCTTACCCACGGTACTAGGCTGCTTTCCATTAGTAGCACCCAGAAGAAAATGAAATGGAGCTATTTGGGTCTTTCTTTTCATAGGGTTGGCCATCTTTAGAAGGCAATTATTTTAAAATAGCATTTTGTTTCCTCTGGTGGTACATTTCTAAATCTTTCACAGTGGTGCTGGTTTTCAATGCTTTGGCTAGCTAGGCTCTGGATCTTCCTAGGAACTGCTAGGAGAAAGCTAGTGCATAGGATGAAAGAGGACTGGAGCAAAAGACTCAGAGAAGCAGAAAGAGGGGATATGTCCAGGACTTCTTGGTCCAGTCTATCTAAAGGCCTGGCTGGAGCCTGCACCTTGGTTCTCAAGTGACTCCTGTGGCCTTCTATCATAGGCCCCTTTAGGCTCATTTCATCTTCAGTTGGCTTTTGCTACTTGCAACCAAACATATTTAACAAATACATAATTGACATTAATTTTAAAACCAGGAAAAGAATACATGTTATCAGCAAGCATTATCACTTATGAGGAAGGATTTATCATTCTTCCCAGCCCATGCCCCAGGATTGCGCCATTCCAGTGATAGCAGAAGTGATGCGAATGGTATTGAAAGTGATTCTGGGAAGGAAGGTACAAGAAAATGAAAATGCATATCCTTCTTTATGTTTCTACTGTGGTTTTTCAAGCATTGAAAGCCAGTACCACTGTGGAAACTTTAGAAGTGTAACACCAGAGGAAACAAAATGCTATGTTAAAATAATTGCCTTCTAAAGATGGCCAATGCTATGAAAAGAAAGACCCAAACAACTCCAAATGTAAACTAATGTCCACCTTGTATCTTAGCCACTCTTTTTGGGACAAATAGCCTTTTGTTGCTTGTGAAAGTTTATTTGTTAAATTGGTCTTTCTGTGTTTCCACTCTATGGGACTATATACTCCCACAAAGTAGCGTTCCTCTTTGTATCTACTGAATTCTAAATGCCCAGGAAAAGATGAAACACAAGACAGCCACCATGATGCTATTGATACTTGGTGGACTATGATGCTGGTGAGAGAGGTGTCTTCTATCTTGGTTTGTATTTATTAAGTCAGCCTCCTATCACCACCATCCGAAAGGCTAGCCCATAAAGGAAAGTTCCTGCACTCTGTTAGTGTTGGGAACAATTGTCTCAGGTCTTTTGCTCTTGTTTTAAACCTAGTGTTGTTCTAATTCTTCCAGGCTCGAAGTTGTGTTTCGTCTCCTTGGCATGAAGTACCTGCTTTCCTTAAGAAATCTGGTTTCGTCTTTGGGCTTACTTGGGTAGGAGATCATAGTCATCTTTAGAATCTCAACCCCAGGCCCTGGCTTGCCAGCAAACACTTGGATATGGGATGCCAAACTTGAATGTATTTGGAGTAGAGGTGGGTAATATGAACCAGGTGACAGGGATGGTTGTTTTGGTCAGAATCCTTTCATTTTTATGCCAGTGAAACCCAATTCAAAGCAGTGTAAGCAAAACAGGTAACATTTTAAACAATGAAAACTATGGATGTGGCTGAATCCAGGTGGCCCAACAATTTTCAAAGAGCTTCTCTCTTTTATTTTTCCTTTTGTCTTATTTGCTGCCTTCGGTGTATATTTCATGTTAAATAAGTTCTTTTTTTTCCTTTTGGCAATTAGTGACCTCTAGCAGTTTTAGACTTACCCAGGCCAGTCTTGTGATCCCAGTGACAGAATAAAAAAAAAAATCTATCCCAATATTGGTAAAACAGATATATTTGTACCTTGGGCTCAAATTTTGGACCAGTGATGGAATCATATGACATGGGGAATGGGAAGGAGAGAGGTGTGCTGGAAGATGAAAACAACAGATTATCCACTGCCATGGGAATGGCCAGAAGGGTAATTATGTGGGAAAGACGGGTAAGGGAAGTGATGAAAGTCAGAGCAACAGTGGTGTTGTTGTGAATCTGGTCATGGAAATGGTAGTGCTGGCTATGGTAGTGGTAGGGTATTGGTGATTGTGAGAGATACTCCTTCTTGTTCCAGATCCTACTAATTCCAAGACCACAAGCCAGGAGGATGGTGTATCCAACCCTAATACTAGTGCGGCTCTTGCCTTTAAGGGCAGAAAGTGCTACATGTTTGTCCTAGAAAAAAATTCAATGGTTCCTGAGTCAGCAAGCTCCCCACGTTTGTGGAAGCAGATCACATGGTATCTCAGAAACATACCTATGAATGTGAGGAAAAAAACAGAGAAAAATAAGCCTCCACCACCAGGATGGCAGGAAATGTGGTCAGCTTTCTTGGAGGTGAAGCCAAGATGAGAGGTCGTTGGCTTGTGCTAATGAAGAGGCACAGAAACTGCTGATTTAAAGAATAATAATAAAAAAGCACCCTGGGGGACATTTTATTGCACTTAGAAAATGTCCAATTTCATCTTCCATATAAAAAAGTAAAAAAAAAAGGCACATTTTGATTTTCATAAAGACCAATAGATTAATATAGAAAGAAGAAGTTCCCAGCCAAAAACTAAGCCACAGTTGTGTTCATGTGTATGCCTGAGCTAACTCCTCTGGCCTCATGTGAGCCTCTGCATTTGGCATGCAGATCCCTTGTTCTGTAAAAACTATTTCAGGAACACTTTGAAAAGGCTGCCCAGTGATGGCTGCCTCATTTGGGATTTATTATAATATCATTAGGAGGGGTTATATCACTTGGTATAATGTCAGACACATTGTAGCCTGTGGTTTTATGATGTGGACAAATATCACACTCAGGAGGAAGATGGCTCTGAACAAATCAGTTCCATCTGGGTCCTACTGTAAATACAGCTTTTCCCTTCTGCTGTGGAGGGTGGATTTTCATCCTCTTCTGGTCCCCTGACCTTCCATTCTGCAGGGTCTTTCTTTTCTTGACCTCCTTCCTCCTCAATCCCTGGGGCCTAGAAGGGAGAGAGGAAGGGGGGGGGAATATGAGAGAGAGAGAGAGAGAGAGAGAGAGAGAGAGAGAGAGAGAGAGAGAGAGAGAGTTCTTGAGACCCCAAAACCGAATAGAAGAAAGAAGGTGCTTGTCAAGCTCAAAGGATGCAGAAAGACTGGGGAATTTGCCTTTATCCAGTACCTGCCATGCGGCTGAAACTGTGTTAGATATTTTCACCTGTCTCATCTCACCTCATTTTTACAATGAGCCTATAGAGTGATAGATAACGTCACTATTTTACAAAGAAATACTAAGACTTACGTGTTTAAAATAAAATCTTTTTTTTTTTTTTTTTTTGAGACAAGGTCTCACTCTGTTGCCCAGGCAGGAGTGCAGTGGCACAATCTTGGCTCACTGCAGCCTTGACTTTCCAGGCCCAAATAATTTTCCCACCTCAGTCTTCCAAGTAGCTGGAACTACAGGTGTGTGCTACCACTCTTAGCTAATTTAAATATATATATATATATATTTGGTAGAGACAGGGGTCTCATTCTGTTGCCTAGGCTGGCCTTGAACTCCTGAGTTCTAGAAATCCTTCCACCTCGACCTCCCAAAGTGTTGGGATTACAACCATGAGCCACTCAGCTGACCTCAAAATAAAATTTTGATTCAAGTCAGTAATCTAGTGAGTGGGGAGTTTTGAAGCTTATCTGAAGTTCATTCCAAAGCCTGTGTTCTTTCATGGAATTCTGCTATCCCCAGCATCTGTACGTCCATGAATAAACTATTCACAGGAGGTAAGAAAACAAGAAATGTGGATACAAGTTGTATTTGGTCAAAAACATGGTTATTTTTATTTATTTATTTATTTATTTATTTATGAGATGGAGTCTCGCTCTGCCGCCCAGGCTGGAGTGCAATGGTGGGATCTCGGCTCACTGCAACCTCTGCCTCCCGGGTTCAAGCAATTCTCTTGCCTCAACCTCTAGAGTAGCTGGGATTACAGGCAAACAAGTCACCATGCCAGGCTAATTTATGTACTTTGAGTAGGGATGGGGTTTCACTATGTTGGCCAGGCTGGTCTAGAACTCCTGACCTCATGATCCTCCCACCTTGGGTTATTTTAAAAGCAAAGAAGAGCAGGTACAGCCTCCTTGCAGAACTCTTTGGCTTTTTTGAATAAAGTTAAGTATCTGCCTATCCTATGAACTAGGGATATCATTCCCAAGAGAAATGAGTACCTAGGTACAAGTCTACAAAAAAGACATGTACAAGATTGTTCACAGCAGCTGTTTCGTAGTAGCGCCAAACTGGAAACAACCCAAATACACATCAGCAGAAAAATAGAGAAACAAACTGCAGTGTGTTCATATGGTAGAATACTACACAGCCATAAAAAATAGTAAACTAAGGATATATGCCACAACATGGATGGATCTTATAAATAGCATATTGAGCTAAAGAAGAGAGACATGAGAGAAAATTTAATGTATGATTCTAGTAATATAAAATTCGAGAATGAAGAAAATTACTGATATCTAAAGAACTTAAGCTCAAGAGACAGCTAAAGATCTAAAAATGTTAACATTAAGATAACGATCTTAATCTTTGATTAAACTATATTAATATTATAGGTTAAGATATTTATCAATATCTAGCTAGTGAAATTACTAATATCTAAAGAAATCACCTTCTTTCGCCTTTGTTACTTTTCCTCATACTTGAAATTTCTATAACTGGAATCCCACCTTACCCAGCAACACCGCTGCTACGCTCACCCTTTTACAAAGGTGAAAGGAGTTATTCTGGGCTAGGAGGTGGATAGTGCCCAATAAGGAGCAAGAGAAAACTTCCTGAAGCTATGGACCTGGATAGTTATTTATACATAGGTAAAAAATTAATTGAGTTGTATACTTAAGGTTTTGTTGTTTATAGACTAAATAATCAAAAAGCAGAACATAATAAAGAAATATTAAAACAATCAGTTGAAGTGATAGGAAAAGGTGGTCAAACTTGTCACTGTCAGTGCTTTGGTTTTCAAAAATTGGCTATTTGGTTAATTTTAACTCTTAAAAAAAGGTAGTATGGACTTGTGGAAAGATATTTCTTATGCTTTGGTTTTCATAAATTGGCTATTTGGTTAATTTTGACTCTACTCTTAAAACAAGGTAGTATAGACATGTGAAAAGATATATGTTGTGCTATAATATTGGATGTTGGATGTTCAGGAAGAATAAATACATGGTTGATTGATTTATTTCTAGTTCTTTTTAATATAGACAATGAGGTGTCATTCTCTTCCCTGATAAATTGTTACTCACATCTCCTGCCTGCTCTCTACCCATTTCCTGTTGCCTTTATTCTTCCTCCCACAACTGCTATCACTAGCACATTTGTATTACAGAGTTTAACAGGTCAGAGGATTTTAGGTGAATAGAGAGAAAAGGAAAATGAAAAGCCGACTTCTTTCATTTTGGTGTTAAAATATAATGAAGTACTTTCCATGGGTTTTATTTTATTATTTTCAGAAAGGCTCTTGTAACAAGTCAGCTCATAAATTGGCATGGCATCCTGTTTGTTTCTGCCAAAAAGTCAGTCAAAGTGAGAGTATTAATTTATTTGCACAGATATGTGTCAAATTCACTTAAACAATGCTGGGATATTAACACTGTTGCATTCTATTAAGGAATGCAGACTTGATTTTATCACCATCCCTCTAAGGAGAGCAACTATATTTTGGGAGGGGTTTTTATGATATTTATTTATGTTCTATTATGTTTTCATTTATTTCTATGGCTTCAGTGAAGCCTGAAAGAACAATTCTCAAGCAAGCTGAGGCTGTGTAGACAGATACTCTGAGTAGTTTAGATAATTTATCTACACTGTCTTACATCATGAAGTTGCTGTTCAGTTCCCTGCATCTCTTTGTGTAGCTATGGGTTATTTGGGCCAGAGATCCTGTTCCCCTGAATCTTCAGGGAGTTTCTCTTCACTCTGGTAGCTTAAGTATGATTTCTAAAGGCTGCCTTTGGCCTCTCTGCTCTTCTGTGTGGATGCAGCTAATGACCTCAGTGTCTACCTAATGGCATCTTACTCTGCAGTGATGGCTGTTCTGAATACAGAGTGGGGGAATGGTGATGGGTCAGGATGAGTGGAAAAGTAATAGTTTCATGATGGAAATGCAGACAACTCTTGGATTAAACTCAGTGCTCGAATCTTTCTCTGTATGGACCATGTCATGTTCTCTATTTCTGTAATTGAAAAAAAAAGTGAGAGCACAGTTTGTATCATCACTGGTGGAGTATTAAGTTGTCTGGGCTGGCACAAAACAGTGGACAGAAGAGCCAACTGCTGACCTCAGTAACACATGCCTAACTCCTAGTGCAAGGTTTGGCTTGGTAATAAGATCTTGGTCATAATTACTCATGGATGCTCATGGTTATCTGGACTGGGACTTACACCCTCCCTGTCCATGGCAAGCAGTCAGACCCTGCTGAGAGATGTGCAATTCATAAAATCCTTCTATGTAACTAAGTCTGTGGTTGCTATTAGTCTGCAAAACATGAGAATAATAGGACTAATTAAAAAAATTTAAACCCTTAGACTTTTATTTCACTCTGTTCCTTATAAAATAGTTGTTTTCTCAGCTACATTGAGGCACTTAAAATATCAATCTGCTTAGTTTTAAAGAATGTCCAAATGTTTTCATGTTTTCTGATGTACCCCAGTCATTCTTGGCTTGCTTAATAAGCTCTACAAATATTTATTGAGTCCCTACTATGTGCTAGACATAGTTCTAGGCAATGGGGACCAAGAAGATAAAGAGGTAGAGAAGTTTCTCATTATTAGAGGACTTAGTTCTAGGGAGGGAGACAACAAGAAGGGAATAAACAAATATAAAATGCCAGGTGACAGGGTTAGTGGATAGAGAAGATGGTGCAGGGAGTATGGTTGTAGTTAGGTAATCAGGAAGGATTTTCTGTTAGAGCAGAGTCCTGGATGAAGTGAATTAGAAGGCCACGTGGCTCCCTGAAAGAAGAGTTGGTGATGGGAATAGCCATCTTGGCCTACCCTCATGGAGAAAGATGAAGAAATGTGCAAGATAATATGGCCCAGAGATCAGGTGAAATCACTAGTCTATGGACCTCTGGATCGATGGAGGTCCTTCCTAAGAGTTGGAATCCCCAAAAGCCAACATTTTGATGGTCATCTTAGGCTCTGAGGTTCACCTCTGAAAGTGCACTTACTGATCCATGCCATATTAAACCAGGCATGGTCAGCTCCTTCCTTGATTGATTATTCCCCTGCCTTACGCATATACCAAAATAATAACCCATTAGACTTTAGCAATGGCTTGGCATGTAGGAATACCAATATGGCACCTATATCTGAGCTTCACAGCTGCTTCAGAGTAAACATTAGATAACCTTCTTGTTTGAAATGCCCTTGGGTCCCAGGACCTCTGGGGAAGCATCACTACTCCCCAGACAACACAACTCTCAACCTCCTGATAACTTGATGGCTCTTTGATTCCTTTCCCCCTTCTCTACCTCTCCTTCTCATCCCCTCTTTCAGGGATGGCTCTTGGAATCTCCAAATTCCGCTGACTTTATTGGGTATTGGCTCTTTCCAGCTTCAGCTCCATCTTTGGCCAATATTTGTATATCGAAACTTATCAACATGCTCAGCAGAACATGAGCCTTTTATTAAACAGCACTCCACATTTTCTTTAGAAGGCAGCAGTGATTAGAGAGAGAAAAATGCCAAGAAAGAAGCACTGTATGTATAGATCTTATGTTCTGGGGCAGTATGTTCTGCTGGGTTTGTCTAGTGGTTAAGTCTAGGGTTGCATCTTCAGGAAGGGAAAGGACTGGGTGCTATGGATAAGAATCATATGAAGAAGAGACAGACCCTACAAAAAGAACTGAGAACGTAGAAGGTAGACTTCAGACCAGTGATGTTCTCTCTTCAGGCTTTGTTCTCTTGAGCTTAAGTATTCAGAATGTGGTCATGGGCTTCCAGAAATAGAGGTTTATGCTTTATCTGGGGAGTGCAGTCCTGTGACTACATGAGTTGATCACCTGGAGAGACTTTTAGGGGAAGAGGGCATGTACAGCCAAAGAACCAGACTATGCACAGTGGCTCATGCCTATAACCCCAGCACTTTGGGAGGCTGAAGTGGGAGTATCTCTTGAGCCCAGAAGTTTGAGACCAGCTGGGACAATATGGTGAGACCTCATCTCTACAAAAAAAAAAAAAAAAAAAAAAAAAAGCTGGTGTGGTGGCACACACCTGTAGTCCCAGCTATGCAGGAGACTGAGGTGGGAGATCACAAGCCCAGGAGGTCAAGGCTGCAGTGAGCTGAGATAGTGCCACTTCATTCCAGGCAATGTATCCATCAGCATTCCATAGGCACATTTTCTTTGACCTAGTGTTTCCACTTATGGAAATGTGACCACTTTCATATGACATATTGTGATAACAGATCACTAGAAACCACCTTAATGCACATCATTGGAGACTCAATGTAAAACGTGATACATTGATAGATGCTTATAATTGTAGCCATTGAAAAGAACAAAGGCCCTGCTCCTGGAGGGACATAGAATGATATCTAAGATATGCTGTCCAGTGGAAAAGATGAAGGGCTGTGAAATGTATACAGTAGGCTTTATCAATGGAGTCTTGAAAAAATGTTTCTATGGATAAGGTGTTCTGTGAATTAGTGTTAGATTGAGCTGTATCTCACCTGCTTGGCATGGTTCCTCCCAACCTGGGTAATCTGGTTCTCTGGGCATTTTATGCAGACTTCTGGCATGGTTCCTGGAGCATAGTAGGTCTCCATCTCTGCTTGGATTCCCCTGGGGATGGAGCTTATTATTTCATTTTCCCTTGCTGGACAGTTCTAATTCTCAGGGAGAGTGAACTCCTCTGCCTCTTTTTAACTCCTAGCCGGGAGTTCTGGCATGACTCCGAGAAGGGTCACTCTTGTTGATAGTGCCCAGTCCTTGCTTGGTTGTATCGGTTCTCAATCAGATGTTCTTCCAGATTCTCAGTAGCTCCCACACTGCCTTTAAAGCTAAGAAGAACCTTCCACACTTTTGAGATGGGCTTTGCTCCTAGTGCATGGTCAGCCTGCTTGGGTACTGCTGCTAATGCCTCAAGTCTCTCTCCACATGTAGCGAGTGCTTCCTTGCTGCGTTCTTGGACTCCTACAGTAGTTCTGGCAAATTAGTGGGACAGAACTTTCAAAAGGCTTGTCTGGCTGTCTCTAACTTTGAGGCTGTCAGCCATCTCAGCTCAGCTGTATGTAGTTTAATGAATTATTACTCTTTTGTGCCTGTGCCCTGAGGTGATTCCTTACCACAAAGGGCAAGCTTAAAAAATCAAATAAATAAATACTAATGAACAGGGAAGCAAGGCTTGGAGAGGTTAATTGCTTTTCTGGGGTTGCAAGGCAGTAAGAGGGGAGCTGGGTTGGCTGCCACCTCCTCTGTGCTCTGGCCACTTTGCCATTTCACTGCCCCAGAGAGGCCCACTTAAAAGCGAACATATAAATGGAAGTAACTTTTTCAGCAACTTATTGGGTCTTTTCCCACTTAGGAATATTGATTTTTCTTCTCACTGAACCTGGGATGAAGGCGAATGGTTGAGTCTTTCTGAGTCTGAGCACCAAGTAGGTGGGCATGGTCCCAGCTTGAGTTGGTGTCAGTGACTGCACCTGGGAAGTGGTCTCCAGAAGCCCATGTCCTCTCTGCAATAGACGGATTATGTAAAAAGCTCCGAGACACCACAGAAACCTGGCCTGGTTGATACCTGAAAGGAGGGAGGTGTATGGCGTACATTCTACTGCTCTAATCATGCCACTTTAATGAGATACAAAATTGTGCCAGTTTCACAATTATGATATATATCAGCACTTAATTATATGTACAGGATCTTGTATTCAATTGAGTACATGCAAATGGAAAAGAGATTTTCATCTTAAGTGTCTCTCCCACTCTCCCTAACAAAGAACTTTCTAGGGGTTTTAGACATATGGGCATAGTGGAGAATCGACTTGTACCACATGCCAGCATCTTCTGGCTTTCAAAACAATGAGGAGATACAGAAAATCCATGACTAGAGAGCTAAGAACACTGAATAAATAAAGACGAACATGATAAAAATATAGTGTCTTTTGATAGCCTAGGCAAACATGTCTGGCTTCAATTTGTGGGGATTGTCTTATTGTTAAATGACACAAACATAAAAAAAGAGCTAATAAAAATTCTGTGGCTAAAGGTCTTTTTAAAAAGTACTAGAAAAGCAAGTTCAGAGTCATGGGCTGCATTTGTTACTGATTATGAGCAGAAATGGGGAAAAACATTGACCCCTGTGACTTGGCTCTGAATGTGCTGATGAAGCCCCTGGGATCTCCCTGCATGTTACTTTCTTTATTTTTCAATTATTATCTTTATTATTATTATACTTTAAGTTCTGGGGAACATGTGCAGAACGTGCAGGTTTGTTACACAGGTACACATGTGCCATGGTGGTGTGCTGCACCCATCAACCCGTCATCTACATTAGGTATTTCTCCTAATGCTAACCCTCCCCTAGCTCCCACCCCCATGTCAGGCCCCAGTGTGTGATGTTCCCCTCCCTGTGTCCATGTGTTCTCATTGTTCAACTCCCACTTATGAGTGAGAACATGTGGTGTTAGGTTTTCTGTTCTTGTGTCAGTTTACTGAGAATGATGGTTTCCAGCATCATCCATATCCCTGCAAAGGACATGAATTCATCCTTCTTTATGGCTGCATAGTATTCCAGGTGTATGTGTGTAGAACCAACCCAAATGCTTATCAATGATAGCCTGTGTGTTGCTTTCTGATGCCCATAGATGCTGGGATAAGGAGCAAGGAGGGAGGGCTTCACGCCAGGCCAGTTTTATTGTAGGAATGGCTTTGTGAAGGGCTCTTGTGACACTCCAGGATCCGCTTTGAGGAATTTCTCTAGTAAGCAGACTCTCTGAAAGAGAGACCTTGTGGGAGGAAGTAAGGTTCAACTATCTAAAATGTCCCTGGCTTTGTCTTAGGTACTGGGAATACCTCTGGCATGTAGAGGGGCCACTGATTTTAGGGACTTTCTTCTTTCTACTTGATGACTCCCGGGACAATCTGGGGAGCCAGGTCTTGGTAACAGGTTGGCTGCCCTCTGTTTATGTTCTTGTAGAAACACTGACTCTAGGGAGAAAAACTGACCCATCTGTTAAGACATCATCCAGACCTGCTACCATTATTTTTCCATTCATTCACTCATCCATTCATTTATTCATTCTTCTCGTGAGCTTCTAGTATGTGCCTGTCTAAACACTAAGGCTGTAGGAATGAATAAGATGAGGCCGGGCGTGGTGGCTCAAACCTGTAATTCCAGCACTTTGGGAGGCCCAGGCGGACAGATCACAAAGTCAAGAGATGGAGACTATCCTGGCCAACATGGTGAAACCCCATCTCTACTAAAAATACCAAAAAATAGCTGGGCTTGGTGGTGTGTGCCTGTAGTCCCAGCTACTTGGGAGGCTGAGGCAGGAGAATTGCTTGAACCTGGGAGGCAGAGGTCGCAGTGAGCTGAGATCGTGCCACTGTACTCTAGCCTGGTGATCGAGCAAGACCATCTCAAAAAAAAAAAAAAAAAAAAGATGTATGAATAAGACCTAATTCTGTCCTGCAGAGTCTTGCAGCCCAGTGAAGAAGAGCATACAATAAAGTATAGATAGAAGACCTCTGGTGAGTCCTAGCATAGCAGAGATTTCCCAGAAGCACAGAAGCAGGTGTCGTAAATGCTGCCCTGGGTGGGAATGATTTTGCAAAGGGGACAATGATTGAAAAGTGTCAAGAGAGTTTCACCAGGAGGATATATTGGAGAGAGAGATTATTTCTGGTAGAGGGATTTGGGTGATAAAAGGCAAAGAAACCTGAAACAGCTGAGAATTTTGAGGGATCTGCAGGCTTGACATCTAGAAACAGGTTTCTAATAAAGTGCCTTGATCATTCTATCCAACATAACCCATTTCAGTGATTGCTTTTCGATTTACATCTAGGGCTCCATCCAAGTGTCTGGCATCCTCCATGATAATGAGGATGGATAAATGGAAACTAATATTAGAAAACCAGGTTTGTCCAGAAGGGGTTTCAAGTCCAGGAGAGGTAAAAGCATGCAGATAGCCTGTCCAAGGCATTGCAGTGATTAGTGCATTAGAGAGGCACAAGCAGGTAATTGCAGGAAACAGAGGAGATACCACATGCTGGAGAAGCAGTCCAAGAAGGCTTCCTGGAGAAGGCTAAATTTGAATTGGGCCTTCAAGGATGGAAGACAAAAGACATCCTCCTATGCATGAACAAAGACGTGGGAATTCCCTAGGCTGTGCGAGATTATTTCTGCTATCAAACGTCAAGCTAACTTCCAAAACATTAGTTTACAAACCAGGTTCTGTAGCAGAATCCCTTATTGAGAGCAAGGAGGAATTAAACAGAAATTTCTGGGACTGACTCCTAGAAATTCAGATTTCAAGTGGAACACACATTTTAGTGAATTCCTCATAGGATGCTGATACCCAGAACACAGAAGGGATCCATCTGATGGTGGCAGGAGGGAGGGGAGGACTCGCTGGGAGTACACAGATGTGGGTTCAAATCACGAATTTGCCTCTGATTTGCTCTGTCACTCAAGGCAATATACTTAGTTCCCTTCAGCTTCACATTATTTGTTGCCAAGAGGTGATAATAACAGCCCAGAAGGGTAGCTATGAAAATAAATGAGATATTTGTCACAGTGCTAACATAATTTCTGACTAACAGTACGTAGGGGATAAATCTGAGTTTTCTTCCTCTCCTCTGTTTAGTAAAAATGGCATATATCTTTTGGGGTGGTCAAAATGCCCAAGAGGCATAGTTCTTGGCCCCAAGAAAGCACTGGTCGCAGACAGGCAGGGCATTTCCCGTTCTCGAATAAACTGTTAGGCCAAGGGAGTCTCCTGGACCTCAGCATCTCTTTCCTGCCTTAGATAATGTCTAGCATTCTCCAGCTATGCCCTTTAAACCTGGGCATTTAACAGTTTTTGTGTCCTGTGAATATGCAAATATCCCTAAGGAATGTTAGTGGATTAAGCCCCTATGAACTCACACCTTAGAGTGAGTGAAGTACTGGCTGAATGCTAACCTAATAGAGGAGTGTCAGCTCTTTAAGCCTGCAAACTGGTAATCAGGTCTAGTGGTTTTAAAATTCTGCTCCATGAAGCTCTAGAAGTGAGCCCACAATATTTGGTTGTGCTCTGGACAACTCTAGGGGGAGCCAGCCTCATAGTCTACAACATGCCCTGTATCTCCTAAGGTTGTGCAGTGTATAACCCGCACAACTGTCTATGGTGGCTTGCCCTAAGGGTTTCCAGGGAGTTGGTTTTGGAAGGAGGGTGGGGAGTCTGGCAGGCAGAGGTGGCTACAGGTCCCCACTTGCCTTCAGAAAAGCCCTGCGGTATAAAGTAGGATTTTGTGGAAGGTTTTCTTTAAAGATAAAGCAAAGGATAAGCCAGGGCCCTATTCGATCTCCCTATTTTGCAATTGGGAAACTAAGGTACCACTGTTAGAATGTGGGAGAGCCAGCACTACTCCCCAGGGTTCTTTGGCCTAGGAGGACAGGGTAGGACAGGCATGAGGGTTGGGGAGTGCTCCATTCCAGTAATGTGTCTGGGCAGGAAGAGGAGGTTCTGGCCAGAGTAACCTTCCAGAAAGGACAGTTTTGAAGAAGTCAAGCCTCTGGTCACAGGTGGAGCCTTAGGCCTGCCTCCAGGGAAGCTCAGCGCTCCTGCTAAGCAAAGGTGTCAGGAACTGAGGCATTTTCGGATTGCCTGTCATTCAGGCAGGCAGCAGCTAATGGAGGCCTGCCTAGGCCAGAGCTGAGGCCTGGGACCATGCATTTGCTCATCAAGGCCAGGGAGAGGCTTTGAAGAATCCACTTCCCCTTTTCCCTGCTGAATTATAAGAAATGGAGAGAGGAGCACTCAGCCAGGAAGGCAGGCCAAGGCGGCCCCTGAAGGAAAAGGAAAGTGAGCTGAGGGTGTGTGTGGGTGGGGCGGGATGCCCCTCCCTCCACCTCCTCCTCCTCCGAGCTTCCTGCTGGGGGCACCTCTCAAAGCCTCCTGGGGAGCCTAGGCCTGCTCTCCGGCAGGGGAGTGAGCTGGGCCCGCGGTCAGCCTTCCAGACTCAGGACCTCCAGGCCTGCCTGTGGGTCTGGTTCTCACCTCAGGGATCTCCTGGGAAAGCAGAGCAGGCGGGCCTGCCTGGAGCACTTTCGGGCAGCAATGACTTCAGTGCTTGTCCCCAAAATAAATGCACCACAGACAAGACAATGTGGTCAGGGGCTGAGGAGTTACTGTAAATACCAGCCCGGGGCTTCCTATTTCTGTTTCTGTGACTCCCAGCGGGGTAGGCGCTGGCCAGCCCCTTCCCAGTGCACTCTGTTCTCACTGCCACATCCAAGGAAAAGCTTTGGCCTGGAATTCTTCATCCAACTGTCCCTGGGACCCCTTTTTTGGGTTTGCAGAAGGGGCATGACTCCCACCCCCAAGCAGGGCTTAGGCTGAGCCTGGCTTTCCCCAAGAAAGGGATGCAAACACTAAGTGTTGGCAGTGTGCCGAGTATTCACATGCTTTTTGGCCTCACATCAAGCCCTAAAGTTTGCAGAATCAAAACAGTAGCATCTAATCCTTAAGAGCACTGTCTTTACCTATGTATGCCTAGTGTTCCATTATTGGAACGCTAAGCTTGTGGGAGTTACTTATATCCTACTGCTCCAGGTCACCGCCAAGGTCTGATTTTTCACAGAAAAATTTTTAACCTTTGTCATAAATGGGTTAAAGGCTTTACATGGTTTAGTACATATGGTCCTTACCATAGTCACAGGATATAGATCTTGTCTATACCCATTTTATAGATGAGAAAATCAAAGCAAGATGTAAAGGTGCTTGCCCAAGACACTCCAGCAGTAAGCTAGGAGTCAAAACCCAAGCGGCCTGACCCCCGACCTGTATTTGTAGCTAGCAGCCTGCACAGGGCAATGGTGTTAATCACCTTCTGCAGATGGAGGGAACAATGTGCAAAGAAGGGTTCAAGGTCATGTGGTTAACGAGTTGGGGGTGGACGTGAATCCAGGCTTGGTGGGCTCCAAAGTTCCTCCCACTGCACTGGGGCACCTCCTAGAGGCAGGACAGCAACATATCGTCGAACATTTGTTCTGATCTCTTTCCAGCTTCTGGGCAGCTGACACCCTGGCTGTAGCTGTCTCCCATGGTCAGTGCTTAGGGAGGGATGGATCAGCATTCTCACATACCCACATGAAGGCTTCCAATTTAAGTTTGCCGTTTCCAAGGACAGATGGTCCCTGCCTTTGGGAGGCTGCTCTGGTTGTGGTGTTTCTTGCCTTTCAGTTACTGAGTGCTCTCAAAGTATATCTCCCTCAGAGTCCTCTCACTCTTGAAGAAGCATGCTACATCTGTGAACTGACCCTACCAGGAAATCTCACAGCAGTCTCTGAGGGTGTCTGGTCAACCTAGAAAATGGGCAGGTAGCTCATCCTATTCAGCACCTCTGCTGTAGAAGGGAAAACTATGGAAGCCAGGCATTTTCCTCCTAAGGGGAACTAGTTAGTAGGTTTGCACGTAGGGAAAGAAGAGACAGTGGTCTGAGTTGACCACATGGAACAAAACTTAAATGCTGTGTCATTTCTTTCAAGCAGATCTACTGAGGCCAGGTGGGAGCCAGGAATACCTTCCTGTTCATCTAAGGTATCTGATAAGACATTAGCATTGGGTGACAGTATGTTGCTTTCTGCATATAATAGAATTGTGGAATGTCATCTGGTTTACCTTCTTGCTTTGGCTACTAAGAAGCTCATAACTTAAATTTGTACTTAATTCTTATAATTCTTCTCAAAAAAGAAGTTATTGGAATACTTCTACTCCCTTCATCTTCTGCATAGTGGCTCTTGGGTTTTGTTTAGGATAGGTCTAAAATGTGTTCATTTTATGTGAACTCATTTATTGTAAGTCACCCTGGATTCAGAGTCTAAATAAAATAAATTTTATAAACACATTTTGCAACTAGTATGTGCCAAGTACCATACAGTTTAATTTCATTCACTACCCATTTGTTGTTTGCTTGTTTATTTCTCAAATTTGTTTATTTCTCAAATATTTGTTGAGCACCTTCCATATGCCAAGATGCCTGTCTTAGATTGCCTGTGTTGCCATAAGGGAATACCTGAGGCTGAATAATTTATAAAGAAAGCAGATGTATTTGGCTCATAGTTCTGCAGGCTATACCAGGAGCCTGGCATCAGCATCTGCTTCTGGTGAGGGCTTCAGGGAGCTTCTACTGATGGTGGAAGGAGAAAGGGAGGAGGTGTCACATGGTGAGAGAGGAGAGGGAGGTGCCTGGCTCTTTCAACAATCAGCTCTCATGAAAACTCACAGAGCAAGAACTCACTCATAACCTCCAGGATGGCAGCAAGCTCTTCATGAGGGATTGGAGACCATGACCCAGACACCTCCCACCAGGCCCCACCTCCAACACTGGTGATCATATTTCAACCTGAGATTCGGAAGGGACAAATATCCAAACTACATCAGTGTCATTGTTGGTGCTGGGGACACTGGTGGGCAGGTCAGGCAACGTCCCTACTGTCCTGGGGGTCACCATATAGAGAGGGAGTCAGGCATTAAACAAAAAATGCACATGGGTAAACACACACTGCACACAAACACTCCAAAAGCACTCCATACAATACACACACTCCACATGCACAAACACATTCACATAGCGGGCCAGCTAGTGTAAAGTGTTATGTGAAAAAAATTAATAGGGTAAGAAGTGAGAGGAAGTCTGAGTGGTGGGGCAGGGAGGTGAGACATGGCTGTTTTGCATGGGTCACCAGGGGAACCCTCCTGGTTTAGCTGACCTATGAGCCGAGACCCAAACAAGAAAATTGCAGTCACATGATAATCGGGAAATGCAGGTAGTGCCTATGACCTTTACAACAGTCTGGGGGGCATTAAGGGAATCAATGGCTTTTAAAAAATTAATTGTTTTAATAGAGGGGGAGTCTGAGGCTCAGAAATTTAAAATTTAAAATTTGAAGCTGAATCAGGCTTCTGTCCCAGGCCCCATGTCATTTCTGTCAGAGTGAGGCACAAAGATGTGTGTGAAGGGTTTAAGGCCAGACCCACCTGACTTTGCATTCCAGCTCCTCCATCTCATCGGCTCAAGGCATCAGAGTAAACTTTGGCAAGTTGTAACCGCTCTGTGCCTTGCTTACTCATCGGTAAAATGGGGATAAAAATAGTCCCTATCTTTCTGGATTGTCATAAGGATGAAATGGTTGGTTCAGTACGTGGCTGGAGGTTGAGGCCCGTTAACATAAGCCATTATTCTTATACATGTTGCTTGTCTTCCTTCAAAGGAGATCGGCTACAGACTTCCAAGTCACTCTGGCTTGTATGTAATGCCACGTTCTTCTTCGTCTCTTCCACAGGCTGGAGGAGACTTTCCCTGCAGCAGCAAAGGCTGCATGCTGAGACAAGCAGCCTCAGGGTGCAGGGTAGAATTGCTACACCATCTCCCTTGGGTGTCTCTTATCAGGGACTGATGGCAGCTCCAGACTAGAGCATTTGGAGGTGGTCTGAGGCGGGTATGGAGTGAGGAAGTTTCCCAAAGAGCCATAGAATGACTTATCCTTCCTGAAAACTGTGCCATAGAAAACCTAAGTTTTGCCTTCCATTCCACAGCAACTTTCTTTAAAAGTATCAGGGAAGGGAAGCGCACAGAGGAGGTGGAGCCAGTCGGTGCTACAGCGTAGGCTCTGAATTGGAATGCAGGTCCCCTGGGAGCCTGTCTGGACTTCCAGAGGCTGTTTTTTGCTCAAAATAGAGGCCTTAATGGCTTCCTGTTTAGATGTTATTGCTTTACCCAAGGGAGATGGTGTAGCGATTCCACCCTGCACCCTGAGGTAGAAGAGAGGAGGAGACCAGAGTGTTACCCTCTGAGGGCTGGCTGCACCCTGCCCTGTCTGGTACTTCTCTCCGACAACCACAGCTACTCTCTCCAGGCTTTCCCTCCCCTTTAAACTGAGGGGAGGTAATGGGTCCTCTGTGTTGTCAGCCCCTGGATGCTGCACCAACTCTTCTGGGTCTCCTTAACACTGCTCACACCCTTGTAAATGCTCCCTAAGATAAACTCTCCTCAGTTATCCCCATTCGGGAGACCATCTGTTTCTTTCCAGGACCAGCGCTCATATAAGCCGACAATGTATTTGCATTCTAGAAAATAATTCAGTGTTCCAGGCTAGAATATTGTTGATTTTTTTTTTTTTTTTTTTTTTTTTTGAGACAGAGTCTTGCTCTGTTGTCCAGGCTGGAGTGCAGTGGTGCATTCTTGGGTCACTGCAACCTTCGCCTTCCAGGTTCAAGTGATTCTCCTGCCTCAGCCTCCCGAGTAGTGGGACTACAGGTTCATGCCACCATGCCCATATATATATATAGTATTTTTAGTAGAGACAGGATTTCGCCATGTTAGCCAGGATGGTCTCAATCTTCTGACCTCATGATCCTCCGCTTCAGCATCTCAAAATGCTGGGATTACAGGCATGAGCCACTGTGCCCGGCCAAGAATATTTTGATTTTTAAAGAGACTTCTCATACCTATACTAAAGGAACACCGAATTTATTATTGTATCAGTGAAATGAGTTATCATAAATCACAAGTAGACAACTAAAAAATATAAATGGTTAATAAACTGAAAAATCAGTTCAACTGTAATAAAATAAACCACAAGTAAATAAAAAATCAGATCTAATTTTTACCCTCTCGAATCCTGTTGTGAAAATGCTAAGTGGGTTCCTTAGGGAAATGCATCAAGAGCCTTAAACATTTTTATTCTTGTGAGTCAAACAACTCTCTTGTGAAGTGTCCACTTAAGGAAATACACAGAGACGTAAAGATCTATGGACAAAAATGTACCTCTCAGGGATAGTCAGTAGTGACAAATTGGGAACAATGTTCATGTTCTACAAAAGAAGATTGGCTTAAGAAACAATACTTCATGTAGAAGTAAAGTAGTTAAGCACACAGGTACTCTGGCATCAAACCATCTGTTACATGTTCTGCCATGGTGTGTGTCGTCTCCTCTAACCCTTCCCATGGAAGCTGTGCTTGACAGGAGACACCTAGGAAGTGCTCAGTGAACATGAGCTTTTATAGATTTTTAAAACTTATTTTCTAGAAAGGATCCTCTATAGCTGTTAGGTGGATGCTTCTGAAGAATATTTAATGGTATATAAAATTATTTGTGGCATAAAATAAGGATCAATAAAAGAAGAATTTATAATTTAGATATAGAATAATCCTTATTATTTTAGCATGAAGGTATGTTAAAATGATAAGAGCCTTTAGATCTAGATGGTATGATTACTCTTGATTTTCACTTTCTTTAGTTTTCAAATTTAAATAATTTGAAAATAGATGATTAACTTCCTCCTTTTCTTCTTTCTCTCTCTTACTATGGAGACAGAGATGACACCATAAGAAGACAAAGTGAAGTGACCTACGATCCCATTTCCCAAATATCTTTTACACACACACACACACACACACACACACACACAATTTAAAATAGCACAGAAACAAAATCCAAAGTCTTCCTCTCACCTACAGTCTTCCCAAATGAAACCATTGGTAATAAATGCTTTGATTCATTGCAGAAGAAAGTATGTGCACATACCAGCAGATTCAAGTTCTTTTCAAATAAGCTTGTATTGATTTTATAATCAGAAAATTGTAGCATGTACGCATTTAAGATGTGGGCAGTTTTACTATCAACCCCTTGAGGAACAGGCTTGGGTCAAACAGCCTGTCCCCATCCCACTGGGGGATGATCAGGAGCAGAGGCACTACCAGTGGAGGGGGGCTGGAATCGGTTTTGTGGCCAGTGGCTGGGATGGGGAGGGGCTCTAAAATGCACACCTTTCATTGGTCCTCGGTTTCCTCATCATTGGAGTAGGACAGATCTTGAGCACTGCACATCTTATGTTGGGGCGAAAACCAGCATTAAGAGACTAATGTTGATTCCTGAGTTCAAGTATTACTGGTATCTGCTGGGCCTCCACGAGCATTGCTACCAGTCACTTTTCTATGTCCTTGAAAACATTCATCTTCAGTTTTTCCCAAGGACCTCAACTCTCTTGATTTCTCCAGTTCCCTAAAGCCCCACCATCTGGATCCAGCTTCCTCACTCTTCCTCCAAACCAAAGTGAGCACATTTTGTTTTCTTTTGCTCTTCCCTGTCTTCCCCCAGTTCTACCCTAACTTCCCTAGAATTTAGGTCATTGATTGCACAAAAAAAAAAAACAAAAAAACAGGGAACCATGGGGTTGAACACTCATATTGGGCAATACATATAAGGTTCATAAAATTAACTGGAAGCTGTCTCTTGATGCAGTTCCCTACTCACTGAACTCATGTGACTTGAATAAATCACCAAGACTCTTGATGTTCTGTTTTGTTCTATGTGCAGAAAGAGAACATTATATTGTCTTTGGTTGACAGTGGTCAACTCTAGAGAATCTTCCACTTTCCTGAGTATGGGGGAGAGGCCTTACGGGCAGTTCACAGCAGCACTCGATCCAGGAGTCCCTATCTCATGGTAAGGGTTGAGGAATTTCCTGGGAGCTGGGGTTAAATGGCAGCAGCAATCTGTCCCGTGGCCTTATTTTGGATGCAATGCCAAGCTTTCATCCACAAACTCACAAGTTCATGCTTTTATTTAGAGTGTGGGCATAGCACGGATTCAAGGTCAGAAAGATTGAATTGGATCTTACTCTTTATTTTCCAGCAAATGACCCTGTAAAGGTCCTCAGGTTGTCAAGTCTCAGTGTACTCTTCTTCTATACAGGTCTAATCTTTCTTTCTTCTTTAGATAGCTGTTGTGACAGTAAAATGAGGTCCTTGTAACAAAAGCACTTTTCAGACTCCATGATGTTAGAAAGCTGCAAAACACCTTCTTCTGAGTCCAGGGACTAGAAAATGAACTCTTGTGTGGTAAGAATGAAAAGATTCCATTCTTTTATTCATTTAACAAACATGAAACATGTGTATGTATTCATTATATACCAGGAATTCTTCTAAGTACTTGACAAATAGTCACATATTTACATTCTCCTAATCACACAATGATAAATATACAAATGTTGTTCCTGTTTTCCAGATGAGAAAACTGTGGCATAGAGAAGTTAAGTAACTTGCCCAAAGCCACATAGCTAGTAAGTAGCAGAGCCAGGATTCAAACCTAGGCACTATGGCTCTAGAGCCCATGCTCTTCACCATTACATCATGTTACCTTCTTTGCTTATGATGTTTGGTTGAACAAAGATAACTTGAGAAGTACAACAGACTGACAGTGAATCTTAGTCCTGTCATTTAGCCTTGTGATCTTGGGAAGGTTAATTAACTTCTCTGAGCCCTTACTCCCTTATCTCTAAAATGAGAATAAAAATGCCTGTATCAGATAAGTTTTGCAGAGGTTAAATTGAGGCACATTGTCTAGCACAGACACAATAAGGTACACAAGGTAATATGAGCTGGGATTTGTAGGCAGGGCCTTACCTGAACTCAGCCTTAGCCACTTACTTGGTTACTGGTTGATTCGGACTTTTCCATGTTCTGCCCACCAGCCGGCTGGGTAACCACATTCTTCCGAGTGTGAAGGACCCTGCCCATACCCATTCTAACACTTTTGGAGTGTCTGCCTTGCAGATCGGGGTAGGGAAGCTCTCGTTCACAGGTTTGGGTTTTGTCTAGCAATTACAATTTTTCAGGCCCAGGGATTCAGCTCCCAGGCTCCTGTTTCCTTTGGGTTCCAAATAGCCAACGGGGCCCCACACTTCTGTGTCCACCTCCTCTTCCAAAAACTTGCTGGTTAATTTTAGGGTTGAGGAGAGGCTCTGACGAGGTCCTGCCCACGTGGGGTTAAAGTTACCAGTGGCCTCTGCCTCTGGTCAGGCTCGCTGGGAACAGCAGCAGTCACTTCCCGAAGCTCAATGTGGGCAGGAGCTCGGCCAGGGCAGTGGGCAGTGGTTGAACACAACATTTCCAAGATGCTGGGAGCCCTGCCTTGGCAGACCAGACCCACAGCCCACATTTTTGCAAAAGAGACACTGTCTTTTATCAGGCATAGCCTGATGCAGTTATATTTTTCATGTCATTTTAACTCTAGAAATGGCCCGGCATTTACTACTGCAAAAACTTAATCATGTCTGTCTTACCTGAGGCCCCTTTAAAAGATAAATGCTGACAGATTATCTCAATAATAAGGAAAAAGTCTAGTCACAGTTCTTTACTCTCCATTAAAGGTCTCACAAACCATTTATTGATTTTTTTAAAGAAAAGAAATTGGAAGAAGCATGTACCAATTAAGAATAAAACTAACAATTTATTGCCCTTAGATCTTTAAGGCAAATAGAGAGTAGAAAAACACTTGCTTTTTTTCCTCCCCTATATTGAGACATAATAATTAGGCAACTATGTAAATAACCTTATATTAAAACCTGAGACAGCCTGCAGTTACTCAGGCTTCCGTACTGGATCATAAAGATCAGATATTGCTCCTGGGTTCTCTGATTTTTGCAAAGCTTTTCTTTCTTTTCTGAAGGGCTCTTAGAAAAATTGTTTCCTTCTCCACTCTTTTGCTTTGAGCAGACTGACAATAAGCTCATCTTCCCACTTGTTTGTAAGTTTACTGAATGAGCTCTAGGAGATTCTTGTTTGTTTCTGTAATCCGCAAGCCTTGATTGAGCACAAACTATGTGTTGTTCTTTATATTAGACGATGAACATTGCTAGCGAGAAACACTGAGCAGGAAAAGAGGACACTGAGAATTTCCAGGACTGTAGCACTAACATGATGACAAATTTTTCATTGAGGTAGAATCTAAAAACAAGGAAAATATTTTGGTACTGATCTGTCACGCACATGTCTGGCCAGGCCACCCCATCTTTTTATGTGTGTGTGCAATGATTCTCTGCCCAATAAATATGTGTTAAATACCTAAATAAATATCTCCCTCCATCTGAAAACGAAGCACCACCAGGGTAGGCATTGTATGTTTTTTACCGATGTATCCCACACGCTGACAGCAGTACCTGACACGTAGCAGGCCCTCAGTTAATATATGTTGAATGAATAAACAGTTGTCCTCAGCTGATGGGTTTGTTTGACATTCAAAAAGTTTTTTTCTAACACCTACTTTAAGTCAGAAATTGACCTAGGTGCTAGAAACACAAATACGATTGACATGGGGCTGCCTTTTCTGATCTTTCAGACAAGGGAGGAGAGGAAGTTGGTCAAGCTAACATAAAACTATGCTTTAAGTGTTAAGTTAGGAGAACTTTGAGATACCCTCTTGGAGAATATGGTAGCATGCTTCACCAAGACCTGTGGAGTGAAAGAATAGTGTTTAGATAAAGAAAGGATTCAGATGGAGTGAGCAATTGAGTTCTAGCAACTAGGAGAGAAGGGTTAATGATTGGAAGTGACAGAAAACAAGGAACCAGAGAAATGGAGGCTGCCATGTCTCGGGTGAGAAGCAGGGAGTGGTGACATGAGGCTGGAAGAACAAGCAGAGACTGAATTGTGCAGAGCCTCACATGGGTTTGGATTTAATTTAAAGACAGCATGAAGCCATTGATGAGTTGCCAGGGGACCAATGAGGGCAAATGTCTATTTTGGAAAAATCCCTCTGGTTTCTAGGTATAGGATGGATATAAAGGAGAAGGCCCAGGCCAAGAGGCAGCTAAGAGGTTCTACAACCTAGAGATGTGGTGGAGACATGGATAAGAGTGGACAGGCTGTGGGCTGGAAGAACTAGAGGGATTTATGAGAGAAAGACTAATGGGTTAGGGGTTAGAGAGAGGCCATAGTGGTGGGTGACTCAGGTTTCTTGTTTGGTCAACTGGGAAGACAGTTTGAAATAGGTCAGGTGCAGTGTGGGAGAGAAAATTGACGTCAAGTCCATAATGAGTCTTGAGAGACTGTAAGGTTTATGGCCCCACTGAAATAACTCTTCAATTTACTTTGAAGACATATAGGTGAGAAGGAAGAAAAAATGCATTTTAAAAAGTTGTGTTGACATGAATGTACATCCACACCAGACATCTACAGTTAAAGGGCACGGATGGATTGGTGACCTGCATTGTACAGACTGGTGTCTACTTTGTCCAAATTCAAGAATTTTATCCAAATGTCTGTATTACCCTGGAAGAATAATTTGGATAAAATATTGTTGAACTGGGTGCAGTGGCACAAGCCTGTAATCCCAGCACTTTGGGAGATGGAAGAATTGCTTGAGCCCAGCAGTTCAAGAGCAGCCTGGCAACATTAAAAAAAAACAAAACAGGCCGGGCGCGGTGGCTCAAGCCTGTAATCCCAGCACTTTGGGAGGCCGAGGCGGGTGGATCCCAAGGTCAAGAGATCGAGACCAGCCTGGTCAACATGGTGAAACCTCGTCTCTACTAAAAATACAAAAAATTAGCTGGGCATGGTGGCACATGCCTGTAATCCCAGCTACTCAGGAGGCTGAGGCAGGAGAATTGCCTGAACCCAGGAGGCAGAGGTTGCGGTGAGCTGAGATCATGCCATTGCACTCCAGCCTCGGTAACAAGAGCGAAACCCCGTCTCAACAACAACAACAACAACAAACCAAACCAAACCAAAACAAAACAAAAAAAACCAAAAACAAAATATGGTTGGCCCTCTGTATTCATGAGTTCCACATCTGTGGATTTAACCAACTGTGGTTCAAAAATATTGAAAACAAATTGAAAAAAGGATGGTTGCATCTGTACTAAATACATACAGACTTTTTTCCTTATTCTCTAAACAATACAGTATTAACAACTATTTACATAGCATTTACCTTGTATTTGGTATAAGTAATCCAGAGAGGATTTAAAGTAAATGGGAGGATGTGCATAGGTTCTATGCAAATATTATGGATTTGAGCATCCGCAGATTTGGGTTTCCACAGGGTGTTCCGAAACGAATCCCCTGAAGATACTGAGGGACGACTGTATTGTCTTGGATAGTCTCTGATGCTATAATAGCAGTCCTCTTTCTGTGGCTGAGAGTGGGGTGGATGAGAAAGAAATTAGGTGTACTGTATTTTTCAGTACACCAAACCTCTCCTTGCTTTATGAATTATTTCTCTTTATTCTAATAATTTTGGAAGTATAATATTATGAGTTACAATATCAATATTGTACAAGGAATAACCCCTCACTTAGAATTCATTCATTCAGCCATCCATCTGTCCACTCACTAGTCATTTTCCCAGGTGATCTTGAACTTCTGGCCTCAAGGGATCCACCCACCTTGGCCTTCCAAAGTGCTGGGATTATAGGCATGAACCGCTATGCCTTGCCTGAGTTTTTTATCTGTATCTTTGAAGACTTGGCTCCAGAACAGCTCTTTGTGTCCCTGCAATGTCTGGTCCATGCCTGTTTATTCCTTGCTTCCACTCCTCATCCTATGTCCCTGTTTCTCTGAACCTAGGAAACTTGGAGGCTCAACATCCCCAAGGTGTGGAGAGAGCTGCCACAACTCCCTTGACCCACAAGATCTTCTAGCTGATGCAGCAGGAGTTTATTTCACTTGACTCCAATTTAACTGTCCTGAGCCCCTTCTTTATATTGCCAGGAGATTTCCTAACAGATATGTAACCCGGCGATTCAGACAATTATTCACGTATTCCCCCACATCATTAGTTTTATGGAACACTGCCAGGGGGCATATTTTTCTTTTCTAGGACTCCTGAGAATAAAGGAAATAGAACTCTTACCATGAAGTCATATTAAGGAGTTTATTTCTCAGAAAATACCCCATAGCACTTTTATAAAATCTTGTACAGATAGACTGCATTTAGGAAAAGAATTATTTTTACCTCACCTGCTGCATTGGGAATTGCTGTCCAGGCCTCCTGCCTTCCAGGGCATGGCTTCTAAAGAAATTTGAGGGTATCTACTGACCACAAAGGGGTACCCGTGGTTAGTGTAGGGAAGACATGGTTTAGGCTGGATCTTGTCGGGTTTGACTAGGGTGATATAATTTAATCATCCAAACCAGGATGCACTTTTAGAGAGAGGGGTGCTATTATTAATTATACTGACATAACAGGTGTAAATCAGAACCATCCAGGCCCATTGGGACATATGGTTATCCTAGACTTTGTGCTCTATTCTTACCACTTACTGAAAATTTTTTCCATTGGCCTGACCAATAAAGTAAAAACCCAAAGCATTCAGCCAAATTGGACAAAACGTTAGCATTATAACCTAAAATCGTAGTTTTCTTCACTGAACTGGAGAACCAGGAATGATAGGGTGTATCAGCTAGCTTTTGCTACACTAATGCTGCACAAGGAACCAACACCAAAACCCAGTGTCCTGAAGCAGCATTTATTCTCATGTGTCTACATGCAGGTACGTTGACATAGGCTGGGCTTGAATCCAAGCCCAGGTTGGGTCCAACTCTGCTTCACACATCTCACCTTCTCCACAGATCAGTGGGCCAGTTCATGCAGGCTCCTTCTCGCGCAAATGGTAGAAGCAGAACAGAAGCTTATGAGTGGAGACATGTGATGTCTCCTAATACCAAGGCTTGAATGTGGCACATAGTTCATAGAGTTATTTCCACCCACATGTTTTTAGCGAAAGCAAATCCTATGGACAAGCCCAATCTCAGTGGGGCAGGTAAATATACCCCGTCTTTGGTGGGGAGTACGCCAAAGGCACAGGCAGAAGACAAAAGTACAGAAAGACATAAAGAATAGGAACAATAGTGCAATCTACTGCAGGGAACATTTGGCAGAAGGGAGTTTGCTTTTCTCTTCCCAGGCCTCTAGTACTAGGATGGCTGAGTTTATTTGACCTGTTGCATGCTGAGAAAGTGAAGCAAAGAGAACACAGGCCCTTCGGTCTGCTAGAGGCAGGTGGCTGCCCTCACAAGCCGACCACACAGAGGATGCTGAGAAGTGGGCTCACTCTGAGAATAGGGATGCCCAAAAGAATAGAGGATGGAGAGATTAAAAGGAAACCCCATGATTCAGAATAGCAGCCCTGCCCTGGCAAATATGGTGTAGTGAATGAAAACCTCTTTTCATTCACCAACCAGATTAATCATTTCTCCTTTCACAGAATGGAAGAGGTGAGGGAATGAAGAGAGGAACAGCAAGCACTCAGGCACAAACTGCTCCTTTCTGAGGAGGGGAAGCAGAAACCCTTTATGAGGTTCAAAGGAAAAATGTTTCCAAGTCACAGGCATTTCTGTGGGATGTCCATGGTAGCACCAGGTGGATATCTTCCATGTTGTGAATACCGGCCTTCCAATTCCTTTGTTGTTTCTACTGTTCCTTTTGGATGAGCTCTGCTGTGAGCTTGGTGCCCCGTGCCATTCAGTCACTTCCTACAGTGCCCCCATCCCTGCCACAGTCAGGCCCTGAGCCTTTGCCTACCTGCTGTCGGAGCCCTGTGTATCCTCCTCTCAGGGAGGTGCTAATGGCAAGTGATAGCTTTTAATCAGACAGACGAATCATGCTGATTATACCTAGTTTAATAATGGATTACCCCTCCCAGGGAATCTCCTGTCTAGGGTTTAAGCCAATTAAAGGGCTCTGGGGGACTGCCTGGCTGGGGCTTCAGGATCAGAAGAGGGCAGGCTAAAAGGAGGCACTGGGGAAGGGGATTTCAGGGCCAACGACATCTTACCCTTCAGTTGGAACGGGGTTCTTTCCATGTTCGAAGGTGGCTGAGACCTTGGTGCTTGGGGTTAATCACACAGATGGATTGCTCAACGTCCACAGAGCAACCAAAGGGATGACCTGTGGTCACCAGGCCATGTAAATTCACCATTATCATCTCCCCTGCTTCTATTTTCCTACTTCCAGTCCCATCTTTTATAACTTGAGCTCTTGCAATGACTTTCTAGCTAGTTTGCATATTCCACTATCTAACTTCTATATAGGGCATCTAGAGTTGTCTTTTCTACTTTTTTAAATTATTTACATGGTTAGGAAAAAATATTTAAAAATACAGAAAAGTGCAGTGATATTATAGCTGATATCCATATGTTTGCTACTCCAAATCAACAAATGCTTTTCCCCTATTCCATCTATCTATCTATCATCTATCTATCTATATTGAAATAACACACATATGGAAAAGTGCACATATCTTAATGTACAAATGTTGAACTTTCACAAAGTGAACACAGTCATATAACCACGCTACAAAAAGAAAAGGAACATTAGCAGCCTCTCCTTTTGCCTATTTCTTGATATTCCCCCACCTTATCTGATCAAACATGACCACTCTCCTGGGTCTAACAGCATAGACTAGCTTGCCTATTGTGAACTTTATATAATGCAGTCATACAAAGTGTGTTCTTTGTGTGTTGTCTATTTTAAACAATTTTTAAGAAAGACATTTTTAAAGATAAATGGTAAGTCACCTGCATTCTAATTCTTGTAATTCTTTTCCTTCCCCAAAGGCAACCAGAATTATAAATGTAATAGCATATTTAGTTCATGTCTTTATATGTTTACATATTTATATAGCATCACTTTGGATGCATTTTGTTTTTATTTAAATAAGTGGTTTTGCAATATATGTATGTTCTACCACTTGCTTATTTCACAGAATGGGCTTTCTAAACCACACAATGGGTTATGTGACTCTCTTTCCTTTTTAAACACCCCCACCCATGCCTCTCCAGACTGTTAGTTCCTGGAAACAGGAGAAATGTTTTGATTCTTCTTATTCTGTGATTCCATCACTGTGGCTGATGCTTTATAAAGATGTTTTGGGTCAATGAATGAATCAGTGAACAAGTGAGCGAAGTTTCCCACTTCACAAAGAACTTGAAAGTCCTAAACAAATACACCCTTCTGTACTGACCCCCTTTTGGAGAAAGGTGTCCCCTTTTTATCTTTTATCTTACTTTTATTTTTATTTTTGGCTGGTTTGTCTAGGAAACTCTCCAAAGACTTAAGTCAATCAGCAGGCCCAGCACAGAAATTTGACTTTACAAAATGTTCCTTCAGAAGCAGTAAATATTTCAGAACTGTGTACAATCTTTGGAGCTTTGCTCCTGATCTGTTCTTCTGGAACAGGGGATAGTAGCATTCTTCCTAAGATTTTCTAACTATAAACAGAGAATTATCATAGTGATGTAAGGAGATTAAAACATTAAATTCACATCTTGATAAACTGGTAAAACATCAGTCATCCTTCAAGTTAGCAAGCCCTGGGGTTTCTGTTGAATTCTGTTGGTTCTTCCAGGCTCCCCAGAGGTAAGATCATGACCAGAGGGAGAGGGGTCGCTGTTGACATTCTGAAGGGACATCTCACAGCCATGCTGGGAAAAGGAAAACTGGTCCTATCTGTCCAGCCTAACTACTGCTGATAGCACCAAGACCCAAGGCCTCATCCTCTCTCAGCACCCAGGTTCATCCTTCCTGTCTCCTCCCCCTCCCCCAGAGCTCAGCCACTCCCTCACGAGCGTAGCATAAGCGAAAGATATTCATTTTAGATTTTGATTGAAATCTTGGTTATATCACCAACTATGGATGATCTGGACAAGCTTGTGACCTCTTCAATCCTCAGTGTCCTTAAGTGTGCTGTGGCTATAATGCTACTACTTTACAAATATGTTAGGAGAGTTCAACTATTGGGTGGTGCTGGATGGGCAAATAATACTCAGTATTTTTCTACTTGCATATACAGGTAAACAAAGGCTAGAAAGAAATACAATAGATGTATTAGTGCACATACATGCATATTATATGTGTTCTTGTGTCTAATTTTCTTTCTTAATATTTTATCCTAAGTATTTTCCAATCTTTTAGTGAGATTGAAAGATACTTACATTGTTTTTCTTTTAGTACTATATTTGTTATATTTGTTTTAATACTATATTGTTTTTGATAGTTGCATAATATTCTAACATCTGGTTGTACTGTAAGTACACCTAACCATTTCCACATTGTGAGCCATTTTGTTTATTTTCAATTTTTCATCAAGGAGAGTTCTGAGGTCAATCCCATCTGATTTTTTTTCTTTTTAATCTTTTGCAAACAATGTGCTTTTTATTATTTTTGCTTTGCTTTGTTTTCTGCCTGGGATACTTATAAGTTATTTTTTTCCTAGCTATCAAGCTGTGGGTTTCTTTTTTTTTTTTTTAAATAAATTATGATTTGTGCAGAGTATACCATTTTGTTTTGCAATTTTAGATCTTTTATTTTCAGTTCAAGAATGTTCTAATATAGATTTGATTGGTGTTTCAGTGTCATTACTTTTTTAGAGACTTTTTTAAGGAACACTAATCTTTTCTTTTTGTAAATTGGATCACTTTTCTCTATTCTTCATATATGCCATCTGTTTGCTCATTATTTTCAACTCCAGATTCTAAAAGATATGTTTCAAATTTATTATTTCTCTGAAACTTAGTTTTCTGCAGTATAAGTTCTGCTCTTTATTTCTTCTAATGTAAACTATAACTCTAAGAGTATATTAATTGTTCCTCTGCCTTCTTTGGTATCTCAGGAAGATTTTCTTCACCTTAGCCTGGATTTTGCTTTTACAGTTTGTTTCACTTTTTATCTCCTTTTCTTCCCTAGAAGCCATGCTTTCTTGCAATTTATAGAGAACTACACACACACACACACACACACACACACACACACAGAAACACACATACTCAAACTCAAACACTCACATACCTCACATACATATATATATATACATTTTTTTCTTCTACTTTTTAAGTAAATAAATTCAGAGGCATGCTTTTTCTTGGCATCTTTAGGCAAACTACAGTCCATGGACAAAATCCAACCTATTCCTTGTTTTTGTAAATGAAGTTATTAGAACACAGATCCTCTCATTCATTTATGTATTGTCTATGGCTTCATGCTTTTACACTGCAGTGTAATTACAGCAGAGACTGTATGGCTTACAAAACCCAAAATATTACTATCTGGTTTTTTGTGAAAAACATTTGCCAACTCCTGTGCTGTTTTCCTCTGTTTAATCATTGTTAAATGGAAAGACATACTTCTAAATCCATGGTCTGCTTCAGGGGACTATAGATCCTGCTGCCTCTGTATTTTGATAAGTTTTGTATTTATCTGCTGTCTCTGTATTTTGATAAAGTCATTCCCTCAGACTTCAGTTAGAGCAGAATCTGATCCATCAGGGTACTCATTTAGGGCAAACAGATAGCATCCTCATAGTAGGGAGTTGATAAAAGATTTATTAAGGAATCATTTCCAAGGGTGTGGGAAGAGTTTAGTGGCTGTAAAAAGGGATCACACAGGCTGGGTGTGGTGGCTCATGCCTGTAAGCATCTTTCCTATCTTAGCACTTTGGAAGGCCGAGGTGGGTGGATCACTTGAGGTCAGGAGTTTGAGACCAGCCTGACCAACATGGTGAAACCCCATTTCTACTAAAAATACAAAAAAATTAGGGAGGCATGGTGCTGGGAGCCTGTGATCCCAGCTACTTGGAAGGCTGAGGAAGGAGAATCACTTGAACCTGGGAGGTATAGGTTGCAGGGAGCCGAGATCACGCCATTGCACTCCAGCCTGGGCAACAAGAGCGAAACTTCCTGTCTCAAAAAAAAAAAAAAAAAAAAAAAAGGAATAGAAAAGGGGATGACACAGTACCCCAAGTCTAGTAGCTTGTAAGGCATTTGTACCTACCCTCAGCCTGAAGGATCAGAGAGAGGCGATAAATGCTACCAGAGCCCAGAGCACAGCTACATGGAAAGCTGCCTGCCAAGAGTTAAAGCTTTTAACAGAGAGACATCTAAATTGCAATGCCCAGGAGGGAGGAAGCCAGAAGCCACAGCAACAAAGGCCTCACTTCACTCTGGACTTCAACATCTGTCCTATAGTGTAATTCTAGTGCTCTCCAATTCTGAAGTCAACCAGAGACCAAAGTACAAGGATTTCTTCAGCCTAGATGCACTTCAGTGGTGGTTTGGATAAAGAAAATGTGGTGCACGTGCACCATGGAATACTATGCAGCCATAAGAAAGAACAAAATGCCGTTTGCTGCAACATGAATGCAGCTGGAGGCTGTTATCCTACGCAAATTAATGCAGGAACAGAATACCAAATATGCAGTATTTACTGCATGTTCTCACTTATAAGTGGAAGCTAAACATTGAATACACATGGATACAAACAAGGGAATAATAGACACTGTGGCCTACTTGAAGGTGGAGGGTGAGAGAGGGGAGAGGATTGAAAAACTACCATCGAGTATCATGCTCATTACCTGGGTGATAGCTTATCTATTTGCCAAACCCCCACATTGTGCAATTTACTCATATAACGAACCTGCATATGTATACCTTGAAATTAAGTTAGTTGGAAAGAAAAAAAAAGAACAAGGAGTCCTTTACCATATGCCCTGCAGGTGTGCCTTCTAGGGGGCATGCATAGAGTTGGAGAGGGTGAATAAGTAAAAGATATCCATCGCTTGGAGTTTTTGTTTGCAGACTCTAGATCAGAGCTATCCAATAGAAGTTTCTATGATAATGGAAACGTTCCCTACCTATGTTGTCCAATATGCTAGCCATTAGCTACATGTGGCTACTGAGTCCTGGAAATGTGATTATGAACTTAGGAACTGAATCTTTAATTGTATTTAATTTAAATTTAAATAGCCACATAAAAGTAGTACCTGTTATACTGGACAGCACAGCTATGGATGGATTTCTGTTTTCCTTCATGCACTGGCTACAGTGTACTTTGCTGGACTGTTGTGAGATCTTTTGTTCCCTGATTCTTTGAGTGTGAAACAGATCATTTATTTCTGGGCATTCTGAGATAGTCTCTCTCTCTCCCCTTTGGCAGAAAGAACATCTGAAACCTCACAACCTCTAAGAAGCACACCTTCCAGGCCTTGTTTTATGACTTTGCCTAATGCCAGCTTCATAGCCCATCTTGGATCTCTTCCACTTCCCTCCATATGACATTGCAGTCAGATGATAGTCTCTAAACTGAAGTAGAAAACCATTCCTGTTCATCTCCCACTTATGAGTGAGAACATGCGGTGTTTGGTTTTCCATGGACACAGAGAGGGAACAACACACACCAGGGCCTGTTGGGGCGAGGGGGATGAGGGGTGAGGGGAGGGAACTTAGAGGACAGGTCAGTAAGTATCCTATTTTTTTTTTTTTAAATAAAAAGAAAAAAGAAAACCATTCCTGGTGGTTTCAGGGAGAATGGCTTTAGGAAGCTCTTGGAGCACACCAGCGGGGAGGGTGTCTGTTTTTTTAATCGGCCTAGATCTGGAGTCTCTGCTTGTGAGCTAAGACTCAACAGTGCCTGCCAGCCTTGATACTCTGGTTCAGAAGTCAGTATGCGCCATCTAGAATATTATTTTTATCAGTTGCCTTTCATGCTGTAGTTAGTAAAAACTTTTGCTTAGAATTTGAGACTTGCTTGATTATGTTTCTTAGCTCCAAGAGTGTTCATGTATGTAATTGTCCCTTGGTATCTATGAGAAATTGGTTTCAGGAACCCCATAGATACGAAAATCTCTGGATATTGAAGTCCCTTACATAAAATAGCATATTAGTATTTGCATATAACATAAGCCCATCCTCTAATATACTTTAAGTCATCTATAAATTACTTGTAATACCTAATGTAATATGTTACATAAATATAATAGTTGTTATACTGTACTTTTAAACATGTTTTATTTTTTATTGTTTTTTTTTTTTCCTTTTGAATATTTTTGGTCTGTGGTTGGTTGAATCTGTAGATATAAAGGGCTGACGCATTTTGGCGGGAAGCTGAGAGAGGTCATATCAGGGATGACTACGTGGGTTCTGTTACCTCCAGAGCCTCCCCTCACCATTTCTTCTTTATGATTGTCACTGTTGCTGTTGAAAACAGATCATGGTTTTGAATGTGCATAATTTCAGGTCTGATGCAGAATTAATAGAAATTGCTTGATTTTCACACAGAGACGTTAATTACTATTTGTTTTACATTTGCATTCACAGGTATCTCAGGAGGGAAATTAGCATACTTTGTTGTTAGGCCATTATTAAAATGACAGTCAGGAAAATATTTGAAAAATATTGTCTTTCTTTTTTTCTGTTTTCCTCTCTGGCATTGGTGTTATTGCTTTTTTTTTTTTTTTTTTTTTTTTTTTTTTTTTTTTTTTTCAGTCTTGTCTGTAACTTATATTTGTTGCAAGACTTTGAAATTCCAGTTAAGTCATGAAGAACATTTGGGGATGTTGGTACTTACAACAAAATCTGCAGTGCTGGAACTGGAGTTCCCTAATGACTTTTTCATTTGTGTGTAGACAAGCCAAACCAGTCCAGCTATTCAGAGCTGGTGAATCAGAGGCACCTGTGAAATAATAATTCATTGCTTAAACCTTTGGAGGAACACATCCAACACATTTAGCTGGGTGCTTCCTGAAATGGGGATCTGCTTATAGTTGAGCTGAGAAGGCCAAACAAAGGAAATTTGCAGGTTTTTCATCAGTGTACTAACAAAGAATCCTGGATCTGGCGTTTGACAACCAGGATTCTTGGCCTGGTGATGCCCCTGAGGAGCTGAAGAAACTTAGTTAAGTCACTCTATCTTCTTATCCGTCAAAATGGGACTCACTCCAGTGTCTTGGATCAAAAGGGGTAAAGAAACTTGATAGCTCTGAAAAATAATATAGATTTGGCAGGTGGCTTCAGCTGCAATTTCTAGTTTTGTTCTTATTCAGTCTTTTGCTATGAGAGTAAGATTTGGCCCCACTTTTCACGTGTACCCATACTCTATGCAGCCAGACTATGCACTGGCAAGGGCGGGCACTGCCTAGAGTCTTTCCTGTTCCTTTGTGTTTCTCCTGTGACCTTGAGCTCCATTAAGAAAGACAATCTGGGAAAAGAAGAGCCTTCCTTTTAATCAGTATTAGAAAAATTAATTAATTCAGTAAGTTTATTGAACATCTGTGTTCATGGTTCCCATTCTTAGGGAACTCACATTCTAGTACAGTTCAGGATATATGTATTTTTCTCAAAGATGGGAAGATATGAATTGGTTAATTGATTGACTGGTTGATTGATTGATTCATTCAATAATCATTTGTTGGGCCTCTTATGTACCAGGCCCTATGCCAGGCACTGGTGATTGGAAAGTGAATAGGGTAAGATACCTATCTTTAGAGTTACTGAACTCTTCATATGCTGTGCATATGAATCCCTAGAAAATTGTCATACATTCAAAGTTCAGGATACTCCCTGCTTTGATCAGGCATCTGAGTTTAGAATCTGCATTTTGAACAATCTGGAAACACTGCTCTGGGGAATGCATATGCAACAAGGGACACATATGCAAACATACACATGCATACAGACACACAAACACATGTACACAGACAGACACACATAAAACCACACATACATGTATACCCAACCACACAGAAATTCACAAATACACACAGATACATACACAAACACATGTACACAGACAGACACACATAAAATCACACATACATCTATACCCAACCACACAGAAGCTCATGGATGCAGACATACACACACACTTACACGCACATACAAACAAACACATGATCACAACCACCTGCATACACATACACACGGGCAGACAAAATCAGTGTGGGATAACCAGGAAATGTTTTTCAGAGCAGCATTTCAGCTGCTTAGGGGAAACAGGCTTCTTTTTTCCACCTGGCTTCCTGGGCCCCTCCTACATTCAGCCGAGAATTTCCTGTCCCAGGCAGTGAAACTTGGGCATAGATTAAAAAAAAATAAGTTCCAACAAAAAAATTAAGTTCACACCTCACTATAAATGTGCACATTTTATAGAAAAAATACAGATACATATTATTATAAATTATGCCATAAACTTGGTTCCCTTCACTGCAAATTTTTTGGAAAGAAACCTGCTTTAAATTGCTGTATTATTTTACACTATTTTTTGGCATGTCACCATTTATGTAACTGATAAATTATTTTTGGATCCAATTTTAGTAATGGCTACTTGCTACTGGCTATTTACTAAATACTATTTACTAAAATTGAAAATTTACTTAATGGCAAATATGATGCAAAATACTTTCCATGCATTATCGCATTTAATCTTTGCAGCAAATTTATAAAGTATTACTATTTTTCCCATTTTGCAGCTGATGCAACTGAGGCTTAGAGGTGAAGTGTCTTGCCCAAGATAGCACAGTAAGCAGTGGCATTTCTAATTTTCCCACTCGTACACATGGCAGTAAAATGCCCATCTTTGAACATAAGTCATGGTCCCTGTGCTTGATTTTTTTCCTTATAATCAGATCCTGAAAGGGGACTGCTGTGTGATTCTGTACCCCATCTTGGGCAGACCCTGCTTCCTGACCTTTTCTGTTTCCTCAGTTGCCCTTATTGCCCCAGGATCCCAGAGTTTTTCAGCCTCCACAAAGGCTATGCTCTTTCCTTCCTTCATTTCTGTGACTGCCTTTCTGCTGCAGATATAGGGAGGTGAGTCTGGGCTCCAGGGACCCCCCACCACCCACTTAGCCTCCAATGTCTCTTTGGAAAGCCACATGTAAAGGCCAATAAGATCAGGTCAGGGTGACACCGTGACAAGGTGTCAGCACCTATGGCTGTACCTGGATTGTGACAGGCACCTGGGGAAACTTTCTCCATGACCCCTGGGTGGTGACTGACAAACAGCATCAATCACCTGAACAGTGGGGCCATAACCAGAAGGACATGTTAAAGGCAGTGCTGAGAAAGCCTGCAGGCCTCCTGCCACTGTGAGCCCCTGGGACACGCAGTGAAGAGACTTTCACAGGCAGAGGCAGGAGAAACTGGGATTGCCTTTGCGGAATAAGAACTGGTTAATGCTAAATGCTCATCCTCACCTCTGGGAAAGCGATCTCTCACAAGGCAGTTTGAAGATACTTGGTTCAGAGGCAACAGACATTTACTGAGCACCAACTGCATGCCACTGTGCCCAGGATTAGGGTCCGCAGGCTCTTGTGGGACACTGGGGAGGATTGAATGAAGGAATGGAATGTGGGGGCCTCTGGAGCATTTTTCAAATTGGGATCATTTGTCTCCCTGCAAGTCTCAGACCCTCATTTGGACTTGGCTGGGGATCGTGTGGGCAGGGGAGAGGGGTGGGTATTGGGGGAGGAAGTCATCATGAAATTAATTATCTGCCTCTCCTCTCTGGAATGTCAATAATGTGCTGAGAACAGTGGGGAGTGCAGTTGGCTGTCTGTGCTCCCTTCCCAACCTGGGCTCAGAGCCTCTGAGCCTCCGGACTGTTTTGGGGCTTCTAGGTCTCCAGTCTTGTGACATCCCACTTCTTGTATGCTACTCCCCTATTGGAGAATACAGTTATGTTCCCTGCTTTTATCATCCTCCAGGAGGAGACATGACCTGCCCATTGCCAGGGTTTTCATCATTAAGACTCTTACAGGTCATTGGATGGGATATCTGCTGTTGGCCACAAAGTCCATCTGCTTTTATTCCAGACGATGACACTCTGACCAATAAGGGAGGCCAGGTGCCCGATCACTCTGCCCAAGGCTCACTCCAGCCACATGTTCGTGCTGCCTTGCTCTAGTCCCACTGACTTCTCTTTCTCTGCAGCCAGCCTCTGAATGAACAAGGCAGCTGGGCCTTTATGCTACCATGTGCTGGAATGCTTGGCAACAGCCTTGAAATCGTTCCCATTTAGATTTGTCTCAAACTCACGTGACCTTATGTGTGTACACTCTCATGGCAGGAAAAGGGTCTTCCCATGCTCGAATCAAACATTTCCATTTTATGGGTGGGGCAGCTGCAGTGTGGATAATTCAGGTACTTACTTGAGATCACACAGCTAGAGCCAGGAGTGTCTCGTAGACCAGTGCCTTCTCGAATTCCCCATGAGGGCAGGCACACACACACTTTGCCTTATTCTCCTAGGAGTAAGCATGGGTGTTTAGGGGCTCTAGATCTACAGACATAGACTGCAGGTACTTTCCCCTATGTCTGATGCTTATAGAAATCATAGAGAAAAGTGTATGGCATGTGGGCCACTCTTTATGTTGCGTGGCGGAGAGTGTTCCAGTCCCAGTCTTCTGCTCCAGGAAGCTCTGAGCTGATGGCTTAGTGAGGGAGGGGGTCAAAAGAGAGTGAGGGAAACTCCTTGGATAGTAGGAACTGCAGGACTTTGAGGATGGAGATGATAAGCTGGGGAAAAAGAGGGCTGTTCTCATTCTGTTTGATGTCTATAATTGTTTACAATTGAGAGAGAGAGGACACCTTCAAATTTACGAGTACCAGAATGAATGAATCAATCAAAAAGTCTATATAAACATATCTATATAATTTTTTAAATTGTAAAAGTAATATATGCTTGGAAAATGCAGAAAATAGAAAAGGAAAATGCAGAAAATAGAAAAGGAAACACGTATACTTTTGACACACATAGAAACATTATTACTCTTGTAGCTACATGCCCACAGTTCCCCACATATTGTTTTACTCAGTGGAGCTCATAGAGTCTATCCTTTCATATCCCTGCTTGTTCCACTTAACAAGCACATTTCATGTTATTATTAAGTTCTTTATCAACAATTTGCCTTTTGGTTACATACTATTTTGCTATTGTTTAATGATTCAATGAGTATCAGGCATTTGGGTTATTTCTATTTTTTTGGGTGTGTGATAATGTGGTAGTAAAACCCATGTTTTTACCCAGAGCTTTTATACATAAGTATCTAATCATAATTACTATACCTCAGTAGCTATCAGAAATCTTAATGCTTTTAAGTTCTTTTCGGGAGACTCCTAGAAATGAAGGACAACTCCACACAGGTTGATCAAGTTGCTAATATACTGCCAAATCATTTTTTAAAAGGTTGGTTCCAATTTTCCATCCCACCAGCACGGTTTGAGAGGTGCCTAAAGGGGCACCTGAGTAGCTATCCAAGAGCTACCAGCACGTAGTTTTGAGGAGGGTGGGCTCGGAGCTCAGACTGTAACACCTCCAGCTTAGCAATTTTGCAGTCTGAGGCAAGCCATTTAGCCTGGTTTTTTTTTTTTTTTAATTTATAAAATGGAGATGTTATAGGACCTCCCTCATAGTGTTGCTTCAAGAATTAACTGTTACTGCACACAACACGCTTAGAGTTGTGTGCTTAGCAGGCACTCAACAACAACAACAACAACAACAAATAATAATAATAATAATAATAATAATAATAATAATAATATTGCCGAGGTCTCAAGGACCCAAGTCCTTGGTTCATGCTCCTAGAAGACACGTGGAGGAAGGGCTGACCCTGTGCTCAGATGGAGTCAGAGCACATGCCCTCTCCTTGTACATTCTGCTGAACAAATTCTTATAATTTAATCATGACTTTTAATGTTTGAAATGGTGGCTTTTACATTTTACCGAAGTGCTATTGCCGGCTGCTCTGTGTTATACTCCCTGTTTATATTGCAATGCAAATTATTCCTGGTGGAGAGTTTACAAACTGCACTTCCATTATTAATAAGGTTATGATTTCCCCCATTCCACTCTTATCTCTATTGCTTGTGTAATACATAATTCATGCTCACTACCCTTCTCTGGTCTCAGTGCCAGGGCACAGCGGTCTCTCTCTTTCCTGATGATGGCAATTGGTATTCAGTGAGAGTGTAATGACCATGTCCCTAGCTTCAGCTCTCTCAAAGGTGTTCTCTGGAAGGGCTCAAAGGCAGAGGTAATAGAAGCCCTGGACCATTTATGGCCGCTCTTGAGTTCTAATTCTATTTGAGATTTGAGTCCTAGGCAGACACATGTAGGACTTCCCAGGGCACTAAAATGGAATTTGCCAGTCAGGAAAAATGTGGTACCTTGGTTGAGGATGGGACAGAGGATTGTCGATAGGACTGCAGTGTCAGGGAGAGGGATCGGTGCAGCCTGTACCAACTGGCTTCTCACTAGCAGAGTCTGAGTGTGTTTCTGGATAAGAGAGAGTCTTGGTCCTCACCTCTTACCTGTTGAGTGTGTCTTCTTGTGGATAGGCAGGTAGGCAGGTTTTCACAATCCCAGCTTGAAATTTGAGCCTCTGCTCTATCCTTTCCCATTAAGAATAGCCACTGAGGCTGAGTCCCATAAGGAAGTCACATAATGGAGTGGGACAGCCATCTGCTTAGGAGCAGACCTCATTTGCGCATGCCTGAACTTAGGAACTGAAGACGGGGCAGACTTCTCTGGAAGCTTTGGGTGCTTGGTTCGAGTGGATGCGGTCAGCCAGAGGATCAGGAAGGTCTCAGAGGAAACTGACATGAGGAAGTGGAGGCCACTGCACTTAGTGCCCAGGACTGAAGCATCTGGTGTCCGGACGATTGTCCTTGTAAACTGCAAGGCCAGGCCCTTGCAGTGTGGGGTACAAGCCCAGCGCAATTGCACCACCAGATGGAAATAAAATATTCTTTGATTAAAATTTCCCCAAACTTGGAAGCCCTCCGTTTTCCTAGAGGGGAGGTCCTGAAATTTCTGCACATTCTTTAGGAAACTGTTCTTTCTCACCTCACGGGTCGTTGCCCCACTAGTGCTGACCCTGTCACTACCTTTAGCTTAATGCCTAAGTTTCCAAAAGGCACCCGTGGCAACACCTCCAGCAACGTAACTCCCCTATGTGAATAACTCATTCTCTTCTGTGAAGCCTGAGTCCAACTCTCCTGGGGTGGGTGGGGGATATTAGTGATTCGCAGTGTCAACCACAGAGCTTCTCTGGCTGCTGAGGGACAGCAAGGGCCCAGGGTGTGGGCTGAGCTCACAGGTTCTTCTGTTCCAGGATCTCCTAGCAGTGCCCAGAAGCTGGGGGCAGCCTCCATTCCCCTCTTGCTGGATAGTCATAATTCCCACAGTCTGGGGCTGACAGAGAGGCTCATGATTCCCCTCTATTAAAAGTCTTAATGTGTGCCACCTGATGGGCCAGCTCCCCTGGGTGGGGTCACAGAGGAACCCCTTGGAGATGTTGCTGGGCTGATGTCTTCCCACTGAGCCACCTTATACCCTGACATCAGAGTGACCACCCAATCTGAGAGAGCCCCAGAGCCTGCTTCTGGAGGCTGTGGTGGGGCACTCTGGGTCTGTTTCCTCACCACATCCCTGATATGAACCTCTTGAGAATGCTCAGCACCTACTCCACATTTCCCCACAGGCTTTGGACCCCATCCTCTCCTGGCTCAGGTCTCTTCCTTGCTGTCTATGCTCTCTTTCTTCTGCTCATCACAAAGGCATGCCCACAGTTACCCAAGCACACAGACATAGTCACAAGCAAATACAGGTGCATACATCTCACACACACACACACACACACACACACACACACACACACACACAGAGGAATGTGTGTAGAAATGGCAAACCCGGGTCCTCAGGAGTAGAGGCAAAGCCACATACAGGCACATATTCCTATTTCCACCAATCTGCATGGGAGCACACACACACACACACACACACAGACACACACACACACACACACACACAGACACACACACAGACACATCTGGACACATGCGCACCCACTATACAAATATACAGAGGTATGCGAAAGCGTGCGCCATACCAGGGACAAGGGCATAAACACACACAGATGCAGGCCCTGCTCACTTTCAGGAAAGTGGGCATCTTCCCCAAAGCTGGGGTGCTCCGTAAACCACTGCCGACGTCTTCAGACTCACTCATGCTTCCAGGGCCCCGAGTAACCCACTGAATCATGAAGCACTTTCCTGTTTAAGTTTATTTTCTTCTGGAAAAAGGGAGCTACTTATTTCCAAGAAGTGGAGCCGGGGGAGTCTGCTGAGCCGCTCTGTGGCCGGGGACAGCATTTTGGCATCCTTTCCTCCTGAAGCGCTTTGTTTACACAGATCCTGTCTTCCAGCTTCAGGGCCCTAAGCGCCACTGCCTCTGCCTCTGTGCTCCACCAGGGCCAGTTGGGTATTACAGCTGCTGTGTTCACAGCTTCTATTTAGTGGCCGTTTACTATACTTCCTCAACCATTGCACGGGATCTGGGAATGACTTTTGCTACCTTCTTTGTGTGTCTTTGTTGCAGTGAACCCCAAGTTTCTCTTCAAAGAATGAGTATGCCAGTATGTTCAGCTCTCTTATTCTGTAATTCTCTATTTTAAAGTTTAACTTTCTTGTAATTCTAGTAAACAGCCTTCACCGGTTCATCAGTGGTTCACATCTGCTCCCCCCACCTCCCCTGACTCCTCCCAGTCACCTGATCAACCCTGGCTGCCTACTCTGACCAGCCCGCAACCGTCCATCCTGCCAAAACACCCACCCTGCCACTCCAGCTCAGACCCCTGTGTCTGTTTAAAATAGTCAATTGGAATTAGTCTAGCTTGTGTGGTCTAACCCTAGCCAATAGGGGATGACACAGCAGCAGGGACGACACCCGCCCGTCATCCCTTGTCCAACCGAGCGTGCAGCAGTCATCATTGTTCTGTCCGTGGGCCCCGCACTCTTCTATAGAAGTAAACTACCTTGCTGAGAGGACATACCTTCGAGTGCCATTTCTTTCGTGGCATCAAAATTTTACTTACAACATCTTAATTCCTAGATGCAGGAACTGACAGCCAGTTTAGAAATTGCTCGTTGCGGCCCATCAGGTCTGGATGTAAACAGTCTCCTTTGACTACCTGAAGCAATGACTCTGTGCTACGAATGCTGCTTTACACGAATTAACCCCCAGGACAGGGTTTTGTGCTTGCTTTGTTTACTGTTAACTCCACGGTACCAGGCACCGGCACACAGTAGGAGCGCAAGCAATCTTTGTTGCATGGATCATCTAACCTGATGAAACAACCCTTGGAGTTAAGCAATATTCTTTTTCTCAGCTTATAGATAGGGCAACTGAGGATCAGTGGGGGAAACAATCCCTAACCACAGTTAGCAAGTGGAGTAAGGAATTGAACCCGGGTCACTGGTCTTGCAGTACAGGCTTGTGAAGACTGTTGTATACTCTTAAGGGAGTTTGAACTTGCTGGTTAGAGGGGTCCTTAATCTTTGGAATCGTGTTGCTTGTGATTTATGCCACAGTTCTTTTAATGTTAATGGAGAGCTAGCCTAATGCACCGAAACTGAACCCCATCATCTGGGTTACTGGGTCGCTCCCCTGGCTGGTTTCACTGGCTTTTGAGGTTTCCCTATTGTCTAGCCAATCCTGGATCCTACTAAGGGCAGCCTAGGATCACAGGCTGGGGTTTCTTAGAGTGGCAAAAAGGTACCTGAACCAAGTCCAGCTTTGTTTCTGCACCGGGCCCACCATGCAAGTCTCATTCTTGGGACCCCGGTGATTATGTGATGATGAAGATTCACTCATTCATTCAGCACATATTTACTGAACATCTCAGGTCATAGGTCCTATGTGAAGCCCTGAGGAAAGTTAGTTGAATTGGATACAGTCAGTGCCCTTGAGGGGCTGCAGTCTCATGGAGAAGACTGTCCTGGGATCAGATAAACCCTGGGACACAGAATGCAGACATTAAGGAGGTCTGAATGCCTAGAAAATAGAAATTCATCATCTAACCCAGGCGTCTGCAAACTACGGCCGGCCCGTGGGCCACATGCGGCCCCCTGAGGCCATTTATCCGGCCCCCCCGCCGCACTTCAGGAAGGGGCACCTCTTTCACTGGTGGTCAGTGAGAGGAGCACAGTATGTGGCGGTCCTCCAACGGTCTGAAGGACAGTGAACTGGCCCCCTGTGTAAAAAGTTTGGGGACGCCTGATCTAACCCAAAGATGATCAACTACAGTGAGCAACAGAATCACCTTAAAATGTAGACTCATCAGCCCCAGATATTGTACTTCAGAAAGTCTGGGGAGAGGGCCATACATCTGCATCTTTAACTATCTTCCCAGCTGATTCTGGCACAAGTGGTTGGGGTGGGAGGACAAAACTTTGAGAAAATCTGTACAAAGAAGTCAGAGAAAATGTAAGATTTGCTAACAAACAAGAAAAGAAAAGACCTTAACGAGTTATAAAGTAATTAAAAATATGTTTATTGTGGGAATAATCAAATGATGAAGAAATAAATGATACAAAAAGTAAGAGTGAGGCTGGTCATGGTGGTTTGTGCCTGTAATCCCAGCATGTTGGGAGGCAGAGGCAGGTGGATTGCTTGAGGTCAGGAGTTCAAGACCAGCCTGACCAACGTGGTGAAACCCCGTCTCTACTAAAACTACAAAAATTAGCTGGGCATGGTGGTGGGTGTCTGCAATCCCAGCTACTCTGGAGGCCGAGGCAGAAGAATCACTTGAGCCTGGGAGGTGGAGGTTGCAGTGAGCTAAGATTGTGACACTGTACTCCAGCCTGGGTGACAGAGCGATATTCTGTTTCCAAAAATAAATAAATAAATAAATAAAGTTAGAATGACCCACCCAGGTAACCGCTATTTTAGTTTAGTTTGCGTCCTTTCAGGCATTTTTCTGTTAACATCCAACATATGAGTAAAATTCTCAGGTACGTAAATCTGTCTGTATCTTTATCTATGGCTACATCTGTCAACCCTGTCTAAGTGTTTACAAACAGAGCTCCTGGGCACTACCGTCACTGTGCGCTCCGCTCACGCTGGGACAAATGCTACGACCCCTAAGTTGCCCGAGCAAACAAAAGAGTCTTCTCATTTTGCTCTCCTAAGGTCCAAAGAACCCTCCCTCCTTATCTGCTGTATCTTTTTAAGAAAAATGATAAAACTGATAAAGATCATTGTGTTTAATTTTATTAATAATCTTTGTTGACTATAATATGCATATGTGCACATATCCTATATGTACAGCTGTTGCTGAGTTTTCTCAAACTGAATATACCTATGGGACCAGCACCCAGATCAAGACAAAGAATGTGACCAGCACCCTATTCATTCTAATTCTTCATATACCCTCTTGTCTCAGGACTCAGGCATGAGAATTAGGGGCAGAACAAAGGATAGATGAGAGGTCCAGACACCAAACTGTAGTCTAAAGTAGCTCCATCCTCTCTTCTGTGAGAATCATTTCTCTCCTGAGATGTTCATCTTACATTTGTTTCTGGTGGATGCTTCCACTGGGTCACATAAACAGGGACAAGGCTTGGCTCCAGCAGGGTCCCAGGTACGGAGCTGATGGCTCTCAGCAATAGCCAGACAGCTGGTCCTAAGAGATCAGCGGTCCTAAGTGACCCTCACAGGGCCCCACAGGCTATTGGCCTGATCTCAGTCAGTTCTTGTAACATGGTCTCCCTGCTGCCACCTTGCACAAATGAGGCCCTGGCAATGCCTGCCCTGAGATTGCTTTGAACTTGGGGTCTATGTATCAATTGTGATTTTCTTACTTCCACCTCTTGTACCACCTCCTTTCAGATCTTGGAGAAACTTCTCTCATGTTCTTTGAGGCTTGATTCTTCTTGAACTATCAGCAGCAATTGCCCTTGCTAACTCATTGTCCTGTGGCTCCTTAAAGATTTTTATTAATTATTATATACATATATATATATCTTCTTTTAATATTCAAAGGAGTGCATGTTTGTGAAGAAAATATGTTCATAATAAAGCAATGTACAAAGTGAAAAATGAAAGTCTCCTATTTGCTCATCATTCCCCACTCCCACCACCCAGGGAAACTACCATGAGAAATGATGTGCATACCAGATTTCTCTCTTTATTCCTTTCTTGGTTTTTGCCAAAAACTGGATCACATAATCTGATTTGACAGCTATTTTTCAGCCTTAACAAAATAACATGCACATCCCTCCAAATCAGTCCATATGATTTCACTTCATCCTTTTTAACAGCTTCTTAGAGTTCACCACTTTGGATGTGCCGTAAATGACTTAGCTGATCTGTTTTTTGGGGGCTTTTAATTTGTCTTTTATTTTTGGTGTGAAAAATAAGGCTGGAGGAAACATGTTTTATGTTTCTATTTGTCCAAGTAGTTTGATGGAAAAGAATTCTGGAAGTTTGATGGCTGGGGTGAAACCACATCTGCCTTTTAAATGTGTGCAGAATTTTAAATATGACACAACGTATGCATTTATCAACAGATTAATAAACAGTTCTTCCCCCTCTCTAACCACTGAGTATTTTAAATCTTTAACTGTAAAAGACTACCCTGCTTTAATCTGTGTTCCTCAAGAACTTAGCATCTTTCCATATTATTTTCTTTTAAACATGAACTAGCTCTTTCAAGGAAAGAGTTGAGAAATGAGGTTGCAGCATGCTCAAGGAATAGGGCGGAGGCGTATGAGTCTGGAAATCAGGGTGTATGGGTGGAAAAGTTGGCAGAGGCCAGATCATAAAAGATATGTGTGCCTGGTTTGGGCTTTACCTTAAAGGCAACAGGAATCACCAAAGCCTTTTAAGAAGGGAGGTGGGATGTTAAGATTTGTATGTTAGCAGCCCTGCAGAAGAGAGCTTGAAAGGACTAAATGGAGATTGCGGGATAGAGGTAATGGCTAGTTTTGGGAATAGATAAAATAAGCCAAGTTTGGGAACCTTATTGACTTATTTGGTGGCACATTTGCTGTGGGACAGATGGATTGGTAGTAGAGGTTTGTCCCAGAAGAAGAGGGGTTAGGCCTTCTGTGGGATTTCTTGGACCTTTCACAGTCTCTGTTTGACAAAGGTGGCACCAAGCCCAGCACTATTAACGAAGACTTCTTCTGGATTTGGTCACTGGGACGCTGGAAGCAATGCCACTGGTGTCTTTTAAATTTAATGGGTTGTGGAGTTGGGCTTTCTTCTCTCCCCTGGCAATGGCAGTGCCCATGTTTCTCCTACTGGATTTTGATCTGAGTTCGGCTGACTGCCTCTCATCTGAGATCCCATGAGCTAAATCTGTGATGAGCCCTCAACACGGCCACTTACCTGTTTGGGGAAACATATGCTGTCATCCTGAGGGCTTAGAGGTTTAACATTCAGTCTCTGCTCTTGAAAAGCTGAGAGTCAAACTGTGTAGAAAAATACTGTGCCATGAAACAGAGTTGTTCTGATCCCATGGCTATAGACAGACAATGCCCACAAATCCTTGGGACTTCAGCCTAAAGCAGGAGTGATGGTAGTTTGGGTCTATGTGCAAATGCATGTAAACACAGACATTTCACAGCCCACCAAGTACTCTCTTCTGGGTGATTCCAGTTTGATGACTCTCGTCTCTTAGACCTCTACAACTTAATATGATTAAGGCCAGACTTTTTATTCTTCTCTCTATGACCTCAATCTAAACCTATCTAAGCCTTCTTCACTTTTGTAACAATGGCACCACGACCCACTCACTCGACCCAACCAGAAGGCAGACAGTCTCTTGATCAGGATAGACGTCTCATAGGTCATTCCTCCTAAATATATACACAGTCTTTCCACCTCTGCCTATTTTTATCACCATCCTGATCCAAGCCATCACCATCTCTCAGCTTAAAAAACAGCAGCCTTCTCATTGGTCTCTGCTCTTCCATTCTTTCCCACCTAAGTTCCATTCTCCAGGCAGCAGCTGTGTGATGAAAAAGCAAAACAACAAAACATAGCTGGATCCTGCCACTTACGTGGTTAAATCCCTTCAATGGCTTCCCATTTCGATGAGAAAAATAACCCAAACTTCTTGCTTAAGAGGATCTGTTTGATCTGGACTCTGATAACCTTTTCAACCTCATCTGGGACCAGTCTCCCTAGCTTGCTATTTTCACTTCCTCAAGCAAGTCAGCCTCCTTCCCTGTCCGTTGTCAGAGCTCTTCCTTATGTCTGAAACCCTCTTTCACATGGGTTCCAGATATTCCTGTGTGGGAGCCTCATTGTTCTTAAGGCTGCAAGTGAGGTATAGCAAGATCACCCAATGTAAGGAAGGGACCCTCTTATTCTTGAATCTCATCCTGTTTTCTTCATATTGTTTCTTTTTTTCTTTTTCTTTTTCTTTCTTTCTTTCTTTCTTTCTTTTTTTTTTTTTTTGAGATGGTGTCTCACTCTGTTGTCCAGATTGGAGTGCAATGGTGCAATCTCAGCTCACACAACCTCCACTTCCTAGGTTCAAGTGATTCTCCCTGCCTCAGCCTCCCGAGTAGCTGGGATTACAGGTGCCTTCCACCACGCCTGGCTGATTTTTGTAATGTTAGTAGAGACAGCGTTTCACCATGTTGGCCAGTCTGGTCTCAAACCCCTAACCTCCCATGATCCACCCACCTTGGCCTCCCAAAGTGCTGGTATTATAGGCACAAGCCACCGTGCCTGGTCCATTCTTCTTTCTATTGAGTTACAACATGCATGAAGTACCTCAGGTACTCTAATTTTAAGTGTGCAGTTCAGTGATTTCTACAACACACTCATATGTACACATTCCTATCACATCACCAGATCCTTCATAGAACTCATATGTTTACTGCTACTTACTTGATTTGCAAAGACAAAAGATTTGATCACACACCATTAGGGTACAAATGCAAGGAAACAGATACCAACCGGTGGCTGGTGATATATTCTTACAAGCCATTTGAAAGGCAATTGGCTTTACAGTTTTACAATTTTACTGTTTTTACACTTTCTATTAATTTTTAAAATGCGTGTATCCATGGAGGCAACAAATTTTCTTTTAGGAATTGATCTTATGGAGACCCTTTTACATGTGTGTGAAGATAAGTGTACAAGATATGCATCACAGCACTGTTTATGGTGAGAAAATATTAGAAACACCGTAAGTGTTGCTGTACAGGCGGCAGATGATAGAAATGTCAGCTTATTTATATAAGGCAATACTGTGGAAGCTGTTATCAAGAATGTTTTAGGAAAATCTTCAAGCTATACCAAATGGAAAAGGTGCAGAATGATGCACAGAGAGTCCTCTCATTTGTATAAAGAAGGATATGTTTAGCTCTCTACGCTTCTGTTTGGAAGGAAACCCAAGAAACTGGTAATAGTTGTTACTTCTGGGAAGGAGAATTCAGGAACTCATGTTCTGAGTGGGAGGGAGATGTTTTGACTTTTTTCCTCCCATGGGTATGTAATACCTTTTCAAAAAATAAGTAAATAAATAAAGTCTCTGGACTCCAAGGGAAGGTGTGTAGGGGGAACAGGCCCTCGCAGGCCAGGCTAGGGCTGTGGGGATAGCTTGGCCTGGGTTAGTCTTCAGAAGCACAGAGGGGACTGGTTGGCTGAGAATTTGGCTTTCATGGGGCCCTTTTGGGGCCTGCCAGGGAAAAGCAGCCGCCCGGAGCTTCAGTGGAAGGCAGTGCATGTTCTGTTGGATATTTGTGGGAATCCAGACTCTACCTTCCTCCCCTGGGGCCTGCGGTGTGGGATGCCCCGCCCATCTTCTCAGTGATTCCCTTTACCCCTTGTCTCAGATAACCAAGTGCATGGTCAGTGCCCTTCCTTGAGATGCTGGCATTACTAAGTTGGCAATTTTTAAAAATAGAGAGGTTGAACTCTAGAACAAAAATATGCCACAGCAGGCAACCAGCTGTCCCTCGGAAAGACCCTGGATAATCTTAGCAAGGGTCTTAGTGAGGCTTGGGCACAAAGAAAAGATGGATTTGAGTCACTGCTCAACCATTTTGGAGTTTTGCATCCTTGGGCAGCTTAGCAGAGTGCTCTGTGCCCAGTTTTCCTTTGTGAACTGGCATCAGCTGTCCTGCCATGATTCCTGAGGCCCATTTGTTACCGGTCACAAACCAGTAACGTCTGGCTACCTGCTCTGTGACAGGGGAGGGCTGTGCAGAGGGGCCATTTGCATTATAGAATATGTTGATTTCCTCATTTCAGGGCTACCATAACAAATAACCACAAACTTGGCTTAAAATAGCAGAATTTTACTCTCTGATAATTCTGGAGGGTGGAAGTCTGAAATCAAGGTGTGGGCTGGGCCCTACGTTCCCTGGAAGTTCCAGGAGAGGATTCCTGCTTTCTTCTTCCAGCTACAGCTGGTGTCCACATTCCCTGTGGCTACAGCACCCCAATCTGCCTCTGTCTTCATGTGGCCTTTTCTACGCCTCTCTGTGTATCACCTCTGGATATCTCTTATAAGAACACTTGTCAGTGTACTTAAGACTCGTGTGGATAATCCAAAATATTCTCATCTCAAGATCCTTAATTATATCTACAAAGACCCGTTTTCTAAGTAAGGTCACGTTCATAGGTTCTAGGGGTTAGGACATGGACATGTCTTTGGAGGGGGCACCATTCAAACAACTGCATAGGATAAACAAGAAAAGTAGCGTGGAAGCTCCCAGGTAAGTGCCAAGGGTGCCACCTGGCCTGTGTCCTGAGCTGCGGTGGCTCACAGAAGGGGACAGGTCTAGTCTGATGGTGTCCAAGCCACGTGGCATGGCCATAATTTTGACCTCAGAAAAGACTGCTGCTGGGTTTACATTCTTCTCTCCTGATCCCTCTCTGTCTCTTGCTCGGCCTCCCAGTCAAACCAACACGAACCTTACTTTATGGGGCTGGGAGGTGGAACAGCACTAAGATGAAGTCCGTTTACTTAAAGCTTCACACACATTTGATTAACTAAATAAGGAGTGTAGCCTAGATAACAGTGTTTTACAAATGTGTCTTCTGGTTTTCATATTGTGTTACAATGATAAGATGTCACCATTGGAGGAAGCTGGGCAAAGGGTTCAAGGGACTCCATGTGCTATTATTGCAACCTGAAATGAGTCTATCTATACTCATTCAAAGTTAAAAAAACAAACTCATGAGTACCTGAAACCCCTGCAAGACAAAAACAAAACAAAACAAAACAAAACAAAAAACACCAAAACCAAAAAAACCCAGCCTCTATAAAGCTTTCTAGATTAGAAGGTAGAATAATGTAACCCCTTCAACTGCCAGCAGGATGTGGGCTAATTCCTCCTCCCAAGGTAGCCCAGGACCTCCCATTTCCAGGGCTGTGGGGAAGTGGCCTCACCCTGGCCTAGTCTCATTCCCATCTCAGGCCTCCTGGGATCCTGTCCTGTGCAACCTCCTCCCTTGGAAGAGAGTTCTGCCAGGCCCTCCCCAAGCTTCCCCAGGCCAGGGCCGTTCCCAGTTGCAGACACATGGCTGAGCTGTGCCAATGCCACCCCGCCCCACAGCCCAGGCTGAGCTCTGATGTTGCTGCCATGTGCAGACAGCTCTAGCTCCTGCTGGGCTTCTCCTCATGCTTTCCTGGCAGGCAATGATGGCCTCAATGACTGCCACCCTGACTCAGAGCGATGCTCGGGGCTCCTAGGAGGTGCCGCTCTGGCTCGGGGCCATCCCACCTTACCCTGATGTGGTGTCATCGATGCATCCTCCTCCTCCTCCCCAGGGCAGGGTGCTCAGTGCCTGCTTTCCCCCTATGGCTGCCTCCAACTGCCACTAGTCTGGGCAAGTTGGAGGCCTCTTCCCTGGGCCACTCTTCTGGTTGTTTCTCTCCTCTCTCCTTGCCCACATGGAGTAAGTGAGTTCTGCACAGTGTGGCCAGGTGGCTTGGTGTTGGAGGGGTTATAAATGTGGAGTCCGTGAACAGACTTTGGGGATTCTGAAAACTCCCTGAATTTACCTACAAGATGAATAAGCATTTTTTTTTCTTTTTCTGGGGGAGAAAATGATTCTCAGAAAAGTCCAAGATCCACAAACAGCGAAGAGTCTCTGAGGACAAGCAGGGGCTACAACATAACTGTGAATCATTTTGTTTCTGCCATCATTCTGCCTGGCTAAAGTACTGTTTCTACCAAATTAGCCCATCTCCATGCCTTGGTTTCCTCCCATGAAAAATGAATTAATTTATAAGATCCTATATGACAAATACTTGGTGTTGTAAGCAATAAATGAGAAAATTATATGACGTTTCTGGCACAAGCCAGTAAGAACTCAATAAAGAGCTTTTATTATGATCTGCCCAGAGCGTATACTATCTTACTGCATGCTTACAGCAGCTGGTAGGAGAGTAGGATTAGCAATCTCCTTTGAAAGACCTCATTTGCCCAACATAAAAAGGCAGAGGGGAGGTTTGAACTCACAGCCTCTTTCTTTTCTTCCACACTGTGTTTAATTTCTATTCCTCCCTTTTCCTGAGTTCTACCTGGTGATCTGTCAAAACCCACCTCAAATGTCACCTGTCCTGGGCACCTTACCCCTGATCTTGTAGGTGTTGGTTGTCTTTCTGCATTTTGCGTACCTTTATCATGCTTCTCTCCCATTCCTGTCTCTGGAACTAGGTAAGGTCTGCGTCTAATGCATCTTTTTGTTCCTGTGCTCAGTTTGGTGCCTGGAATATAGCACATGTCTGATGAGTGGGATGTCCTGTCTTCATTCCTCCTTCCTCAATCATTTCCTGCCCATTTGTGGGATATGGAGATGAGTGACCCGGTGTCCTCAAGGGACTCAAAGCCTGAGATGGGGCGACAACACATCCCCTGTGGGTGTTAGCCAATTTCTTCCTGGACCACCAGTTCAAACCCACGATCCTCCAATGATGTCTGAATAAGAAGTCGGAAACACCCCGTAGACAATGAGGTCTTTTCTTCAGGTACTTCTTGGTCATAGGGATGACCTAACGGGAAGAGTGTGAGAGTTGGGTAGCTGGCCATTCTCCTGGGGATGCACTAGGTGACAGAAAGGAGTGGGCTTGACATTCCAGGACCTGCCTGAAGCCCAGGAGCACTCAAGCCAGTTTACCCAGCATGTGGGCCCTGGCCTCCACTAAGGGTTCTTGAGTTTGCAATATTTCTTCTGAAAATGGAAAGGCAAGGCTCCAGATGTTCCCAAAATAGTGTTTAGTGACCTCAGACGGTGAGTCAGGACTCTGCATTCTGGTCCCCTAGGTATGCATATGAAAAAGTTGGTTGTTAACTAAGGGTGGACTCCAGAGAAGGATAAAGAATGGGAGGGGCAAGGGGAACTCCACATTCAGGTCAGTGTTAGTTAGTTTCTTGTTTCCTTTTTTGTTTGTTTATTTTTGTTTTTGAGACAGGGTTTCATTCTGTTGCCCAGGCTGGAATGCAGTGGCATTATCATGGCTCACTGAAGCCTTAAACTCATGAGATCAGGTGATCCTCCCACCTCAGCTTCCTGAGTAGCTGAGACTACAGGTGCATGCCACCACACCCAGCTAATTTTTGTATTTTTTTTTTTTTTTTTTTTGCAGAGATGAGGTTTTGCTGTGTTTCCCAGGCTAGTCTCCAACTCCTGGGCTCAAGTGATCTGCTCACCTCGACTTCCCAGAGTGCTGGGATTACAGGCATGAGCCATCCCGCCTAACCTTAGTTATTTTCTAACTAAAGTCTGCACCTGAGGGTCTGTGTCCAAACTTGCACTCATGACTCTCTTCTCAATCCCATTACCAAAGTTTGGCTCATCTTAGATTATCCACCCAGAAACCAAAAGTCAACCTAACCCTGGCTGTTCCTCATCACCCCAAATCAAATTCATCACCAAGGTCTGTCTGTTTTACCTCTAAAACATCTCGTAAACCCATTCCTTTCTTTCTGTCCCAATGGCCACCACTGGATTTTCTTACCATCTTCTCTCTCTAAACTAGTTTTAGAGCCCCTCATCTGATTTATTTCATCAATCCCATCTCCCCATGATCCCCAGACATTAATTACAGAAAAGCTGGAACTAAGTTATACCTCTGGTTAAAAAAATCTTTTAATGCTCATTGAATAAGACTCCTAAAATCTGTGACTTCCTGTCATGTACATGTTCCTTAACAAACTGTACAAATATGGAACTTTAAGTTCCACAATTCACATTATATAGTTAATAACATGCATGCTGTAGAGTTTGGGGTAGAATATACTGATGACTGCCACTTACTATAAAATGCCTCAAAAAATAAGATGACTCGATAAATGAACAGATGAAAGACTTGACAGATAATAGCAAAATGTTAGTTGTGAAATCCAGGTAGTGAGCATTTGAGAGTTCATTGTGTAACTCTTTTAACTTTTTCTGTTTGGAGTATGTCATAACAAAATGTGAGAAATTTTCTTTAACAGGTTTATGTCAGGATTAAATCCAAAGTCTTTACCTTGGCCTGTCAGGCCCCGCCTGATCTCCCTGCCCTCTGCTATGGATACATCTTGAGCCTATCTCTATCATGTTTTGTGCTTCAGACAAAGAGATTCTCTATCAATTTTTTTTTTTTTTTTTTTTTTTTTTTTTGAGACAGAGTTTCACTCTTGTTTCCCAGGCTGAAGTGCAATGGTACAATGGCACAATCTTGGCTCACTGCAACCTCTGCCTCCTGGGTTCAAGTAATTCTCCTCCTGTCTCAGTCTCCCAAGTAGCTGATATTACAGGTAGCCACCACCATACCTAATTTTTTTTTTTTTTTTTTTTTTTTTTTTTTTTTTTGTATTTTAGTAGAGACAGGTTTTCACCATGTTAGTCAGAGTGGTCTTGAACTCATGACCTCAGGTGATCCACGCTCCTTGGAGTAAGCCACCGTGCCTGGCCTCTTTCCTCTTGTTTTATAGTGTTCATAGTTCTAATCACAACTTTAATATAGTAGTTTATTGTATAATTATAGGTTGAACTGTATGAAATGCCATTTCTATAGGTGAGGTGTTCAAATATTGGCAACTTAATAGAGCTCAAACAAATTGTTTGAGGATCACTGATATAACTTGGATATTCATTCCCTCCAAATTTCTTGTTGAAATTGAATCCCCAGTGTTGGGGGTGAGGTCTAGTGGAAGGTGTTTGGGTCATGGGGGTGAATCCCTCATGAATGGCTTCGTGCCTTCCCCATGATAATGAGTTCTCACAACATGAGTTCACAAGAGAGTTGGTTGTTTAAAAGAGCCTGGCATGCCTCCCCTCTCTTCTTCCTTCCTGTCTTTCCATATAACACACTGGCTCCCTTGCCCTTTCACCATGATTGGAAGCTTCCTGAGGCCTGTACCAGAAGCAGATGCTGGTGCCACGCTTTTTGTACAGCCTGTAGAACTGTGAGCCAAATATACCTCTTTTCTTTATAGATTACCCACTTTCAGATATTCCTTTATAGCAATGCAAATCAGACTGAGACAACCACTCAACCCTAGACTCTGAGCTCAGTGCCTGGCAAATGGTAGATACTCCATATTTTCTTTTGAATATTATTCTAATTGATTAATTGATGGACTGTCGCCCATCTATATTTTTACCATCTAATTCCTTGACTGTGCATATCCTGAAGTGCTGAGAGTTGCATGAGCATGCAGAATTTCACACTGTTTTCTGATTAAGCCAGTTCTTTGTTATAAAAGGGAAGAATTATACCCCCTCAATAGAGATATCCCAATAAAGCATCTTACTTTTCCCAATTATCTGGTTAATGAGTGTAAGCTCTACTTCTGTTTTTCACAAACCTGGTTAGAGTGGAGCTTGAATGACTGCCAGAGTTCAGGCACTTTCCAGAGCACATCCCGTCACCAAGAGAAAAAGAGACATTTTTAACTGAATCCCAGATGGGCTGCTTTTAAGCGCCATTAATGGGCAAAGGATTGCCTCTCTGATCCCCAGTTTTTCCATGGGTAAATTTACATAGTTAAGTTCACTTTCCAGAAGTGTGAAGACTAAATGAAGTAATGTATGTAAAATGCCAGAACAGTAGATTCTTTTTTGTTTTTCAACTTTTATTTTAAGTTCAGGATACATGTGCAGGATGTGCAGGTTTGTTACCTAGCTAAACGTGTGCCATGGTGGTTTGCTGCACAGAACAACCCATCATGTAGGTATTAAGCCCAGCATCCATTAGCTACTCTTCCTGATGTTCTTCCTTCACCCACCACCTACCCCATCCTGACAGGGCCAGTGTCTGTTGTTGTTGTACCCCTTCATATGTACACGTGTTACTATTTTTTGAGATGGAGTCTCACTCTGTCGCCCAGCCTGAAGTGCAGTGGTGCAATCTTGGCTCACTGCAACCTCTGCCTCCCACGTTCAAGAGATTCCCCTGCCTCAGCCTCCTGAGCGGCTGGGATTACAGGCACATGCCACCATGCCTGGCTAATTTTTGTATTTTTAGTAGAAACAAGGTTTCACCATGTTAGTCAGGCTGTTCTTGAACTCCTGATCTTGTGATCCCCCTGCATCAGCCTCCCAAAGTTCTGGGATTACAGGCGTTAGTCACTGCACCTGGCCAAGATTTTTTATACCTTTTTTTTTTTTTTTCCTCTCTTCCATTCACAGCAGTCATGAATGGACAAGAAGTAAACTTTAGACTTGAGAGTATGGGGGAGCCACAGGCTGGAGATGTAGTATTGCATGTCAATCTTGTGCCCTTCGTTCAATGTTCTGGTATTTCAGTTACTGTCAGGGAGACCAGTCATTGGGGACTGGGCACACAGGGCACTTCATTTCTAGGAGTGGAATACCCTTTATGTTATAAATGGACTGACACTAGATCAAGGAAAGAAACTAACGGAACTCTTTGTAGATTAGAGTCTCAAAGACTCAGACCAATCCCGTGTGGGTTTTCATTCAGTAAAGTTTGAGTTCTTTACTGAAAGGCTACAAATTGACCTAAGTATCTTAACAGTAAGCACAGGATTTACCCAACAAAAGGGTTTTGATAAATGATTGTGGTATAAAGAAACACAAATTATCACAGAAATTTTTTAATGATTACAGGTGATATTTTTATTGAACTAAAATTGGTGGTAGCTTCTTCAGTGTACATACTTTAGCTACTTGATATACTATTAGACACTCTACCTAAAATTGGAATCTTTTGTTCTAATTACAAGCAGCCTCATCAATTGACTAGAGAAACAACTTCAAACAAAGCAAACAAAAATGCAGAAACTTCTTAATTTGTCAATGGAAGATAATGGCCTTGATGGAGGACTGTTTTGGAGAGATTCTCAGACTTGAGTATTCAAAGAAAATACCTGGGGAACTTGTTGACATCTACCATGCCCAGATCCTACCTCTAAAGAGTCAGATTCTTAGCCAGGCATGGTAGCTCATGCTTGTAATCCCAGCACTTTGGAAGGCCAAGATGGGAGGATTGCTTGGGGTCGGGAGTTTGAGACCAGCCTGGCCAACATGGTGAAACCCTGTTTCTACGAAAAATTATTCAAGGAAATTAGCTGGGCTTGGTGGCGGGCATCTGTAATCCAAGCTAGCTGGGAGGCTGAGTTCAAGGGATTCTTAGTGACTTAGAAAACACATATTTAATACATTACAATTCTGTAGGACAGGAGTCTAACACAGATATCACTGGGCTGAAACTGAGATGTCAGCAGGGCTGTGCTCTTTTCTAGAAGCTTTATGTGAGAATCCATTTCCTTCTCTTTTCCAGCTTCTGGAGGCCACTCACATGCCTTGACTCATGGACTCCTTCCGTCTTCAAAGCCAGCAACATCACATCTTTCTGAACCCACTTCCCTCAACATTTTTTAAGTCACTAAGAATAGCTTGAACCCAGGAGGTGGAGGTTGCAGTGAGCCAAGATTGCACCACTGCACTCTAGCCTGGGTGACAAGAGCAAAACTACATCTCAAAAAAAAAAAAAAAAAAAAAAAGTCAGATTAGGAAGATCTTGGATGTGGCCTTTGAACCTCCACGCTTATCAACCTTACCCTGGCAATTCAGAGGAAAATAGCCTAGGGACCACAGTCTAGAGGCAATTGATTTAGTGATTGTGGTAGTTGGAGTAATGCCCCCTAGAGAGGCCCACATCCTAATCCTAGGACCTGTAAAAATGTTACCTTATTTTGCAAAGAAAAGATTAAAGTTACAGATGCAATTAAACTTGCTAATCAGTTGAGTTTAAAATGAGATTACCCTAGATTATCTGCATGAGCCCAGTATGATCAAATGAACACTTAAAAATGGAAAAGCTTTCCTGGCTGTGGTCAGAAAGAGATACGCCAAGGGAAGAGGGTGCAGAAAGATGTGATGTTGCTGGCTTTGAAGACAGAAGGAGTCCATGAGTCAAGGCATGTGGATGGCCTCCAGAAGAAGCTGGAAAAGAGAAGGAAATGGATTTTCACATAAAGCTTCTAGAAAAGAGCACAGCCCTGCTGACACCTCAGTTTCAACCAAGTGATATCTGTGTTAGATTCCTGATTTACAGAACTGTAAGATATTAAATATGTATTTATAAGTCACTAAATTTAAAGCTTTTATTACCAGAAAGCTGATACTTCGTTGCTTCTTTTCTCTTCTATTTTCCTTTATTTTCTCCTGCTCTGCCTCCTCCTTCCCATCATCCTCCCTCTGTTTCTTCTTTTATTAAGAGACATGGTCTGGCCGGGCGCGGTGGCTCAAGCCTGTAATCCCAGCACTTTGGGAGGCCGAGGCGGGTGGATCACGAGGTCAAGAGATCGAGATCATCCTGGTCAACATGGTGAAACCCCGTCTCTACTAAAAATACAAAAAATTAGCTGGGCATGGTGGTGCGTGCCTGTAATCCCAGCTACTCAGGAGGCTGAGGCAGGAGAATTGCCTGAACCCAGGAGGCGGAGATTGCGGTGAGCCGAGATCGCGCCATTGCACTCCAGCCTGGGCAACAAGAGAGAAACTCCGTCTCAAAAAAAAAAAAAAAAAAAAAGAGAGAGACATGGTCTTGCTCTGCCATCCAGGCTGAAGTCCACTGCTGCAATCACAGCTCATTGCAACCTCAAATTTCTGGGCTCAAGTGATTCTCCCGCCTCAGCCTCCCAAGTATCTGGAACTACAAATGTGTGTCACCATGCCCGGTGAGACACACCTGTAGTTCCAGATACTTGGGAGGCTTTCTTTTTTTTTTTTTTTTTTTTGTCAGTTATTCTCTTCTGAGCCCCAGGGATAGTGTCAAACAATGTGGTGATATGGCAACCCATGATTCTTCACAGAGGGTGGGTGAACAGTGTTTATTTGAGGGGGCAGCTTTATGGTTTTTGCAGACCTAGAAGGCAGTCTCTCATTGTGGCTTTTGTCTCTCACTCATTGGTCAGTTCAAACATGTGAGCCACTTTTTTCCCTCCAATCACCAGCAAGCAAGAGATGGGTGAGGAAGGCAGCTATTGGCTAGACTTCAGGCAGCAGAAAAGTATGGTATTGGCCACAGTCATCCTTCATTGGTTGGAGTCATAGACGGAATTAGGGGGTGGAGAGTCAACCTTTTTCAAGGAAGAGGAAAGCCTAGTAGCATAATGCATATCTTACCTTGGATTTCTGTTGACACATCTCCCTGCTCTTTCTCTGGCCCCAAAGCTGGATCCATTTTCTTGGTAATAAAAGCCCAGACTTGATAAGGCAAAGGATGGTATGGACAAGACAGTTTAGTCTATGTTAATAAATGATAAGCCCTAAGCATTAGAAATGGGTCTTGAAAGCTGTCATGCCCTTATCTCACACCTGGCAGTGGGCTTGGGACTAAGCATTTATTACCTAATTTCCTCTTCATAACCCCTGAATTAGAGGAAACGGAGGCTCAGAGAAGTTAAGGAATTCACCTTATTATCATGCACCCAATTATAGCTGGGAGTGGCACTGAGACCCAAGTCTTTATGACCAGAATAAACAGATGAATTTTTTTTTCTCTTTTGGGCTTCTTGTAGACAATAAATACCATTGCTTTTTATAAGATGCATTTCTGTTTTGGCTGCTAATCTAATGATGAATAAATAATGGCTCACTGCTATAGAGCCTTATTCTTTGGCTACACCCAGATAAATGTCCCATTGGCCTCAGTAGCAATTAGCTTCAATAAAAGGTTGGACTGATTAATAATAATACCACCACCTGCTATTTATAGATGACTATCCTCCAAGGAGTCCAAAGTGCTTTGTAGACATGATCTAATCCAGTCTTCCTGTGTTACCGTAAGTTGGGTCTGGCCTGTGGTAGCTTTGCCTTTTCACAGAGAGGGCTGAGGTTCTGAGAGGGCTATATCTTGGCACTCATATACAGAGGGTTGGCATCCTCTACTGGTGATCCCTCAGTGACTTGTTCAACTTCATGTGACTTTGGTTTCCACGTCTATCCTCATGGATTCTGTTCCACATGGGCTTTTGGCATTGCTTGGACCACAGGAGATGGACTGACTACTTCACAGGAATTTTCAAGGCTTATCTGGACCCACTTCCAGGTGGAGGGACCTGTGAATTGCTCCTGGGAATAACATCATCTTCCTTGTCTCCTCTTCCTTCTGTTTCCTTCTTCTACTTGTTCTCCTCTTCTATCTCCATCCTCCTCCTCCTCCTTCTCCTTCTCTCCTCGCCCCCCCCCCCCCCCCCCGCAATCATCATCATCACAACAAACACTTATCTGGTGTTTGCCATGTTCCAGGTCCTATGTTAGGCACTTTGTAGAAACTGTCTGACTTATTCCTCAAAATATTCACCAATTGGTAGGTATCATTACTGATCCCATTTTACAGAGTAGAAAACTGAGGCTTGGAGTAGCTAAACAATTTCTTCCATTCTTCAGTCATATTCTGTAAAGTGGGCACTCTAAGACTCAGAAGTATAAATAATTTGCCAAGACCACACAGTTAAGTAAAAAGTAGTGAAATGTATTTTAATTCTCATTCTTCCTATTTCCAAAGTGTTTACACTTAATTTGTAAAATCATTTGATTCAGTGAGGTGTTGGATGGATGAATGGATGGATGGATGGATGGTTGGATAGAATGGAGGAAAGGTGAATAAATGGTTGGATGGATGAATGGTTGGGAGGGGGAAGAGTGAATGGGGCCAGGACTTTCCTTCTATGCCTGATGGTGGCAGGGTGCTGCTAATAAAAATACATACACAGCACAGCCCGAAACCTTCAGGGACTTATGTAAGTTGACCTGGAGTTGCTTACCTACAGAAGAAGACTTAACTCTAAAATGGAGCATTCTGAGAGCTAAATACATACTAACTCAAGGAACTCAGACCCAAACCCTGATGACCTCATGGGTTTCAATGAACGAGCTGGGCTCCTGGTTAAGAAGGATGCATAATTGTTCTAGGTTGAAGGAGGATAGAATGATGAGGATTTCTTTATCCTGTATGATATCTCAGCAACTTTCAAGTATGAGGTGGAATTTAAAACATTTAATCTGGAGTAGAATAAGCTAAGAAATCAGTGGTAGAAACATGATTATTGGTGCCAAAACATCAGGACTAAGAAATCAATAGCTTAGACTTGGAATATGTGTGGAGAAGGGAGGAGGTGGAGCTAACAGAAACTGGGACCTAAATCCACCTTGCACCAGTGGGAGCCATGGAGAGTTCCAGTCACTGGTCTAAACCAAAGAGCGATGGAGAAGATACTCTGGCTTCTCCCTTCCTTCTCTTCTTTAGTCTCCCACCAGTACCTCTGATTAGGGTGGGCCAACCCTAATAATAAGCCAGTTCTGAGATATTTGGGGAATGTAATTTTAAGAACTCAGGCATATACAATACAGAGCTGAGCAGAGGAAGGGTCTGAAAACAAACAGGCAAATGACTGGTGTACAAGTTGTCCTGGAACATTTATTTATTTCTCAGCCTAGAGTCAAGTGTCTGGACCAGATGGACTTTTAGGTGCTATTTACCAATCTAAAAATTAGAGGGCCTGAGAAAAGAGTCTATTCTATCCAGATTTAATCACAATTCAAGGGCAAGAAGCAAGCTACCATTCAGATAAACATCTTGCATAAGAATGACACTTCATGGCCAGGGTACAGCTTCCTTTGGTTGAATGCTTTTGGCAGCAAGTCACCAGGGACTAGCTTACCTGGAGGCTGAGGCCATGGGATTTGTGCCACTCAGAAGAGCTTGGCCATCCCTACATCATCTTCTCTATTCAGTGACATGGTGATTGAAATTCCAAAATGGGCGAAAAGTTCCTTGGGTTCAAAAATGACGAGTTTGAAAATGCCTTTGCCAGGATAAATAAATACACAGGAAAGTGCATAAATACACTTTCGCCTCTCTGCTATAGACATTGCTCTTGCAGTTGCCTGAACAAATGCAGGTTTGCATCAGTAACTTCAGCCTTTTTGCCAATCTGATCTTGCTGACAAGGAGAGCAGCCTCAGAGGAGAGTGATGCTGAGCTAAAACGGCACCCTTCACTGAGTCTCAGGAGTCAGGGTGCATTTGCTTATTAAGAATTTTACTTATCTATGCAATTTTCTCCATGGAATGATGTAACAAATACTTCTTTTTCTCTTCCCTTCCTCCCTCCTTTTCTTTGTTCCTCTCTACCTTCATCACTTCAAAAAGGATACTCACAATTTCAGTCATATATCGCTACATAACAGACTATACCAAACTATACTTCAAACAACAGTAATTCTTCATTTTGCTCATGCATCGGCAATTGAGGGAAGGCTTGGTGAGTCAATTCCTCTCTGCTTCATGCTGTGAGCTGGGGAGGCTCAACTGAGGCTGAAGAATTTACTTCCAAGATGGTTCACTCACAGGACTGACGCTGGTGCTGGAAGCTAATCAGGGGCTGTCTGTTAGGGGACTCAGTTCTCTGTATGTAGGCTTCTTCAAAGGAGGGTTTTAACTTCCTCAGAGCAAGAAGATGGGGTTCCAAGTGGTCAGGTGGAAGCTCAAAGGCTTCTTAGGACATCACAGAAGCCCAGGTCTTCATTTCTGCAGCATTCTGTTGGCAAAACAAGTCACTAAGGCCAGCCCACATTCGAAGAGAGGAGAATTATACTCCATCTATGAATGGGGAAAGTGGCAAAGAATTTGCAGCTTTCTTTAACCTGCTACCCCACCTTATGGGAGGTGGGTATATAGTGTAGATAATTTCACAGTAACAGAGCAATGCTGCACATTCAGGACCCCACAGAGGGCTAAGTTATTAAGCTCAACAGCAGAATTCTGGCTGGACCAGGGAATTGAGAAGTCTCTGTATCAATCAGGGATGGTGAATTCACATCAGGCACAACTGTGTTTGAATTCCAGCTCTTAAAGTTTATAGCTGAGTAACTTGAAGCATTTGACTTAACTTACATGATCACAGTTTTCTCAATTGTAAAATGCAAATAACCTTATATAACTTTATTGCTTTGTGAATAGTGAAGGAACCCCCTCCAAAAAAAAGAGGGTTCACTTATTCAAGTGCCTGGGTTATAATGGACATTTAATAGATTGAAGCTATCTATTTCTTTGAGTGGTGAAACTCATTTTCCAGGAATCCTTTGAGATCCACTGAACTTGAGCTCATTAGAATTACTTTTGTCATCATTTTTTTCCTTCCCTATTTCTTGTAGCTCATTTTTTTTGAAATTCCAAGAATAATACATATGCACTTTGAATACTTGGAAATATAGACAAACCACATAAAAACAAAATAGAAATCATCCGTAATAATGTAGCCCAGAGGTAACCCTTGAAAAGCCTTTGAGACGTGTACTTCAGATGTATAGCAATCAGCTATTTCCAGAAAATGCTGCCATCTTAGTCTCAGGCCTTAATGCAGCAGTCAATCTCATGAATCTAAGGCGCAGCTAGGGGTTAACTGAGCTAGGCTGGACTTGGCTGGGTAGGTCTCCTCTGCTCCACATGGCACTCATTTTCCTCCTGGGAATGAAAGCCACCAGTCCAGTTATATTATTCTCATGGAAAGGGGCAGAAATACAAGAGAATGAGTGGGAATGTGTGAGGGCTCTTATGACCTAGGGTTGGGACTGGTGCACACACATTTCAACCCTATTCTGTTGGTCAAAGCGAGTCCCATGACTAACTCCAAAGTCAATGGCAAAGGTTGTAGATCCGGAAAGGAGTCAAGAACTAGGGCAATAATGTCATCTACCTTAATAAATAATTTTTTTTTTCACAATTGGTTCAAATTACACGTTTCTGTTTTTATTACTAGCTTTTTTTCACTTTATTGTATAAAAATTCCCATGTAATAAAATAGCTTTTTGCACTAAAACTTTTAAGGATTGTATTCTTATTCCACTAAATGGATATTCCACAATTTGTTCAATTGGTTTCCTCTTATTGATCATTGTGTTATCTCCAGACCTCCCAGATTTCCAGTATTATGAGAATTGTAACTCTGGATTTATGCACATTCGTCTTCACAGTTCTATTTTGCCAGGTTGAAGTTATTGGTTTTGATTTATATTGCCAATTGTTCACATTTAGAAAAGTAATACCCACTTACATGTTCCCCACTGGCAGTATATTACAGTACTTACTTCCCTGCATTTCCACCTGCTTAAAGTATAGTTGCTTATATGTATGTGTATATATGTATTATAAAGCAACTGTTTATTTTGCATAAGACTATAGGGAACACCTGAGTATCTTTTATACAGACCCACCAATGCTTCCTTTTTTCATTTGTCCTGACTTGTTGTACATGTATGTGTATATAATCATCATACATGCCTGTCTCTTTCTACACACATACACTGATGCTTCTAACTCTATCTTATTTATATAACTTTTTCCTGAATCTTTCTTATGAAAGAAAATTTAGAAACACAATGCCCCTTTACTAAATAGTTGGAATGTACAGGGCATCCTCTTACCTGATCATTAACATTAATGCAATAATATTATCTAACCTATAGTTCATACTCATATTTCATCAATTGTTTAATATTTTTTGGTGATTTGTTTTTCTCCCATCCAGAATTTAATCTTGAATCACACATTGCATTAGTTGTCATGTATTTTGGTCTTTTTTATTCTGAAATAATATATCTACCTTTCTTGACCTTGATATTTATGAAGGGTGCAAGTCAGATATTTTGTGGAATGTCCCTAAAATTGGGTTTGTCTGATGTTTCTTCATGGTTAGATTCAAATTATGCATTTTTTGGCAGTAAAACTAAAGGAGTAATGTTGTAATGATATTTATTTGCCCATTTTTAGAGGTATTAACTTTGATTACTTGGTTCAGTGGCTATCTGTCTGATTCTCCATTATAAAGTTACTGGTCTTCCACTGATACTCCTTTTGTAGGTAAATTATTTGAGACTATACAGTATACCGTTTCTCATTAAACATTCAACCCCTAGATTCTAGCATTTATCAATAATTTTCTAACTTTACTGTTCTTCCTGCATTTATAAGTTGGCAATATTCTGTAAAGAAGACTTTCCTCCTTGCGCCAATTAATTAATTGATTATTTACATTATCACAGACTCATAGATTCTTACTTTATTGACTGGATTACCCATCCACTTTTGATGCTGAAATTATCCCAGATGTTGCTAGCGGGAGTCTCTTCAAGCTGGCATGCATATCTTTGTTATATGTCCCTATCATTCTTTGAACATTTTCTTCTTTTTTGATGCAACCCTGATGTTTCAGGGTTACCATTTATTTTTTCCTGCTTCATCTCTGGAGTCTGCCTATTTTCTTATGAATCCTCAATACTTTTAATGGATAATGCTATTTAGAAGCCAACATCTGAATACCGTGGGTATAGAGGCCTTTCAGGTGTACACACACTAATATTTTAAATTTCGTATTTGTAAACTTCTATGATAATGAAATATCTGGCTCCTAATATTCAGATATATGTGAAAAAGGTATTTTTATCCTGTTTTAAGTAAACTTTAACATTTTGTCTTTGTCTTTTGCATTTTACATAAAAAAATTCTGATCAAGTGTCTTGCACATTTTATCAATTGCAGTGTTTGCATTTTCCTTTTCAATTTGGAATTCCTTATTATATGTTCAAAGTATTAACTTTATTTTTCCTGTTACATGTATAGATACGAAAGTGTTTCTTCTAAGTGTATTACTTGATTTAGAAATTTTATTCTGTTTTTATTTCCCATAGAAAAACATATCTTTTTTTCTTTTCCTTTTTTTTTTTTTTTTTTTTTTTCAGAACTCAGGTAGACAGAATTGATTAATTATGGTACCTGGTTTTAACACATAGTTTTGTTATTCATACATGACCTTTGTATTAGTCTGGGTTCTTCACAGAAATAGAAACCATAGAATATGTTTGTGTATGTGTTTGTGTGTATATATATATAGACACACATATACACATATGTGTATACAAATACACACACGTGACTTCTGTATGTATCTTTGCATATATTTTCATGTCTATTATGACTGTCTATATAGCCTATATATCCATTTTTATCTTTTTCTATGCATTAAAACACATACATTTCCATTTCTCTATCTATCCATCTAAAATAAGAAATTGGCTAATAAAATTATGGAACTGAGAAGTCCTAGGATCTGCAGCTAGTAAGCTGATGACCCAGGAGAGCTGATGATGTGTTTCAGTCTGGGTCTGAAGGTAGAACACTGATGTCTTTGCTTGAGGTCAGTCAGGCACAGGTAAAATACTTTCTTACTCAAACTTTATTCAGGCCTTCATTGAATTAGGTGAGATCCATCTAACATTGAGGAAGGCAATCTTCTTTACTCAGCCTACTAATTCAAATGTTAATCTCATCTGGAAGTAACATTTAACAAAATATCTGGGCATCCCATGGCCTGGTCAAATTGATACATAAAATTAACCGTTACAGCCTCCTTTTATTTAGTTGTTTCGCCTGTGTTTGTTATTTTTTTTTAACTTAGCTATTTTAATAATGTAATAATCATCTGTGACGTTCCTTCCCCAATCCACCTAGTCTCTTCACAAGAAGTCACATGTAAAGATGGTTGGTCCTCCCCATTCAGTCCATTCTCACCTTTTTTATTCTGAGGTCATCATCATCCTGAATCTGTTTTTATTTAGTTTTATTAAATTAGAGTTTAGTATTACAAGATAGATTTTTAAAATTATGGTTTGTAACTTCATAAAAAAGGTATGCAATTCTTTAAAAAAGAAACACTAGATTTATAATGTACATACAAATAACATATACAAAATATCATGTATCCAGTTCATGATTTTTTTCTTATATAAAACCAATATAACTCCTTCTGATACCATAATATTTAACTTTTCCAGTAACATAAAGAACTTGTGTGCAATCTTTTGGTGCTATTTTTATTTAATGTAATTTTGCTAAAATTTATCATGTGGTTGTCACATCATCGTGCTTCATTCATTTTGACAGATACATGATAAATAATATATAAATAGAGCATTTTGTTTTGTTTTGTTTAGAAGATGAAGTCTTACTTTGTCACCTAGGCTAGAGTGCATTGGTGCGATCTCAACAGCTCACTGCAACCTCTGTCTTCTGGGTTCAAAGAATTCTCCTGCCTTAGTCTTTCTAGTAGATGGGATTACAGGTGTGCACCACCATGCCCAGCTAATTTTTTTTTTTTTTTTTTTTTTTTTTTTTTTTTTTTTTTTTTTTTTTTTGTAGTTTTAGTAGAGATTGGGTTTTAACATGTTGGCCAGGCTGGTCTCAACTCCTGACCTCAAATAATCTGCCTGTCATTGTCTCCCAAATTGCTGGGATAACATGTGATGCCACTGCATCCAGCTAAATATACCATTTTTATATATTACATATCATGCATCTTTCATTTGTAGATATCTCATTGATGGATATTTGAGTGGTTTCTAGGGTTTTGCTGTTGTAAATATTATAGCTCTAAGTATTCCTGGCCATTTGTCTTGATACATGTGTATAATTGCATCCAGGAGTAGAGTTGCTAGATCATAGACTATAAAAATGTTTAATATTAGAAGACATTACTCGATTATTTTCCAAAGTGGTAATACTATGTCACGCTCCATCAGTGGTGTGTAAGAAATTCTGTAGACCTAAATCCTCCCCATAATTTAGTATTGTAAACTTTCAATTTTTGCCAGTTAAAGTTGTATAAAATTGTAGATCATAGTTGCCTTGAATTGTATTTTCCTGATTATTAACACTGGTTAACATTTTGGCAAGGGTTTATCTTTTTCTCTTTCTTCTTATTTTTCTTTTTTTTAGCTCTCAGGTGCACAGAATTGATTCATCATGATCCCTGGTGCTAACACACTGTTTTGTTGTTCATGCTTTGGTCTGGGTTCTCCAGAGTAACAGAAACACTCGTTCTTTTAGGAGATGCCTGTTCATGTCTTTTGCCCATTTTAAATTGGATTATTCATGATTTTATTTTTGATTTGTAAGATAGCCTTGGATTCTTCATGAAATAAATGCTATCAGTCTTTGCCTTCATGCTTTCTGTCTTTGCTTGGTAAATTAGCAACATCTCTCCACCCTACAATTATTTAAATATTAATTTTTTTTTCTTCTGGTGCCTCCTGTTTTTTTCTCTGCTGTTTCCATCACCAGCAAGCCCCACCTAAGCCACATTCCTGAGCTTAAGGTTTGTGTCTAGGATGTGGGCCTTTGCATGCATAATCAAGTACCTAGGCTTCTCTGGGTCTCCACCCTGGCCTCTTTCAGACTCCACCCAAGCTTGGCTGTGTCCTGGCCCAGGGAACTGCCTGGAGCTACCTGGTCTGTTTCCAGCAGATCTGAGTCATTTTCCTTTCCAAGAAATTAAAGAGTATAACGTTTACTGGATACTCTGGAAGATGTAGCTAAACTACTTTTACAAATGAGGACACTGAGGTTCTGAGAGGTGATGTAATTTGCCCAAGATTTCACAGCCAGACATATAAGAAAGGCGTGAAGATACTGAATGTTTCCCTTGGACAAATGGACTCACATTTGAAAACTTTACAGTGGATTCAGTGAACATGCGCTAATTTCTTTTTTTTTTTTTTTTTTTTTTTTACTTCCAAATCCCAGAATATGATGAAAGGAAGTCCACACAACAGTTCAATTGGTCTCCCTGCTCTTATCCAAGCCCCCTCTACTCCATTCTTCATATAATATATGGAAGAAAACTATTGAATCTAGCCCATATCTCTCTGCTGCTTCAAATGCTTCAATTGTTCCCTTTACACTTATATGCAAATCTAAACTCTGATATCATGCCCTGTATGTTTAGTGCCTGAATGCCTCTCTAACTCTATTTCCAACACTCATTCTTGCTCAACCTCTCTAGCCATACACACCTTTTTTATATTCTTTGAATGTGCTCTGTTCTTTTATACCTTAAGCTCTTTGCCTCTGCTGTTTTTGTTTTTGTTTGTTTGTTTGCTTTTGTTGGGAATGCGTCTTTCCTGGACCTTTGCTTAATCAACTTCTTGTTACCCTTTAATTGATGCATTTGCTTATATGTCACCTCTTTAGAGAACTCTCTCCTGTTCCTCCTAAATACCACATCCCTCTCCCTTTACAATACATCACAAGACTTTGTTTTAGTTCTTACTAGAGCTTATTAAAATCTGCAATTATGCTGTTTATGTTTTTCTTGTTATGGCTCTGTCCCATTTCGCCAATGGATTACATACTCTAAAAGTTTGTCTCATTTGTCTATATCCCCAGGGGTTGAGCCAGTGCCTGACACATCGCTCAGTCAATATTTGTTGAGCCAGTGAGTGAGTCCAGTAGCTACTCAATAATTAGTGGTTTCCATTTCCTTCTCTCCTCTATGCAACATTGCCATACACACATACGGGCACACATAACCTGAAGGAACTTGAATAGGACAATGGAAATAACAGCTCAGTGGTTTTATCTAGTGTGTATCAGAAAAACTAGCTAAGCCAGTTGAGTTTGCCACTGTTTTATGGTTTGCTTTGTTTAATTTCATGAGGTTTCTTGGTCTCTGATGCTTCTTCTATTCTGGGTCTACATATTCATGGAGAAGAGGAGTTTGTGTTAATGATGATATTATGATACCTAATGGTAATAAGCATGATATTTGGACAAGCTACTACCAAAAATATACCTAGTAGGGTATAATAGCAAAATGATTCCTTTTTTTTTTTTTTTTTTTTTTTTTTCTGAAAGAGATTCCAACACATTTTGAAAGTGGGGAGGAATCAGATAGGTTTATTTTATGCTTGTGGTGCCCTTTCTGAATGCTAGTCCTCAACAAAATGACAGAAGGTATAGTGGGAGGAGAGTTCTCATGTTTCCCATGTGCTGAATGAGGAAACAGATTCAAAATTGTTAATCCCCAGGAAATGTCCTAAGCAAAACTGGAATTTGCTATGCTAATTTGTATTCAGGAATGCCTTTTTAATAATAATCCTCTTCTACCTTTCAGTCTGGCTGGAAGTTCCAGAGGCAAGGGCTGCTTTTCAAAGCCCTTTTCCTTTTTTTTAGAAATCAGGAACAAGCAAACCTAAATTTTTTTCTTGGTGATAGTCAGAAGATTTCATGCTCCAAAGAATGGGCTGTGGTTGATACTTACATGTAAATAATTAGCCACTTTTATTACATTTGAAGGAAAAAAGCAGTTACCTTATCTCTCTCTCCATCCCTTCTTTGGCTTCTCCCTCCTTTTTTTTTTTTTTTTTCTCTTTCCTTGCACCAACTATGTGCTAGGTGCCATGGTATGGGTAAGAGATAACATACGAAATATGTCTTAACTCTTAGGTGTTCAAGAATTTGTGGTGGATAAAAAGCAAGTAAAACATTGTAGTGCAAGATGATAACAATTATGGAAGGTTATGCAAATTTCTAGAAACATAAACAGTGGTGTGCTAATAGATGTTTAACTGTCTGTAGTTGGGAGAGATCTTGATTTGTAGCATCTGCTGATTCCCATGGTGTAAGTGCTTTCACCTTGGCAGATTTGAAGCCACTAACCTGATGTGGTTGCACATGGAGTTGGGAAGAGGTGTGCATACCCTGCTCCCTAGTTTACAGAGGCTGGCTTAGCACATCCCTAAGAAGTGTACCTCATAGGGCCCATTTAGGAGTGGGGTTGTAATGTCAGGGGCTTTTCCAGGAAGAGATGACACCTGAGTTGCAATTGCTTGTTTGGAAATGGGGAGGGCAATAAAGGGAAAGTTATAACTCTTTTTCTCCTGTGTACATTGAAGAAAACAGAAAATACAGATAAACCAAATGAAAATGAAAATCTATAATTTAAAAACTGACAGATGAACACTTAACTTATTATTGTTATTATTCCTTGCATCTTTCTCCTTTTTTTCTTCATAGATTGAGCTTTTCTTTCTTTTTTATTAGACTTTAAGTTCTGGGGTACATGTGCAGAACTTGCAGAATTGTTGCATAGGTATACACATGCCATGGTGGTTTTCTGCCTCCATCCTCCCTGTCACCTACATCAGGAATTTCTCCCAATGTTATCCCTCCCCAACCTTCCCACCCCCTGCTATTTCTCCCCAAGCCCTCAACCCCACAACAGACCCCAGTATGTGATGCTCCCCTCCCTGTGTCCATGTGTTCTCATTGTTCAACACCTGCTTGTGAGTGAGAACATTGCAGTGTTTGGTTTTCTGTTCTTGTGTCAGTTTGCTGAGAATGATGGTTTCCAGATTCATCGACATCCCTGCAAAGGACATGAACTCATGCTTTTTTATGGCTGAGTAGTATTTCAAGGTATATGTGTGCCACATTTTCTTTATCCAGTTTATCATTGATGGGCATTTAGGTTAGTTTCTAGTCTTTGCTATTGTAAACAGTGCCGCAACGAACATATGTGTGTGTGTGTCTTTGTAATAGAACGATTTATAATCCTTTGGGTATATACCCAGTAATGGGATTGCTGGGTCAAATGGTATTTCTATTTCTAGATCCTTGGGAAATTGCCACACTGTCTTACACAATGGTTGCTAATTTACACTGCCACTAACAGTGTAAAAGTATTCCTATTTCTCCACATTCTCTCCAACATCTGTTGTCTCCAGTTTTTTAAATGATCGCCATTTTAACTGGTGTGAGATGGTATCTCAATGTGGTTTTGATTTGCATTTCTGTCATGACCGGTGGTGATGAGCATTTTTTCATATGTTTGTTGGCTGCATAAATGTCTTCTTTTGAAAACTGTCTGTTCATATCCTTTGCCCACTTTTCGATGCAGTTGTTTTTTTCTTGTAAATCTGCTTTAGTTCTTTGTAGATTCTGGATATTCGCCCTTTATCAGATGGGTAGCTTGCAAAAATTTTTCCCATTCTGTTGGTTGCCAGTTCATGATAGTGATTGTTTCTTTTGCTGTGCAGAAGCTCTGGAGTTTAATTAGATCCCATTTGCCCATTTTGGCTTTTGTTGCCATTGTTTTTGGTGTTTTAGTCATGAAGTCCTTGCCTACGCCTATGTCCCAAACGGTGGTGCCTCGGCTTTCTTCTGGGGTTTTTATGGTGTTAGGTCTTATGTTTAAATCTTTAAGCCATCTGGAGTTAATTTTTGTGTAAGGCGTAAGGAAGGGGTCCAGTTTCTGCTTTCTACACATGGCTAGCCAGTTTTCCCAACACCATTTATTAAACAGGGAATCCTTTTCCCATTGCTTGTTTTTGTCAGGTTTTTCAAAGATCAGATGGTTGTAGATACGTGGCATTACTTCTGAGGCCGGGGTCCAGTTTCTGCTTTCTACACATGGCTAGCCAGTTTTCCCAACACCATTTATTAAACAGGGAATCCTTTTCCCATTGCTTGTTTTTGTCAGGTTTTTCAAAGATCAGATGGTTGTAGATACGTGGCATTACTTCTGAGGCCTCTGTTCTGTTCCATTGGTCTATGTCTCTGTTTTGGTACCAGTATCATGCTGTTTTGATTACTGTGGCCTTGTAGTATAGTTTGAAGTCAGGCAGCATGATGCCTTCAGCTTTGTTCTTTTTGCTTAGGATTGTCTTGGCTATGCGGGCTTTTTTTATGGTTCCATATGAAGTTTAAGGCAGTTTTTTCCAGTTCTGTGAAGAAGGTCAATGGTAGCTTGATGGGGGTAGCACTGAATTTATAAATTAGTTTGGGCAATACGGCCATTTTCATGATACTGATTCTTCTTAACCATGAGCATGGAATGTTTTTCCATCTGTTTGTGTCCTCTCTTATTTCCTTGAGGAGTGGTTTGTAGTTCTCCTTAAAGAGGTCCTTCACCTTCTTTGTTAGTTGTATTCCTAGGTATTTTATTCTCTTTGTAGCAATTGTGAATGAGAGTTCACTCATGATTTGGCTCTCAGTTTGTCTGTTATTGTTGTATAGGAATGCTTGTGATTTCTGCACATTGATTTTGTATCCTGAGAGTTTTCTAAAGTTTCTTATCAGTGTAAGGAGATTTTGGGCTGAGTCGATGGGGTCTTCTAAATATACCATCGTGTTGCCTGAAAATAGACAATTTGACTTCTTCTTTTCCTAATCGAATACCCTTTATTTCTTTTTCTTGCCTGATTGCTCTGTCTAGAACTTCCAATGCTGTGTTGAATAGGAATGGTCAGAGAGGGCATCCTTGTTTGTTGCCAGTTTTCAAAGGGATTGCTTCCAGTTTTTGCCCATTCAGTATAACATGGGCTGTGGATTTGCTGTAAATAACTTTTCTTATTTGAAAGTGGGCCTTTCTAATCAAGTTAATCTTTTGTCTGATAGAAGTAGTGTGACTATTATTTACTTTTAAATTTCATTTTAACTGATAATTCTTTAGGGCTGTTTACATTTTTATTCTGATTGAATTTAAGAATCTTTGTTTCCAGATATTTTATGGATATATCTAAAAGTATAACTGTTATGTTCATTCTTCTATCAGCTTGATTTAAAATTTATTTTAACATGTCCTTACCTTTTCCTTAGTTTTCTTGCCTTTTGTAGGGTGTTTTTAATATCTTTATATTCTTTATTATTGTTTTATAATTTATGTATCCAGCATGAAACTTAGCTCTTCCTGCTTAAGAATTTTATCATACTCTTGCTTTCTTCTCTACCATTTTCCTCTTCCACATTGTAATATTTTAACAGGTTCCATAATTTTGGATACAAAATATTGGTATATAATTAGTATTGTTGTTGTTTTGTTGTTATTTACTTTAAATACTGACTTTCTCCAAAATATTTACTTTGGCACATGATATTATAACAAAGATTAAAATAACAATTTAATCTTACCTGCTTTTTAATTGATTTCAGTGTTCCCTAGCAGACTTTTTACATCAGTTTTTAGTTCTGGTTTTAGCGTCATCTTTCAGCTGGGCAGAGTGCATATTCTTGTAACTTTTCCATAAAGAAGACACCAGCAATCTATTAGAGAATCCCTTGGATGCTTCAAACGAAATGTGGTTTTGTTAACATGCCTCACAAATGGAAATTTAACTGATTGAAGGTAAAACACCTAATTCAGTCAAGGATCATAGAAGAAATAACTGATGACTAAAAGCCTTGACACTTTGCTATGAGTGTGACTCTTTTTTTTTTTTTTTTTTTTTTTTTTTTTTTTTTTTGAGATGAAGTCTCACTCTGATGCCCAGGCTGGAGTGCAGTGGTGAGATCTCAGCTCACTGTAACCTCCACCTCCCGGGTTCAAGTGATTCTCCTGCCTTAGCCTCCCGAGTAGCTGGGACTACAGGTACATGTCACCATTCCTGACTTTTTTTTTTTTTTTTAAATAGAGACTGGGTTTCACCGTGACATCCTGACCTCGTTATCCACCTGCCTCGGCCTCTCAAAATGCTGGAATGACAGGTGTGAGCCATCGTGCCCAGCCTATGAGTGTGACTCTTAAAACACAAATCCCATTTTCTATTTGAACAGATGCTGAGCCCGGGCATGGATCTTTATATCCCTCCTTGCTACAGTGCCTCATCACATGCTGTCTTGCATGCCACAGGGTCACAGGTCACAAGTTCATCCTAGCCTAGGTCCAGGCATGGCTGGCTGTGGGCTTGGGTTGCTCGTTGAGCAAAATCAGGGCTACCCAATGCTGGGCACAAGCCAGAAGAGAAAGTTGGTGATTCAATGGCAGGTGGATCCCTCAGGTGCCAACCCCTGGAAAGCTGCTAGCCCATCTTCTTAGCACCCCCGATGTCTGCCAACATCCTCGAGGGCTTTGCCTGGTTATGCCTTCTTCAAGGTTCTCTGAGGAGATGGCAAGACTATCTCTAAGACATATATGCAGCAGGTAACCTCTCTGGTTGCTATGATTAACCCCACATGTCTTCATGTTAATAATGCTTCAGGACTTGTGTGTTCAACTCAGTCTTTACGTAATAATTTGCCATACCATTCTCCTGGGTCCTTCTTGGCAGAGTGTGAGTTGCTTTGCATTGACGAGCTCATACATGCATCTTAGTATCTCATTATCCCCACGTACAGATGAGATGAGGTAACAGGCTGAGAGAGGTCAGGGCACTTGCTCAGGGCCCTTAACCAGTAAGCATCAAAGCCCATATCAGAACACAGCACTCTGGCTCAGTTTTGTGGTCTCTCCCCAACTCTGTACTGCCTTTTTCCTCATAAGGGCTTCTGACTGGAGAGTTTCCCAAGATTCTTCTTGAGCCCCAAGGCTGCCTCCAGCCTCTCTGAAATCTGCCCTTCTCTACTTTTTACATATAAGCTGAAGAGGTGCAGGCTTTTTGGGTTTCCAGCAGTCCAGCTCTATGGGTTTCCCCTTTACTTCCCTCCCATTGAGGATGGAGCAGGGAAGGAGGCTGTATGGCCTCACCCTGGGTTTCAGCCTCAGGCTGGAAGCAAACCCACCCTCACCCCATGGGTGCCAGAGCTTACCTCCCTTCAGCTTTTATTACCTTGGAAAGAGGGATTGAGGAACTGTTTATAGGACTGGGAGGAGCAGTAAAAGTTTGTAAGCATTTCTGTCTCTTACTTAATAAACCTTAATGTGCCCTTCATGTACCCATTCACCTAAAAAAACCCACATAGATAAATGGGGTGGGGTGGAGATGAGGTTCAGGTGTTGTCATGAAGCTAAAAATGTCATGAATTCCACATGAAACTTGACCCCACCTAAGGGGAATATTAATGGGAGGAGAGTGTGTGCTGCAGGAAGGCCTCTCTGTGTGCTTTCCTAAGGCCCAGGACTCTGAAAAGGGGCCTCAGAGGCTTGCTGGGTGCTCTAGTGATGCTGCACTTCCCAAACTCCTGGGCCTGCTCAGAAAGTTCCCAAGTTCTTCGAGATTTGGAAAGATGAGATGGTGGGCAGTATGAGGTAGGGGAAGCGAACTAGCCTTAGCCCAAATAGCAGGCTGTGCCCAGAGAGTCAGGCAACATGACAAAGCATCTGCTGTACGGCCGAGGGATTGAAACCTCGGTTCTTGGCTTGAGAAGCTCAAATTTCATGTAGAGAAAACTTATTTAGATGACATAATACCAGTTACACTTTTTGAGCCTCCTAAACTCTACATGTGTCCACAAAACCCTTTCAAAGTAAGTACTATTATTGTTCCCATCTGAAAGATGGGGAAGAAGCAGGTATTCAGAGAGGTGAAGTAACTTACCTAAGATTACACAGCGGGTAAGGATAGAGCTGGTATTCAAGTGAAAAATATGTTGGCTTTCAGAGCCTGTGATCTGGAGGACTCTGTGGTACAGTGTTTCCTGGTCGGAAACTGGCACAGGACCCCACGGCACTGACCTTGGCTTGGTGGAGCCAGGCATTGCGAACTAGGGAATTCAGATAACATGGAGAAGACAAAGAAGGAAAGGAAACTTGCAACAGCTGAGCCCCTCTGTGCGTCGGGTGGCTTTTACGTATAGATCCCCTTCAACATTCACAACGTTCTTTGAGACAGAGGCTATAATGCCCTTTGTGCTGGTAAGGAAGACAAGTTCAAGGAGATTAAAGTCACTTCTTTGTAAATGGTAAAGGGGCTGCCATACCTCAAAAACAACATCAGGTTGTCTTCAAGGAAGAAGTAATTTGTACTTATCATGGATAGGGAGACAAAGGCATTAATTCATTCAATAATTCATACATTAATTCATTCAATACTTGTTGCTAAGCTTTCATCTCATATATCTTCTTGGGAAGCTAAAGTATTCAAAACCCTAAAGCTCCAAAGCTATACACAATTGAGATTGTCTTTGACCATGTGGATTCTAATCCTCGATCCTGAAAAGCTCCACTGCATGCCCTTTGAGGATTCCTGAACAAGCTGTGGTCTCCCATGCCTCTGCCAGCCACAACACCTCTCCTTGCTCTTTCTTTAAGTGTTATTAGACTCCGAAACATGAGCTGACTTTCCTTAAAAAAAAATGAGGTCATTTGTATGTTTGTGTGGAAATTTGAGTGGGAGAATTGTCTTGCGTATGGAAGAATTTTTCTTGGTAACCTTCAAACTGTCAATGCATTAAGAAAGTCTGAAGAAAAACTCAAGTCATTTACTTGGAGATCAGGGGTCATTTGTGAAGGACGATGAGCCCTGTGGAAGGCTGGGGTTGTGGATGGAAGGGCAGGCATTTTACAGGCAGGACAGCCAGTGAGAATACCTGTTTTGTATCTCTCTGACTTCTTGCACTAATGGCCTTGCTGGAGGTGAGTTTTCTGCTCCTGTGATGGTTTCAAACCTGCACTGACTCCTGGGTGGTGTGTGTTAACATCTGCTCCCAATAATCATGAAACAGGCTCCATGTCTTTGGGAAACAAAGAGCTAAGGTCTGATTTTTGTCATTCTTGGAGAGAGTAGGAGAAGTGGGACAGACATTAAGATTAAAATTATTAATAGGCCAGGATGACTAGCTCTTCAAGAGACTCGTGAATCTGAAAACAGAACAAACCAAAACAAAACAAAACACGACTCACATACCACCGCGAAGCTCATGTTAGAATTTATACTGGGGCATAAAATGATTGTAGGTGAAAGTGAATTGACATGTTATCTTTGAAACATGAAAGACGGGGAAGACGCAGCTACATTTTCACAACCCAAATCAGGGCTTTTTTTTTCTTACTAAGAATGTTTTTCTGGCTTATAGATTTGTCTTACAAGGAAAAGTTAAGGGAAAGATTGCTAAAATGTGGGACAACCTACTGGTTGTTGAAGGCTGTTGAATATATGACCTTGGCTCCTTAAATAATAGGGTATACTATTCCTGTCATTCTCCTTCGTATTTTTGGTGCAGCCCAGGAGATGTCATTTTGGTTTTTTCTCCCACAATTCCATTTTGAATTTTTTTCTAGTCTTTTAGAAATGGAAAATTTAATCAGGTTTGAAGAGTAAATCCAGAAGGTTCTAAGAGACACAGTATTCAGTAGTGACAAAGAGCACAGGCTCAGGAATCAGTCTGAGTCTGAATTTTGGTTCTTTTTAGTTACATGGCATTGGGCAAGTGAGTTAAACTTTCTGAGCCCGTTTCCCGATATGTAAAATGGGGGGAATTCTAGAAACCTCTTAGAAACACTTCCCAATGCAGAATGTGGTGCCCTGACTTGCATACTTCATGGTGGACATGAGTTGCCTGCTTTGTGAGAACTCTTGGTCAAGGTTCTGTTGAATGTTAGAACGAAGACTTTAGAATCTCAAGACCCAAAAGTGACTTTGAGGGAACTTGGCCATCTCTCTTATTTTGAAAACGAAAACAGGCTTAGCCTGTGTTCTTGAGAAAACAGAGCCTGAGACAAGAACTGAGAGTCTTATGCCTTTGACTTGGAAGATGCGGATCAGAACAAGGAGAAGATGAGGGAAGGAAAGTCAGGCAAGGAATCCTGGGAAGCAATGGGAAGTGAGGTGTCCTCAGGGGTGCTCCTTCACAATAGGCCAGGTCACCTCAGAGAAAGAACCTTGGTGGATTGGCTGCAGAAGAAATGGAGTGGTCTGCAGGATGGGAAAGGGAAAAATCTGCTTGGCTCCCTTCCGTCTCCTGTTTCCCATGAGTCAAGATTCAGCCCATGGACAGTTAATTTCCTGATTTCTGGGACATGCCATCTGACCCTTTTGGTGTTTATTTTGTTTGCCAGATGCCAGCAAGGCAGGTGGTGTTTCTGCTAAGTCTGGAAGTGGAGGAGGAGCCAGAAACTCTGGGCATGTGGCTGGTTGGCCCAGCTGGCAGGGGAAGCCCAGGCCCAGGGCTCAGTGTTCCCAGGGAAAGTGGCTGGCCAACCCATCAGTGACAGCACAATATGGGAGCAGAAGCCACTGGGAAGGATTCTGGGGAGGCATTTAAGGTTTGCAGTGGGTGTTCTCAGAGAGGGTAAAGAATTTGTCTTAGTTGTATAGTAAGTCAAAATACAGAATAGCACCCAGATTTCTGCTGTGTAAGACTTTACAGGGTGATGGCCAGTTAATCCTTACCAACATCAGGCCTCCAGATAAAACCAAGTCCCAGGTGATGTAGAAGTCCCAGATGATACCTGCCCAGTTACATTTCTGGTCACCCCTAGGAAACAGCCCTTATTCCATCTCAATGCTTCTTGAAGGAACATGCCATTCTCATTTCTCTATGTTTTTGTACAGAGTGCCTCCAGTGTCTGAGATGCCTTCTTTCTTACCTTAAGTTCTAGTTTATTTTTCCCCTGTAAGACCCAAGCTCAAATGTGCTATCCTCTTTGAAGCCTTCAGCGTTCCTGTATTCTTGAAGCCCTGGATATGCATCTGTTATTTTATTGATTATGCCATTGTTGTTTGGTTCTGTGAGATCTTTGACAGCTGTTCTCTTTGTCTTCTTATTCCTCAGTGCCCAGCACAGTGCCTGATGCTTCAGAGAGGTTTAATTGAGGAGGAAAAAACAAATAATTACATGCTAGATATAAAAGCTTTGCCTTAAGAAGGGCTTCTAGGGCCGAAATGCTCATAAGGGAGGGAAGCCAGAGATGAGACTTTATACTCACAAAATGATGCAGAATGTAGGGAGTTGGCATTTACTGGAGAAAAAATTCACCTGGCTTTCTGGCTGTATTCTAGAGGGCCAAGCATTTCAAAGGAGCTAACTGTTAGCATAGCCAGCAGTGTTTAGGATGGAGGAATCTGATCAGTATCTCAGTCCTTCCTATTAATTTCTAGGCTGTTAATTAATTGATTTTTCCTGATTGAAACCCCACAGCAATAAATAGCCTGTATGTAAATATAACCAGAATGCTGGGTTGATGAAAATATGCTGTGGACATATTGTAGTATTATCAATGATCTTATCATCAATGAAATTGCAAGTTTTTTTAAAAAAAAGAAAAAGCCTTAAACTTAGCTTGTACATGTGTCTGAGATCATCTTGTTTGCCTTAGAAAAGTTGCTGATTCTAAAGCTTTTTTTCTTTCTTTGTGTTGCAACTTGAGCTTCTTTTGATGTTTGCCTCTTTGGATACTACTTAAATAATTAAAGCAGCTATTTTTGACCTACTTTACATAGAGAAAGTTTAATTTTTATCACAGAATTAGAAAATTATTTGGTGCTACCATATTAAATTGGGAAAAGATGGATATGTAGATAATTAGATAGAGATTGATCCTGGATTGTTTTATTAAATGTTTGGATACTGTAAAATCTAGATGGACACTCAGCCCCACTGTGATTCTCTGCAGCCTCCAGGTGCTGACTCCCACTAACTTCAAAGGGAATTGAGTAGGAAGAAAGCACACTGTGTTGGGAATACACCCCAGGCCTTTGCTACCTGATGAAAAGTAGGTTGCCATGTCCATGTAATTTATTTCTATTTAAGAACACTATGCAAAAGATCATCTGCCTTCATGGGTAGGCCCCAGAGCCAGTTCTGTGAGTCAAGAAGCATGGCCACAAACAGAAGCCACGTTTGAGTCTTGGTTCTATCATTTAGCAGCTGGCCAAGTCACCTAACCTCTCTGAGTTTCTGTTTTCTTATTTATAACATAGAGATTATAAAATTGAACTTTTAGAACTGTTTTAAACCTTAAAGGGAAGTTTTAAAGTATGTAACACATAATAGATGCTCAGTGAGTGGTATTTAATATCACCATGATTATTGTGCATGAGTGGGAACTCTTGTCTTCCCATCTGAGATCCACAAGTGTCTTTCTCTTTAACCTACTCATGAAAACCAGACTTTTCCACAGTCAGCCCCTCAGCCCAGCTGTCCTGTGCTACAGCAGCCTGGAAGGGATCCACATGACTGTGAATCCAATGTCACTAGCAAAATGGGTCTCCTTAAAGTGTAAAAGATCTTTTGTCACCGATCTTACCCTTCTCTTACTAATTTTCAAAAAATACAGCTTGCCTCACTCAACGTACTTATAACTCTCTTAACATTAGGATATTATTGGAAGATGTTTAAGAGAAGCAACCATGTACTGCAAACATTTCCACTCATTATCCAGAATGGAACCCAGGAAATGTCACCCTAGCTTTTATGATTGGGGAAGAGGTCCTCCACCCATTTGAGAAGGAGTGATCTTCATCCTCACTATCTGTTTTCAGTTTCTTTTTCTTTTGTGTAGTAGACTAGATGCTTATCCTGAAGTCCTCTTTAGTTTTCCTCCCCAAATGAAATTTTAGGCAGCCTGTCTTGCTAGGCTATGGTGTTCTAGATGTGAGCAATCCACTCCCATTCTTATTTGTGCATTTATTCAACAACCTGCTATTGAGACTCTACTCAATGGCAGACACAACTCTAGTCTCCAAAGAAATCCATAAAAAGAAAAAGGGAATAGAAAAGACATTATTCCTACCCTCTATCAGATATTAATCAAAGATACGACATTACAATTAAGTTAAAGAGATACGAAGAAGTTATACATGGTGCCATTAAAGTAAATAATAAGGGGAATTGACTTGGTCCAGGATATAAAGGAAGACTTGTCTAAGGCAATGATCCCTAAGCTTCTATCTGAAAGATGGGTGCATTAACTAGATGAAACAAAGGCAAAGATAGAAGTGGGAGATTACTTCAGGTAGGTGGAATGCATATTCAAATGCCCAATATAAGAGGGTATATGGTGTATGAAATTGAATTCTCCAGAAAATGAGGAGAAGATGCAGGAGACAAGCACGCAGCATTCAGATTACAGAAGAATTTGTAGGACTGCCTAAGGATTTCAGTCTTTTGCCCAATAGCAACAAGAAGCCACTGAAGTGATGTAACTGATTGGAAGAGAATATGATCAAATTGGGACTTTCAGACAGATGTTATTGGATCCTTTGTTCATTAGACATCAAACATCTTTACAGATACACTTCCAAGACCAGCCTGTTGGCTGCCTCTGAGACAGGGAACCAGGAGGAAACAGGAGTCAGGGGCTCCCTATAATAGGATGTCTCTAACCTCTGCTGCCCTGTTGGTGATGACTTGAGTGTACCATGATTTCATTACTATCTTTATCTTGGCTTTTGATGCCAAAGAGCTTTCAGCATATCCAGCTTCCTTCTACCTGGAGGGCAAGAAAATCAACATCCTTGATACTAGAATAAAAGGGATCCAAATACTGAGTTTGGCCTGATGAAAGGTCAAAGTCATCGGTGAGTTAGTCCCTATTAAAAACTTTGACAATTTTGAATTTTTTCCCTTTTTTATGTATTAGCAGTAAAACAACTTTCTAATAACTAAACTGTATGTTCCATGAAAAATAGGAATCTTTTCTTTACCATTTTATCTTTATCCTGCTGTATAGTAGTTGCTCAATAAATATTTGTTATATAGACTTGTACATTCAATTAGCTTTTAATCACATAATTCTAGTTTATAAATAGTTTAGACATTGTTTCCAATATTTTCTTATCATAAATATGTGAGTCAAACTGTTAAGTAGCCAAATGGATCATCCTGGGGTGTATGCTTTTGGACAAGGAGTATGCATAGCACTATATAAACAGGAATGTGTACGTTTGAAGCAGTAACCCTACAACTTGACAGGGACCAATTTTCTCCAGACAGAGGAAAGAAGGTACAATACACTTTCAAGAGAGGAAAGAAAAAAAGAACCAAGTTTTAGGAATCATAAATGTACTGAATGTTCAAATTTTTAAATTATTTAAAGCTTTGAGCTGGCTTGAAAAAGAAAGTATATACGACATTAAAGCTTTCAGCTGATTTGATATAGGAAAGTATATGTAGTATCCCTGGTAATGACTCTGGGGAAATTCTATCTTAGATAAAGAAGAGACCCCTAAAAAGAAGGATTCATTAGAATTCATTAAAGTGGGGGGACATACTGATCAGGAAAGAGATTTCAAACTTTTTTGACTGAAATCATTAGTAAGACATATATTTTACAGTGTGACTTATTATATATGTTATGTATACGTAGATAAGTGGATAGATAGATCAATAGATGTGTGGATAGATAGTTGGATGGGTGGATGGATGTATAAATGGATGGATAGACAGATGAATGGATGGATAAACAGGTGAATGGATGGATAAACAGATTCAGAAGTATAACAAAACAGATACAGGAGTATCTGTATCTGTTCAGAAATAAGAAAAATAAGAACACTTTTTATAAATTATGTTTACATCAAGAAAACATTTATATCCTGATATAAAAACAAAATATACTTTAGCTATGTGCAATGCATTTTGATATTTTGTATTCTCTAGTATTTCATTTTTTGAAATTTTTGATTAACCTCAACTTATCATCACAATAGTAGACAGCATTCCACAATTTATAAAACATGAAGATACACACATGGCTTAATGTAGTAAAGATTCTACTTAGAGTAGTGAAGGAGCAATTTGCTGGGAATGGGTATGAGTATGAGGGGAATGTGTGGGTAATGAGTTTGAATTCATGCAATTGAAAGACAGGTCCTTTAGACCTTGCTGAGATCTGAAGAAGTTATCTGGGTTCAGGGACTGCTACTACAGGAAGACATATGTTGAGAGTGTAAGATAGGGCTTAAGTGTAAGATAGAATGAGTTAGGGTTAGGGACCTAACCTATAACCCATAGAGATATGGGGCCAGGCTGAGGCCGTCAAGGTCTCTTTCATTTTGAGAGAAAACTACTGCTTTCAGTGTGGCAGAGCCCAAGGCCATCAGACCAGTGTGGGCTCTGTACTGGTTAAGGTATTGCTAGTTGCCATGATGGAGAAAACCCAAAATCTCACTATGTGACATAAAAGAAACATATTTCTTACTCACGTAAAGTCTGATTGGTGGCAGAACTTGGGCTCCTTATGGGTAATTAGGTCATGTGGGCATTGACACTAGCCATTACATTGAAAGGAGAGAGGTGAGGCAGTGTGTAAGGCTCCAATAGGACTGGGAGTAGAACAGATTATTTCTGCCTACATTCCACGACTTGGAACCATGGATGGGTACAAAGGAGCCTGGGAAATGTAGTCTCTTGCTGGGTAACTGCTCTTCAGCTGTCACTTATTGATACGGAAGGGGAGCAGGAGTCTTTGGCTGACCATTGATCTCTTCCACCCCAGCTACCTGACAGTGCTGTGGTTGTGAGTCTGGCTGATGCCAAAAAATCCTCAGGGCTTAGAAATAAGAACACTGTTTGTAAATTATGTTTACTTCAAGAAAACATTTATATCCTGATGTCTTAGTCACCCTTTCCAAACTACGCTCTCCTTTAGCACTACTTTTTCTTTCAAAGTTGACATTGGTGCCCACTTTCATCTGACAAATAAGTTTGGATAAGGAGTCAGAAGAAGTGAGGGGGAGAATGCTTTGTTTAGTCTTTCATCCCTTGGGATGGTCTGGGTTTTTCATCCCTTGTCTCTTTAGATTCAGTATAGGAGTCAGAGATAATATAACACATTGATGTAAGGTACTGAACCTGGAGTGACACAGACTTTGGGCAACTACTATAGCTTTTTTGAGCCTCGATTTACTCATCTTTGAGATAAGGATACATGAATCTATTTCCTCTGAGGCTGACATGTGGATTAAATGAGATTATATATACAAAGTACTTAGTGTAGTACTGTATTCGTCCATTTTCACACTGCTATGAAGAAACACCCAAGACTGAGTAATTTATAAAGGAAGGAGGTTTAATTGACTCACAGTTTTGCATGGCTAGAGAGGCCTCAGGAAACCTATGATCATGGTGGAAGGAGAAGCAAACACATCCTTCTTTGTTGGTCGCAGGAAAGAGAAGTGCAGATCAAAGGGGGAAAAGCTCCTTATAACACCATTGAATCTCATGACAACTCACTTTCTATCATGAGAACAGCATGGGGGAACCACCCCGATGCTTCTATTACCTCCCACTAAGTTTCTTCCCAAACACATAAGGATTATATTTCAAGATGAGATTTGTATGGGGACAAAGAGCCAGACTATATCAAGTACCTAACTCATTACTATCCTATAACTATTGTTATTACTGTTATTCTTATTGGCCACTTGACACCAACATAAGTGGGGGGCCTTAATCACATAAGAAGAGGAAATATATAGAAAAAAGTGGCTTGAAGAGAAACTTGCTCCTTGAATTTCCAATATATGTCCAAATAGATGCCCGGGGTGAGAAAGATCTATTCTGCTTTTGCTTACTGACTCAGATCAAGAACAAAGCTCATATTATTAAAAAGTCAGAAACAAAAGATCCTGGTAAGGCTACAGAGAAAAGGGAATGCTTATACACTGTTGGTAGGAATATAAATTAGTTCAGCCACTGTAGAAAGCTGTTTGGAGATTTCTCAAAGAACTTAAAACAGAACTACTATTCAATCCAGTAATCCCATTACTGGGTATATATGGAAAAGAAAACCAATTGTTCTACCAAATAGACACATGCACTCACATGTTTATTGAAACACTATTCACAACAGAAAAGACATTGAATCTACCTAGGTGCCCATCCATGGTGGATTGGATAAAGAAAATATGATACATACATACCATGGAATATTACACAGTCACAAAAAGAATAAACTCATGTCCTTTGCAGCAACATGGATGGAGCTAGAGGTCCTGATCCTAAGTGAATTAACACAAGAACAGCAAACCAAATACCACATATTCTCACTTATAAGTGGGAGCTAAATATTAGGTATACATGGACATAAAGATGGCAACAGGAGACACTGGGGCCAACCAGAGGGACAGTCAGGGAGGGGAGCAAAGATTGAAAAACCAACTTTTGGGTATTGTGCTCAGTATCTGGATGACAGGATCAGTCATACCCCTAACCTCATCATCATACAATATACTCAAGTAACAAAACTACACATGTACCCCGTGAATCTAATATATAAAAGTTGAAGTTATTTTAAAAAACAAACAGAGTGGTACCCATGAGTAATCCCCTTACTTAGTGGGAGCTGCAGCCAGAAACTAAGCTCCTTCAACCCTAAGACTGACCCATGGATGTGGATGGGATACTGGGGCATTCCTGTTTTGGGAGCAAGTGATGTGTTTTTTGGTGAAGATTTTTGTGAAACTGAATCCTTCTGGTGGGGCTGAGGTCTCGGTTCATTGAGAAGGAAGCCATGCAAGCTAGAGGGCTCAGAGGTGGGGAGCCCAGGCAAGACAAGGAGCTATTTTCCTTGATTGACATTTATTTCACTCCATTGCTTTGTCTCCTTCTCACATAGGGTCACTGTCACTACAGTTGGGGATGGACAAAGGGGTCTCAGTTGGTCTTAAAGCCAACACAGTGGGAGGTGGGCTGTTGGATGGCTAAGACAGATTAGAGTAAGGGTGCCTGGTCGATGGTAATGATGAGAGATCTCTCCCCTAAAGCCAGATCCTACCTGCCCAACATCTTTGGTCTGAGATAGCTTCTTCAAGCAGAGCCTGAGAAATAAGAGGCTCTCAATTTCTGCTAGACCAGGCCACCCTGGTCATTGGCAAGTCACAGCTCTGGCCCTGATGTTCATTCTTCAACTAAAGGGGCAAGGGAAATCTGTTTCCTCCTCCAGAAGCTTCTGCCATAGGACATGGTAATATAGAGGTATCTCCTAGAGTGGAAAATGGACAGATGGTTGTGATGCTTTCGTGCACCAGCTCACTTTCCAGTTATGTCCTCTTTCTCTGGGAGAGAGAGGAAGGAAGAGAGAGACTGGGGTTGAGGGAGAAAAAAGAGGTTGATGGCATGCAGCATGAGCTGTGTACTAGTTCCAGAGAATACAGCTACGTATTGGTCTATGGCAAATTCTAAATTAAATATCAGGGCTGGGTGTGGGGACTCCTGCCTGTAATCCCAGCACTTTGAGAGGCTGAAGTGGGAGGATCATTTGAGGCCAGGAGTTCTTGACCAGTCTTGCCAACAAAGTGAGACCCCATCTCTATAAAGTATATATATACATACATACATATGTGTATATATATATATATAGAGAGAGAGAGAGAGTCAGGAGTGATGGCACATGTCTGTAATCCCAGCTACTCAGGGGACTGAGGCAGGAGGATTGCTTGAGCCTGGTTCTAGCTTAGAGTGAACTAGGATCATGTTATTATACTTGAGCCTGGGTGACAGAGTGAGATCCTGTCACTAAGAAAAATAAAAAATATCCCCTCCAAATCTCTTTTAAAAACTTGTTTTATGCCACAAATAAATTGTGAAATGTTATTCCATATGACAGTAATTCAGTAAATTAGATCCCTAAATAAACAACAACAAAAAATCCAGTTGGTTACTAATTTTAGAAAAAAAATGAAAATTTCTACCCTTATGTCCATGCCCTACAGTTTCACATCACACGATGATCTGAAATTCTAAGAAATTCTCCTTTAAAGGAACCACTTTACATTTTTTTAAGCAAGCGTTTCTGCAGTTAAATTTGGCAGAAAAGATTTTTTTTCCCCCTAAATGCCTCACTTCATAGTAAAGGTGGGAAGAAGAACTCATTAGTAGTGTGGGGTGACAGGCAATTCCTCAGCTGCACTCCACACCTCCAAGAGTAGAATACCTGGTTTTCCTAGTTGAATTTTGAAATTGCACCATACCTTTCAGGCTTCCTCTGCCAGCCACTCCCTTGGGCCCCTGGATTCTGGGCTGGAGACGGAAGGTAGAAATAATATCCCATCATCATCAAGGTTTGCAGGATAGAAAAGCAGACAGCTCCAAATTTATGTCAAAAAGATTCTATAATGAAGTCCATGGAACTATGAGAAGAAGATGAACAAGACACTCATCTCCTGGACATCTGTCTACCTATTTATCCCCTTCTATTCTTTCTTTCATGGTAATTATTGACCCTCCAAGAGTTAAGGTGTTAGTTGAAAATTAAATACACCTTGTTCTTATTCTTAAGGTACCCATGATCTAGAGGGGGTCATAGGTAAATAAGCAAGCCATTTTGCTCAGTTGGGTTAGATGCATGGTGGAGAGAGAAAGGGCCTTGGGTGTGACAAATGCAGAGGTTGTAGCCTACACAATCTAAAAGGTTGAAGGAAGAGCCAAGAAGACTTTCCCAAGGAAGAGCAGCAAGGTGAGTACTGAAGGATCAAGGAACCAGCTCAGTGAAAGGAGGTGGAGATCAGGGAGTCCCTGGCAGATGCTTTTCCTGTGGCTTCTTTGAAAACTCTAGTGACAATGGTAATTCTGAATCAAGGAGGCCACTTTTACTGAGGTGAGATTGCTTTTTATTTCCTCTCCAGTTGCTTCAGAAAACTCAGTTTTCGGGCCCCCACAAGTGACAGATTTAGTGAGCCCTTAGAGCCAGTTTCAGTTGGGTCCCTGATGAGGGAGGCAGTAACCTTCTTAATGGGAATGTCTCCAACAGCGGGGGTCAGGGGCACCCAGCACTTTTCTTGTATAAGATTAATTAAGTTCCAAGGTCAGGAGGTGATGAGTGGGCTCATTAGAACAAATGATTTCTGTTTGAATAAAAATGGCTTTGGGGTTCTTTCCAGATCTTGCCTAAATTCAGTGATTTTGTGTGCCCCATGCTTTAAGCAAACACAGCAGTAAAATTAGTGTTTAGAGATAAGGGACTGGGTGAGAGGACTCTCAGCTGAGCTGGGTTGGGTTTTCATTTCAGTTGGGGCTTGCAGAAGGGCTAGGCTCATGATTCTCTGGCTGGATTTCTTGGAGGCATGCTGTGAGCAGAGATATGTCCATTCTAGGAATTATAAGCTGTGAGCTGGGCCTTGTGCATAGAAGCTTTCAGGAAATGTTTGCTGTCATCATTATCATCGTTGTAGTGGAAACTGCAGCTGTCTCTCCAACATCCATTTTTATAAAAACCTTAATTTGTTATTTAGATCAATACCTCTCCAAATCAAATTCATGTGTTTTGTGAGAAGAAGCCTGAACTCTTGTACATGGTTCAGGGCTATTTTAATTAGCAAAACCACTTTTTTTTTTTTTTTTTTTTTTTTTTGGCTACAGTGATTGGTTCAGGGCTGAGCACACGTTCCCATGTGGGCCCATAAAATGTGAAGGCATGATTTCTAGGAGTTTTTTGGACTTCTACTTCCTCATTTTTCTTAGAGAGCTTTGAGCTTTTCATGAAAACTTGTTCTCCCCATCTCTTGACATGGCCTGAGGAAGCGTGAACCTTTCGTGGTCATTAGCAGACATCAGAATCATGAAGTACAACCAGGCTTCGAATGAAACTAACACCATGGCAAACAGAAGAGAGAGAGAAATGATGACGGTGTTGAAGTGCGGACCCAACCAATACTGTCCCACATCAAAACCTTTGTTCTTCACCCATATATCCTCTTCTTAGTAAATATTACTTTGAGTTAAATTTGTTCATTATTTACAACTGAAGGCGTCCCATGTGATTGAGAGCTTGATTCCAGAAAATCGGGCACTGTTAGTAACAAACCCTGAAGTATGGAATTAGTTGAGGTGGCACAAGGACACTAGAGAGGACTCCGGGTGGTTAGTCAGCTGTCCATACACCTTGGGAAAGGCATCATCAAGGCTGTAGCATTAGGAGACTTGGTAGAAAAAATAGGGGTATTGGTGCATGAATATGAAGGTTCTGTTAGAGAAACATTTAGGCTGCAGATGACCTTCCTGAATGCAGAAAGAGAGGAAAATACAGCGATGTTCCAAGAGACCACTTATGAGAAGCAATATCCCCTTATTTAAGGCAATTTGAATTGGGTTTTATGTTCCTTGCAACAGATTACATGCTAATCTTAGCAATCAACAAAGTGTCTTGTGCATCCTTCTATAGAAGCACTTAAAAATAAATATTTGCTTGTATTTCCATTTACTCTGAATATTTTCCCACTGAAGTATTCATCTCTTAAAGGCAGGAATCATATATACTAATCTCAGCATTTGCAACATCGAGTATAATGCCTGACACATAGTAGAAGCACATACATGCTTGAAGAAGAGTGACATTCATTTAATGACCAGAAGACATCAAAGTAGAGGTCAGTACCTGAAATATCGAAATGGCTCACTCAGACAACACATATTAGTGAGCATTTTATACGTGCAGAATTCTGTGACAGATAATGATTCTCCACAGAACTATCCTTCTGGTGGATTTTCTTTTACTCCGTGTTCTTTATTTTTTTGCTAAATCACACTCATTAGGGGTAACAGAACCCTTTTTACACCATTCTCTCAATACTATCTGGCATTAATACAAGAGACAGGTGTATCTTTGAAGATATCCTGGCTTTTTATAACGAACTGAGATACCAGAATAACCTTCAATGCCCTTTGGAGCCAACCCTGCAGAATGTAGCCACTTTCTCCAGAGAGTCGATCATCTGCCCAAAGTGCAGGAATCTACTTGAATTGCAAAAGCCTCTGGACAAGATCAAACTGTGTGGCAGCCATGTAAATGCACTTCCCGTATTTCCTTTCAAGAAAGAACCTGCTGTGAGGAATGTAGTGAGCTGACAGATGACAGTTGCTGCAAATTTGTGATCCACTCCTTCCTTCTTTCCTCTCCTATCTTTAGAGGTATCAGACCTGGTGTCAAGTGTCCGATCTGCATTGCAGTCCAGAGGTTCTCTCCAATCTTCTGCTTTCTGTTCCTTTTATTCTTTACACAACCTTCAGCCAATAAATCTCGTGTGCATCTATTTCCATTTTGATCCCACTTCCCGGAAGATCTAAACTGATGCACAATGCCTGGGCTGTTTGATAGCTGGGTTGGCAAACTAGGGTATGTAAGTGCAATGCTTGATATACCTTATCTCATGTTCAGGAAAGTGCAAGAGCTGCCCTTCTTGGGATTTGTTTCCAGTGGAGGCATTTTCTTGAGCAAATTTGAAGAATGGGAGAGGACAAAAACTAGCTGTGGGCAGTACTTGAGAGAAGGAGAGACAGCAGCAAACAGTCGTGAAAAGAAAATAGTAAAGCAAGTTCCCTCCTTTTAAATTAAGTTACAAAATAAAAGAGTTTACAGGATGTGCTTTTTTTCTTGTAGAGATGGGATCTCACTACATTGCCCCGTCTGACCTTGAATTCCTGGCTTTGAGCAATCCTCTCACCTTGGCTTCCCAAAGCTCAGAGATTACAGGTGTAAGCCACTGTGCCCATCCTCTACTCTGTGCTTTTAACAGAGAATGGATATGCTGGGAAAGCTTTGAACTAATAAAAGCTTTAGGTTCCCTGGGCTTTGTCCCTGTAGACATCCCTTGTTTTAGACTAATTTCTTATTCTGCCTTTGTTTTCTACTGCCCACTGTCAAAGCTGGCTATGTGCCATAGCAGAAGGCAAGTTACATGGAAAATGTTACTGATCTGGATTCTCAACTGACTTTTGCTGTGTGACTTTAAGCTAGAGACTTAATTTCTCAGAGTTTGTTTTCTCAGCATGAGATGATAATCCTGTATTACAGGGCTGTCGAGAAGATGAAATATCACAACATAGGCATTGAAGGTCTAGCACAACTGCAGGCACAGGTTAGGTGCTAGATGATATGCATCAGTGCTCACTGGGGTAAATTTCAGAGGATGAGGAATAGCAGGGAGCACAAAGTGCTCCTGCTCTGCAACTCGACAAGGTAATGATGGATCAGGGCTGGAAGAGCCATGGGTTCTGTGGCCATTGGTCTCTTCCTTTAAGTCTCTGGGTTATTTTGCCCAAGATTAAAATAACTGCATGTGCTTTAAATTCTTTGCTTTCTCCTTATTTTTGGAGCACTGTGGTGAGTATTTTATCATATACATGGAATTTAATGAAGGATGAAGTGAGGTTTTGGAGCTAAAGATAGTTTAACCCAGCATGCTTCATAGAACATCTACAGGGGAGGAAACTGGGAGGCCCAGGGTTGAGGAATGGCTTGCTAAAGGCTTTGGCACATCTGGGAGGACTCCTGGTTTTCTGTTTTAAATGCACCTGCATCATTCAAGAACTGACTGCTTCTTTTGGAATAAGTTTTATCTGGCTGTTTTGAATGGGAACCCTGCTTTTGAGGGCCCTTGTATCCTACTCCTCTGATGCCTTTATGATCTTTTTCACAGTTTGAATTGCTCCCCGACAATTTAATGCTCCTCCCATACTTTGTGCATTGTCCTGTTACGTCCCTCAACGTCTCTATCTTTCCCTTTCATTCATGGCAAAGGCCACGTTCTGCTCAGATCACTGTCCTAATGCCTGGGAAAGATGACAGTGTTAAATGCCCATCTGCTAAATTTGTTGAATTCATATATTTTTATACTGATGGGTAGTCAGAGGGAGAATTGAGCATCAGGAATGAGGACAGGGGCAAAGTATAATTATGTTATTTCACTTATTTTGGGAAAGGCTTCCTGGTCATATATACATTCCTAAGATCTTTAGTCAGCAGGAATGAGAGGCAAAGAGCACATTGGTCAAGAACATGGACTTTGGAGTTAATCTGCCTGAGTCTGAATCCTAATTTTGCAATATAATAGCCATGTGACCCATCCAAAGCAAGTTATTTAATTTCTCTGTTTTTTTTTTCCCAGGAGACGGATCCAGAACTACTATTCAGGCGACTGAGACGTAGGCAGATGTTTATGTTAGCATGCATATAAATGCATGCGTATATGTAGACTTGCATATGTATATGTGGCTGTGCATTTATATGTAGGCTGGCACCTACAACTCTCTTACATTCTCACTTCAAAGTTTCTTGGTGAGTTTTGTGACATCGATCATTCACTCAATGAATAAACATGGAGTAAGCACCTAGAAGGTGGCAGACCCCATTAGGAGCTGAGGAACGAGGCATGAATTAAACATGTTCCCTCACTTGAAGGTATGCAGTCTCTCACTAGTGAATAACTGCAACCCTGCATGTTAAGGACAGGGGCAGAGTCCTCTCCTCTGGAAGCACAGAGCAAAGCGTGAGCAGTTCTCTTGGAGAGTGGAGGGAGGCCATGACAGGCAGGGAGATTCTTAAGCTGTGTGACAAAGACAGGAGCTGTGAGTAGGGACGGAGCTGGGAGGATGCTTCAGGTAGAGAGGTGCGGAAAACAAAGATGAGGCTGATTGGAGACCAGGTGCTTAGGTGATTGGAGAATTTCTTTGAATGTATGTGAGTTATTCTTTCAATAGCTGCTAAGTTGTTAAGATATAAATACTGAGTGTTTTGGACCTAACTGCATAATAAAAGGACCAGGTTTTGCTTTTGGCCTAGGCTTGCCAGGAGAATATTACGGAGACACTAACTGTGTAAGAAACTGAAGAAATGTGAGAAATTATGACCTAGATATTAACATGAAGACATTTCCCAGGATTTTTTTTTTTAATATTTGTTTGCCTTTGTTTTTTTTTTTCTGTACTGAAAGGCTCGTTATCAACTGTATTTACATGTGGTATCAAGATTGTAACAATGCTATTTTTCACCAAGAGGGATAGTCAGATGATCACAGTTGTGTGTACATGTGCACACACACACACACACACACACACACATATACACTTACACACATATGTAGGCAGGCAGAGTGATTAGGCCATAATGGTACCTTCAGAGGGTAATTAACTTTGAGAAATGAAAATGATTAAAAATCAATTAAGATATAATTTCTAGGGAAACGAGGGGAATCAGGATCAGAAATTTCCAGGGAGGGATGATTTCCTTAGCAATGTGGCCTTCCCTTGAGGAAAAGATTTCAAGCTCTCCTAGCCAGTGGATGAGTTGTACCATTATGGTGAATGGAGTGCGTGCAGGAATCCCACATACCTGACACATTTCCAGGGTCTCACACCTTTGTAATCTCATCAGCTTTCCCAATAAGTCCACAATGTTTTTCCAGAATTAGGTTACATCATCCTAGCTTTGTGCTTAGTTTCATCCATTCTGATTCCTGCCAATGTGCCCAACCTTCCTCCATTGAACAAGACAACCTTGCAATGCTTTAAGACTCAACACAACTGTCCCTCTTCCTACTTTTGTTTTCTGTCAAACATCTTCAAAGTTGCGGTCATCATTGTTGTCAAAAACTGGCTCTGGAACTGTCATTAAGTAGCCTTCAAAAACCGTAGACAGGAAAGCATGACTGATGAATAACATCAACAAAATCACCTGTTGGAACATATTTTCCTGCATTTGGAGTGGTTCATGCCCTAGCTTGCTCACCTTATCTACCACTCTGTATTTATAGATCTGAAAGCTCAACTCTTAATGGAAATATTGACCAAAAATTCCACCTTATTCTACAGCATTTCTTGGCCCCAATCTAGTTGGTGTTGTGACCACAGTGTATACCTAGTCCTGACTTGAGTTTTGGAAGTAATTACCTACCTCTTCCTGAAACATCACCATCTGATTTCTGGGAAGTCTAACATTCCTGATTATCATGCTGTTTCTCTGAGTGCTTCTCTCAGGCTTTCAGTGACCCTTCTTCACTCTCTCTACGTCCTTTCCCTCTTGTGGATCTGAACCATGGCCACTGTGGAGACTGATTCAGAGACTGTATCCCAAACCTCTGATTTTCCTCCTAAGGTTTTGATTAGGTCACACCATCACACCTGAAAGTTCGTCATTTCTTTTGCCCAAATCTCCTCCTTTTCCTGGATCGCTGTCTCTGTTAATGGTAGCTCCATCTTCTCTGTCTCAGAGCTTTAAAAGTTCAGTTATCTCTCATTTCTTTCTTTACCTCATCCCTTATTTCCAGTATATTAACACAGCATCCATATGACACTAAGGAGTAGAACTAATCTACCTCCTTTATGTCTCTCTCTTTCTCTCTCTCCTCCAACTTCCCCCTCCCTCCTTTCAGACTTTCACTAAACTCTCACTTATGCAACAGACTCTTAGCTGATCTTCCTATCTCTACAAACTATTTTCCCTACTGCTGCCAGATTATTTTCCCAATCCCCAGGTTAGAATATTTTACTTCCCCATTTTTAACACTTTGTAGATTCCCCCTCAGGAATGTCTCCTCCTGCCTTCAAAGCTCTCAGCAATAGAGTCTGTGTTGGCTTTGCAATGTGTCGACTTGGCTAGGCTGGACTACATTTTCATGGGTCCTCTTTTTTATGTTTCCAGTTAAGGTGAGCCACAAGGGAAGTTCTTGTGAGACTGGGAGGGCAGAAGGAAAGCGGCAGCCATTTTGCAGCGTGCATGGTTGGGAATCTGCTGATTCACCTTGTTGGCATTAAGCAGCATCTGGGCCTGAATTGCTCTATTTGCCCCTGGATTCTCCTTTAGCTTCTCTGGCTCCTAGACTGGCATGTGCATTTAGCTCCCTGATAAAGAGACCCCACTTCTGCAGGACTCTTTCATCACCAAGGTCAGAAGCAAAAAGAATGGGTAAGGATTTTACTTCATCCTCATGGGGTTCCAGCTCATTTCTGCTTTTTTTAAAAATTAAAAAAACCCCAGTATTTTGATATAATCCACATATCATACATTTTGCATATGTAGAATGTATAGTTTATTAGTCTTTAGTATATTCACAGAGTTGTGCAACTATTACCACAATCAAATTTGGAACATTTCATCACCCCAAAAGGAAACTTCATACTCATTAACAGTCACTCTCTATTTCTACCCCCTCTCCCACCCCTTCCCCACCCCCAATTCTAGGCAGGTACCAACCTATTTTCTGTTTCTTCTATGAATTTGTTTATTCTGAACATTTTATATAAATGAAATCATACAATATGTAGCCTTTGCTACCTAGCTTCTTTGTCTTAGCATTTTTTCAAAGTTCATCCATGTTGTAGGTACTTGATTCCTTTTTATTGACAAATAATACCCAATTATATGAATATACCACATTGTGTTTACTCTTTTATTTGCATGGTTTCTACTTTCTGGCTATAATGAATAACAGTGCTATGAACATCTGTGAACAAGTTTTGTGTGGAAATGTGTTTTTGTTTCTTATGGATATATACCTAGGAGTGGAATTGCTGAGTCATATGATAACTCATTTTGAGACACTGGCAAATGTTTTTCAAAGTGACTGCCCTATTGCCTGGTAAGCAAGGCAATAGGATTCTAATGGGTCTACAACCTTGCCAACACTGGTTGTTATCTGTGTTTTTTATTATAGACATCCCAGCGGGTATGGAGGGGTATCTCATTGTGGTTTTGATTTGCATCCCCTAGTGGCTACTGGTGGTGAACATCTTTCATGTGCTTATTGATTATTTATTTATTCTCTCTGGAGAGATGTCTACTCAGATCATTTATCCATTTAAAAATTGTGTTATTTTCTTTTATTATTGAGTTCTAAGAGTTCTAATCCTCTCTTCTTCTTCCCTTCCTGACTGCCTACCCTTGAGGATTTGAGCTCCAGCATCAGATGCAAAGAAAACCAGCCTTACAGAGACTGCTTAACCAGCTTCCACAGTTGTATAAAGTTACTTCCAGGTAGCAAGTCCATATATTTTTTACTGGTTCTACTCCTTGGTTGAATCCTTACTGATAGAGTGTCAGGCTCACATTCTAATCTCATCTCCCACTACTTTCTACACACACGGCTCTTGTCCAGCCAAATTGTGCCCCAGTGAGCATCCTGTTTTTATCATTTTTTTAACCTTATACTTGCTTGTTTTACAATATGAGTTTTTCCTATTTTTTTTCCCACTCAAAATTTTGCCTATCCTTTGAAACCGCCTCATATTCTCTGTCATCCATAGAAACTTTTCCGATCCCATCACCTTCCTCCTTTGAACCTTATAATATAGTTTATCTCCTTGATATCAGTTTTCTGTGATCCCACAGGACAGTTGAAGGGAATAATGAAAATTACACATGGAAGATATCTTCATAGAGTATCCGGCACATGACAGGTGATGAGTTATGGTTAGTTCCATTCATTTTCCATCCCAAGAGCCCCTGCAGAGCTCTGTAAATACTGCTCTACATTTTCCAATTTTGTAGATCTGAAAATGAGGACAGGAGTCTCAGATGATTCATGTTTTTATAGATTTTCTTCTTTTCTGTGGCTTAGGAATCCTTCTGGGTCAACTTGCTCTTTGTGCTCTGGGTTCCAGTGCTGGACACACCTTTTCTGTAAAGGTTTGTATTTGTGAGATAATAGTACTGATGACTTCCAGCCATAAAATATTTCCTTTTATCCATCTAATAATTTGAGGAGGTTGCGGATTCAATAAATAGCAATGGATCTAATTAATAGCATTGGATCTAATTTATAGCAATGTCTCATGTTTGCAACAAGCTTCAGAGCTTCCAACGTCGTTTTTCTCTTTAAGTCCACAAGTCACAGCCCTTGTTGTGAGATAGGCAGGATGGCTGAGCATTTTGAGGCATGGATGGCTTAAGTCATCTAAAGGTCAAGGTGAATAATTAAAAGACACAGGTCCTGACTCTCAGGCTAGTGCCTCTTTCTCTGCACACTCCCTACAAGCAGAGTGGAAAAGAAAAATGGAGCTATTGCTCTAGTGCCAAACCAGTTGATCGTGGGTGGTTTCAGTGGAATCTTGAAACTTTGCCTGCCTGATCTTACCCCATCCATCCTTGCACCTTTATTGCTGCCCCCTCTATTATTCCTTGGAATCCAGGATGCTAATCACATGAGTCAGAAACGAGAAACACACTATGTTTGCTAGTTGCCCTATTTCTCTGTTCCTATATAACAAACCACCTTAAAACTTGATGACTTAAAACAACCACAATTTATTTTCGTTATGATTCTGTGGGTTGGCTGGTCACTTCTTCTACTGGCTTCAACTAGGCTTACACAAGTGACTGCTTCAGCTGGAGGGTCAGCTGAGCTGGGAGATACAAGATGGAACATTCTGGCAGGGTGCCGTGGCTTATTCCTGTAACCCCAACATTTTGGGAGACCAAGGCAGGTGGATTACTGGAGGTCAGGAGTTCAAGACCAGTCTGGCCAACATAGTGAAACCCCATCTCTACTAAAAATATAAAATTAGCTGGGGCATGATGGTGTGTGCCTGTAATTTCAGCTACTCAGGAGATTGAAGTCAGGAGAATTATCTGAACCCAGGAGGTGGAAGTTGTAGTGAGCCAAGATCGTGTCATTGCACTCCAGCCTGGGCAAAAAGAGTGAAACTCCATTAAAAAAAAAAAAAAAAGATAGAACATTCTTAATCCTGGCAGTTGGTGTCAACTGCCATCTGGTATGACTTGGTTTACCTCCATGTGGACTCTTACCTCTAGTAGGCTAGCCTGGTGGTCTACGTAGGGACTGATGAACATTCTCTTGGACATTCTCAGGTCATCTCATGGTGGTTGTCCCAAGTCACAAAGCTAGAAAACACAAGGCCTATTGAGACTTGGGCTGGAATCATGCACAATATCACTTCCACGAACACTCTGTTGGTCAAAGCCATCACAAAGCCAGCCTTACTCGAGGGTAGGGGAAATAGACCTCACCTCTTGATAGGAGGAACCTCACATTCATATAGTAAACACACAGGATGAATTGGTGAGGTTATCTTTGGAAATAATGGTGCATAGAATCATCATATATGAAATGAGGTAGAGAAAGTAGGCACAGCTTTCTCACTCTTATCTACATTAAATGTTTTTGTTAGGACCATCTGCTGTCTTTATATGAAAAGAAGCTTGGTGTTCTCACCCTCACAGCCTTCTCTTCCTCTGTCTCTTATCTAGCAGCCAGACAGCACCACTGCCTCTATCCATCCTGGACTAACTCAGCAGTAGGCAACAGGGACTGAGGAACATTCTCTTGGACATTCTCAGGTGTACTGGTCACCTTTATTTTTGGTATTCCACTGACATGTTTAGGTGTGAAACCAATTGGAGCTAATCATTTCTAAAAAAGTTGTATCTATCTGATTCAGCACAGGTTAATGTAGTTCTCTGTTTTATAGTTTGAAGCAAAGTCTCAGCATGAAGTGTGTTTCCTATGTACTGCTGTGATCCCAAGCACTCCTGCTCATTAGTGAACCTAAAGGAAGAGATGTTTTGTCAGGTTAAGTATCCAAATACTTTCAAGTTCTCTCTCCATAATGCCATCAAAGAGTTCCCTATTTCACCAACCTCTCTAATATCCTAATATGGTTTTTAAGTAACTCTTTTCTTAAGTGAAATGCAACTATCTTTATTTTCTGTCTCTTGCTTCTAATCCACAGGACCTCTTTTGATGGAACATGCTTAATCTTGTCATCTAAAGATATTAAAAGTACATAATCTGTTTAAACCCTAATTTCTCTCTCTCTCTCTCTCTCTCTCTCTCTCTCTGTGTGTGTGTGTGTGTGTGTGTGTGTACCTGTCTCTCTCTGTCTCTCTGTCTCTGTGTGTGTTTGTCTGTCTCTGTCTCTCTGTGTGTGTATCTGTCTCTGTCTCTGCCTCTCTCTCTCTCTCTCTCTCTCTCTCTCTCTCTCTCTCTCTCTTTCTCTCTCTGTAGCTAGTGACTCAGACATCCTTTTTTTCTCCTTACATCTAGTGTTTTACCTCTCCTACCTCACTTCCTTGCTTGGATAGCATATGGATGCAACAGAGAGTTTATACATCCCTGTGGTATTGGGAGAGTGACATCTGGTATACTCATCTGAGTGTTTAACTCCTGCCCATTTTGGAGGGCCCACTCTAGCCCACTAGAACTGGAGAGGGAGGTGCTAGTCCTTAACCCTTTGCTCTATTTTCTTTTGCTGTCCTCCAGCAAGGGATGGTTTAAGCCTTCCTGTGTGGAGACATTTTCCTTCCACTTATCCATGTCTGTCCTTTTCTATGATTATTTTTTCTAAGCTTCACTTCCTAAATGGGAACATATAGTTTAAGGAGGTCTGAGAAGACCCTTTTATTTGCCTTGAAAGCCTTGCTTTCAAGACTATTTTCTGTGAACTTATAAGTCTAGATTAAAACTCATAGCTGAACATTGAAGGCTGCCTTTCCTTTCTTTGGAGCAGTAAGCCAGCATAGAGATGATCTGAATCCCCAAATCTGTTGACATTTCACCACCTTTCATAGCTTTAAAAAATTATTGCATTCAAATAGCACTTCAATTTTCTCTAAGTTGTCACATACATTTACTTTGATAGAACAATTTTCTCATTCCTTTCCATATATTTTGTTAATGACATTACTTAGTTGTACAAATTATTTAATGTTTGTACCTCACCAAATCTCAAGATTGTTAGCAGAAGCATGCTTAACACTGACACAAACACACTGAAGTCACTCAGTAAATGTTTAAAGAAACCACTATGAGCTGCTCAAAATGATAGAGTGCAGTTTTGTTCCCTTGTGTTCTCCAGGGCATAGCTCTCTGCACTTACATGATTGACAGACTTATGCAGAAATACATGAGCTCTGTTTACGTTCAGTGCAATGAATGCATCAGGATTGGCTTGCTTTGTAAGAGCATGGACTTTTAAGAGAGTCAATCAAGTAGCCTGACTATGGGATGATCAACTGTATGTCCTCATTCTATTTTGGGTTCTCCCTCTACCTGGAGTCTGCTTGCTTGCCTGTATATCTGCCTGATGGACTTAGCCCATCTCATGGTCTCACTCTGGGGGATTGCTTCCCAGTACAGTGTGATCTCCTTGGGGATTTCAATTGCTTTTGAATTAGTTACAGGCTCAGAAATGAGGAACTCCCATTATTACAATGCAGGTTTTAAAATGACTCCATTTCAAGTTGCCAGCCAGCTAGGCAGCATTAACCCATTGTCAGATAATTCTACATGGTCACGAAGAGGATTGACTTCTCAAAAAGCAAAACAGAAAAGAACAAATATGTTCAAGGAGTGAAGGAAATGACCTTTGAAATGCCTTCCAGGTATGAAAGCCATGCCTTGTCTATTTTTAAGACAAGAGAAAAGACACTATGCCAGAAACAATTCCTTAAATGCCATTTATTCCAGACACAGTTCTTTGATATTTGGCATAAGGCCGTTTTGTGTATGTACAAGCTTTATTATAGATAATTTGGTGTAACTTCATGAATTTGAGAATCCAGTGGAATACTATGCTCAGTGAATTGTTTTACGTAGCATAGTCACTGACTACTCCCTAACTCACTTTTAAAAAGAGAAATCAGAAGTGTTGCCTCCATTTCATAAATGGTAAAACAGACAAGGTATGGCTTTCATACCTGGAAGGCATTTCAAAGGTTTTTGGATAAATATTAATGAAAGACAATATTTTGTTCAATGAAAGGGGAAAAATATCTTCACAATTACTTGATTAGATGAAGGTAAACAAAGTGCAGTTTGTATAAATTTAAAAAAGCAGAAAAAAGGGGAAGCTATCAGGAATAAAATAGGACACAGAAATATGATTAACATTTTGATACAACAATAAATGTAAATGTTCAAAACACCACTTTGTAGAGAATCAAGTCTCTTGGTTGTATTAAAAATAATCTTCATTTATATGTTTCTTTGAAGAAAATAACCTGAAACCAAATTACAAAAAAAAAAAAAAGGGAGAGAGAGAAAAAACAATCAGCTATGGAACAATTGAGGAGGAAAATATGAAAGAACAGCAAAAAATGAACAACAAATTAATTTCAGACAAATTAAGGTCCAAGTCAAAATGCAGTGAATAAGAAGAGGAATCATTTTACAATGATAAAATAAAGAACCTGGTAGCATAATACATATCTAGAACCCATATAAGTAGACATTAGCAAAAAAACAGACCTTGTAAGCAAAAATAAAGTAGGGCAGTAATGATTGTCATGATACGGCACATGTGAATATGATAATTTAACTCTCTCCATATAGAATTTTTAATATATCACATAGAATGCCTCTTTTCAAACACAATAATTATTCAATATTATATCAAAATACATGCCTCTAAATTTCTCGTAGAAGAAATTTTATATGCTATTTTTGGATTATAATGCACTAACAATAATTGTTTGAATTTAAGCATATCTTCCCATCTACCCACTCTTCAAAATAATTGGGAACTTAAATAAGGAAAAACAACCATATGTTGCAGAAATTTCAGTTCATAGTCATAAAATTGAAGTAAAAACTATTTACAAAACAAAAAAGAATGCCATGTTTTATAGGTTATGAGATACAGTTAAATCTGTTTTGAGGGACAAATTCCATATTTGAATCAAATGATAATTCTGCTTAACAATTATAGAATGGAATACAATGTAGCAAATAAAAACAATGAATGAGAACTCTATATACAAACATAGAAAGGTCTTTAATATATATTTTAAATGGCAAACACAATAAGGTTTACAATAATATATTTCACATGATGGCTGTTAAGTTAAAATACAACAAAATCTTATATATGTCTATAATTTTTTAAAATGGTGATTTGGAAAGATACACACTAAGTTGGAAACAGTGCTTACCTCTAGGGAGAGGAAGAAGGGAAAACAGCCATAAAATGGGACTTTTGCTCTTTGGGAATTTTTACAATTAGAGTAAGTTCACATCCTACCACAAGGCATATACAAAAATTCTCATGCCAGCTTTGCTCATAAGAACCAAAACCTAGAACTAACTCAAATGTGCAGAAACAGTAGAATGTGTGGATACATTGTGGTATATGCATACAATGGAATACCATCTAGCAAAGACCATCATGAATGCAACAACATGGCTTAATCTCTCAGACATGATTTTGAATAAAAGAAAATGCAAAAAGGTATTTACAGTGTGATTTTATTTGTGGAAAGTTTAAAGACAGATGAATCTGATGAATGATGCTATAGGTCAGCATAGTGGTTATCTTTGGAAATTAGAAAGGTATACTCCAACTCATAGACCAATTAGGTGAAAGCTCAGGGAAGCCCTCTGGAGTGCCGAAAAGTTCGACTTGATTTATGTGGTAGTTACGTGTATACCCACATAAGAATTCATTGAGTAATACACTTAAGATTTGTGTACTCTGTAAGTTATATCTCCATAAAGAATACACTCATATTATTGAATAAACTGAATAAATAAGAAAATGAAAACAAAAGGATTTAAAGGCAAAATGAAAAGTTTTTCCTGAAAAATAAAGTCTACAAATACGTGCTTTTCTGTTTTGTGTAGCCCTAGATCCACTGAGTTAAAAAAAATCTATAAAAATCGGTTTAAATGACCATATACCCCTATTCTACTGAAAGGAAGCACAATAGAAAGGATCTCCCTAAAATCTAATGGCAGGATTACTATGATGAAAATCTATCTGAAGATAGCTATAGTATAAAAAGCTATAAAAGTACATATACCACAAATAGTAAATATTAGAGCACAAATTGAGATAATCAAATAATAGAGTCACAGGAATGTAAAATACCCATGTATAAGATAACTAAAAGCATATGTAGTATAGGAAGAAATATACTATTAAGATCGAGGCACTGAATAAAAGGATAGACTAAATTGAAATAGAATCAAATAAAATTTTTAGAGATAAAAATTCAGAGTTTGAAATTATATCCTCAACACAATGAACAATATATTTGAAAAAAAAAAACAAAATTAGATAACTGGGAGATATATGTAAGTACCTCAAAGATGAATTAAAGCTATTTAAAACAACTGGGGATAAGGGGGTTGTTCATAAAGGAAAGAATTTATACTGACAGCAAACTTTTTAACAGCAATCATAAATTCCAAAACATTGTCTTATAGTACCCTCAATGGGATGAGAGAAAATTACCATCATCCCAGAATCTTATATCCAGCTGAAGTAACATTTTGGTATGATGGTGAATTATGGATATTATCATAGAAACAAAGACTGAGTGAATTTACTACTTATAGATGTTCCCTGGAAGAGATACTAAAGATTACATTTCAGGAAAAATAAGAATTGAATCCATAACGAAAGAGAGGACCAGAAGCAGCACTGGTAATCATTGACATTAGTAAACATTTATTTATTTATTTATTTATTTTAAGTTAATTTACTTTTTATTGAGACAGGGTCTCATTCTGTCAGGCTGGTGTGCAGTAATACTGTCTTGGCTCATGCAACCTCTGCCTCCAGAGCTCAAGTGATCCTCTCACCTCAGTCTCCCAAGTAGCTAGGACCACAGGAGTGTGCATCCATGCCCAGCTAAGTTTTGTATTTTGTAGAGATGGGGTTTCACCATGTTGCCCAAGTTGGTCTTGAACTCCTGGGCTCAAGCAATCCACCTGCCTCGTCCTCCCAAAGTGCTGGGATTATAGGCATGAGCCACCATACCCAGCCTATGTTAGTTAACTTATAACTAGATCTATAGAAGCACTGATAGTATAAAACAAAAATAACAATGACTACATTGAGTTCTACAAATAGCGGGTGAAATAGAATGGGACATTTGGAGCTGGAGGATTCCAAGGTTTTAAATTGTTTTGGATAAGTGTTGAGATACTAATTTTCTTACTGTATCATTTCTAAGCCACTTGTTCATATGAAATATTTGAAGTATCCATTCAAAATTAGTAAAACAAATTACTTTTCCAAATCAATCAGAGGGTAGGAAGACATTGAGAATGGGATAAAGAAAACCTAATGGAAGGTAAGAAGAAAGGGAAAAGGGAAGCAAAGAAAAAAACATAGTAAATAGAACAAAATAAAATTATAGAAATAAATGGATATATGAGTCACCACAATAAATATAGCAGATAAACTTATTAGGAGACTCACAAATTGAATTAAAAATTACAAAATTCAGCTAATCGTTGTTTATAAGAAAAACACCTAAAATGTGATACAGAAAACTTGAAAGTGAAGGCAAAGAAAAATAGTGTGAATATATTAATACAGAAAAAAGTATATTTCAAAACAAAATGCATTTTATGAATAAATGGAGTAATAAAGATAAAAGTAGAAAACCAAAGATAAAAGTAGAAAACTGTGGTATTTAAAAATTCGCTTTTGAGAGCAAATTGGAAATATGTAGTAATTTTGAACATGCACATATACTTGTAATTTCACATTGACATATATTTTGTTGAGAAGGTATTGGATATTTCCTGACTAAATATAAGGATATTCTCTACAACATTTGCATTCTAATATCTAAGAAGGAGACACACATCCTTTATTAGTGGTAGAATAGAGAAGTTGTGGTTTGTATAGACATTGAAATTCTGTAAAACATTTAAATAATGTCGCAAATCTCAAAAATATGACATTGAGTGGAAAAAAGAAGTTACAGTAGATTACTGTATTGGTTTTACCAAAAACTTAGTGGCTTAAAATAACACACATTTATTATATCACGGTTTCTCTAGGTGAGAAATCTTGGCATAGCTTAACTGGACTCTGTGTTTCAGCATCTTACCAAGTTACATTCCAGGTGACAACCAAGGTTGTGGTCTCATCAGAGGCACCACTGGGGAAGGAATTACTTCAAATATCCCTCAGTCTGTTGGGATAATTATGTTCTTATGGCTGCACAACCATACCTGGCATGCACAGCCATGCTCTAGTTTCTTTCAAGAAATCTTCTGCAGCTCCTAGAGGTCACTCAAAGTTCCTTGCCATATGAATTTTTCTAATATGACTACTTCCTTCATGGCATATTGCTTCTTCAAAATCAGCAAGGGAGAAAGAGACTCTAGCAAGATGATGATACGTGCTTAACATAATCACATGAACAAATAACATACATGGCATCACTTTTGCCTCATTACATGGATCAGAAGAAAATTAGAGGTCCTGCTCACACTCAAGTGAATTACACAAATGTATAAATACTAGAAAGTCTTGATCATGGAAATCATTTTAAAGTCTGTCCCTCACAATTACATATATCATTTATATAAATGTGTCAAATCTTAAAAATAAAACCAGTAACTCATTTGAATTTCTAGGATATGCTGAGTGAAAAAAAATTTCAAAAGGTTTATAATGTATTATTCCATATATAAAACATTCCTATGATGATAACATTACAGAAGCATAGAAGAGATTAATGGTTTCCAAGATTCAGGTATACAGGGAGGCCAAAGGAGAGGGACAGAGGTGGGTGTGAGTATCAAAGAACAACAAGAAGTATACAGAACTATTCTGTATCTTGACTGTATCAATGTCAATAACCTGGTTGTGAACACTGCACTGTGATTTTGCAAGATGTTAACATTAAAATTTGGGGAAAACTGGGTAAAGGTTACCAGGATTTCTCTGTATCATTTCTTAAAACTGCATGTGATCTACAATTATACAAAAAAAAAGTTTTATCAAAAGCAAAAAAGAAAGTAGAAAAAATTTCACAAACCAAAACCCAAAAGCAGAATACAAATTCTGAATGGTAAACAGAAAGCTGTAGACAATAATAGATGAAGGAAAAAAACTGGCCAAGATTTAGTTGACATAAGGAAGCTAATTTTCAAGGAGATAATTAAAATCATTATTGGAGGGAGTAGAGGGTAGAATTTCTCTGCAAAAAATGAAGTCAGTAACTTGAAGGGCAAGGTTGAGGGACTTTCAAAATATAGAAGAAAGGAACAAACATTGAATGACTTAATGAGTACACTTCAGTCATTGGTCTTCTGTTTATACTACCTTACATAGAAAACTTGTAAATACAAGTATTGTGTCATATGTATAGACATATATGCATAATATGAGATGTGTATTCTCTGACTGCTTTTCAAAGAAGACATAAATACTATTCTATAAGGTAATATACAGTTATTAAAATTAAAATGTATTTTCTTTGAATTACTACTATTTTAATTTTTTATGTTATGTTTTTAGATATGCAATTTTCTATCACGAGTATGAATTCTAGATGCAAAATAATGAATGATTAAAATCAGTATAATTTTGTGCATATTGCACATCTGCAATTATGTAAAAATATACACAACCAAAAAAACTGGAAGGAAGTATTGTATACCAAATGTAACAGTGATTCTGCCTGGGGGATTGGGTTTTAGTTGTTTTTTATTTCTCCACATAATACTGTATAGTTTCCAGATTTTATACAGTGATCAGATGTTCATTTTATAATCATACAAATAAACTTAAAATTAGTATATAAAATTTTATAGGGACTATATGACAGCAAATATATAAAAATGTACACTGCAAATTGATGGGAAGGAATACAACAGAAGTTCAGAATATTAGAGACAACTTTCTAAATTCTTTTAGGTTTCATATACTTTCAAAACTTGCATCACGAACATTTGTTATTTTGGTAATGGAAATACCCCTAAAGAAAATGAAAGTTTTTAATTAACTAATTTAAGTGTGGAAAAATGTTTTCTAAGCATAAAAAAATAAAAAAATTATGAAAAGAAGGAGCCATCCAAATAGCCAATTACAGGTTGGTGCAAAAGTAATTGAGGTTTTTGCCAATGAAAGTAGGGGTAAAACCACAATTACTTTTGCACCAACCTAATAAAACATGGAAACATATTTCACCCTCCTAAATGCAATTTCCAAACTGAATTTTTTTGGACATGTGCATCCATTTTCTTTTTTCTATTATATTTAAGTCAAATTTTAGATGATATTCTCATGATGGAATATTATGCATTTGTTAAAGATCCTATTTGAAAAAATCTGCAGTAAAATGGGAAAATATAATCTTTGGAAAAAAGAAAAAGTATTGTGTTTGCATTTTCTTTCGAACTTATCTAAATATATTTTTATGAATGAAGAAAACGAACCAAAATGTTCACCATAGTTATATTTTAGGGTTGGGATTTCAGGAGACTTTAATTTTCTTTCTAAATGCCTGTATTTTCCAATATCTAAAATCAAACCATAAAATAATTAGATGAAATAATAGATATATTAAAACAATATCAAGAGCCAACATATATAAGTTTAAAAGATTATGTTCTTGGCACTGCAATTTCACTAACATAGAGTTCTCTAGAACGTCTTATAAGATTCACTCATTCAACAATTACTTATTGAATGCCTACCATCTGTCAAGGACTATAATAGGTGTCTGGAATAATACAGGAAATCCTGTATGTTATGAACAAATTGAAGATCTTTCCCCCATGCAGCTTACCTTCAAAGATGGAATTTGGAAAACCATCTACTTCAAGCCCCTCTTATGCATAGTTATTGAAGACCCAGCCTTGGCCAAGCACTAGGCTAGTACAGGGAATCAAAGGGAGCAAGACTGACACAGTCCCCATCCTCATTGAACCTGAGTGCAAAAGTATGTTTCTGAAAGCATGGTTCAGTATGCCAGAAAGACTGTCCTTATGGTTATACTGTGAAGTTCAGGAACCTGCATTTCAACGATTCTTCAGATGATTTGGATGCACAATGCAATTTGAGAACCACTGTGCTAATACAGCTTCAATGTCAAAAAGATGGATAATGCACTGCCCAGAAGTTTCAGAGAGTGCATTAGTTTGCTACGGCTGCCCTAACAGAATACCAAAGATTGGGTGGCTTAAATAATTTGCTTCCTCATAGTTCTAGAGGCAGGGTTGGTTTCCTCGGAGGCTTCTCTCATTGGCTTGCAGATGGCGGCTCCCTCGCTGCCTCTTCTCATGGTCAACCCTCTGTGCATGCTCAATCTTAGTGTCTGTTTCTTGTCTTATAAAGACATCAGTATTATTGGACTAGGGCTCCAACCCAAAATTCTCATTTTAACTTAATCACTTCTTTAAAAAACCTTATCCTCATATGTGATTACATTCTGGATACTGCAGGATCAGGACTTCAGTATACGAAATTTAGGAGGGACCACACTCTGTTCTTTAATCATCTTTAGGGACCTCTCATATTCTTGTCCGCTGTTTGCATACCTCCAGCGATGAGGAATGCAACTGTCTGTAGGCAGAAAGAATCTAAATCTATCTCTGAGTGGAAGACCACAAGGCCCAGACATTTCCAGCAAAACGTGGTTGAGCTCTTCAGCCCTCTCTCTTCCCTTTCTAAGGTGGCTGTGACATTTTTCCTTCTCAAAAGGGATTTCTTACCTTCATTATTACTATTATTTTGTATTTTAACTGACCAAACAGAAAACTTCCTGGTCCCTTTGGGGAGGAATGACAAAGGCACTTTTCTTAAATCAAAACAACTCAAAAAACTCCTTTCTCTGGCAGCTAGATTTTCACTCCTGGGTCACATGCCACTTCTAATTGTGGGTATGATGCTCCAGTTCCCCTTGGGCCTAAATTTCACCCGAGTAAATCCTCTCCTTCAACAGCTGCAGAACAGTGTCAGGGAGAGTGATCTTCAGGCGTACACTTCTGCAGAAGAGAGCAGCTGAGCCTGGCATGAACCCCCGGAGTCAGTCATCTCCCATAGACCTGTTATCGACTCTGACATGGCCTCCCTCAGCCAGACACTAGCAAACAGAGATCAATGGGTACAAGAGAAGGAGCTGGAGTCCTGGGGATGGGGTTTTATTTTCATTTTTAAATAATGGTGAGTGTTTCCAAGAGAGAAAATGCTGAAATGACTGGGGTAATGAAAAATATCCTGAGTAGAATTCTCTCTGGTTGTATCCAGTTTGGCCAAATGTTTTTTGGGGATCTGGTGATAGATGAATTGATTCCCTAGAAAGCCTCAAAGGTAATTTGCACACCCTGAGAAAGGTCTAAAATATCCTCAGGGAACCTCAGACTCCTTTCTAGTTTGCAGCCCTTTGATAGTTATGTGAACCAGAAGCTCCTTTTTACCTCAGCATTTTGCTATGAAAAATTTCTAATACAGAAAAATTAAAAGGAATTTACAGTGAAGACTTGTATACTCACCACCTGGATTCTACCGTTAACATTTTACTTTACCTGCTTTATCTTGTATCAGTGTATCTCTCTGACCAGTCATCAATCCATTTTAATTTTTGGATGCATTTCAAGGCAAATTGCAGACATCATTACATTACCTGTAAATACTACTGCATGTAGACAGAGTTCAGTATTTATTTACTTTTTTTCCTCTTAAGAGTTAAAATCTGCTTCCAATGAAACACACGAATCTCATGTGCGTTTATTGACTTCTGATGAATGCATACACCTATCCAACCTAAATTAGTATCAATACAGAACAATGTCATCACCCAGAAAGTTCTCTCATGCCCCTTTCCAGTCAATTCCCATTACCTTCCATTTCCCAGAAAAACTTTGTTTTTAAGTTTTTGTACCCCACATTAGTTTTGTATGTTCAGATGTTCACAAAACTGGAGTAATATATTATGTACTCTTGCATGTTTTCTATTGCTCAACACAGTATTTTTGAAGTTTATCCATCTCGTGCATACTACATCAGTAGTTTGTTCCTTCTTGTTGCTAGGTAGAATTCCACTGGGTTAATATACCAGTTTGTTTATCCATTTTTTAATTGTGGATAAATTGGCTTTTTAAAGCTGTGGCAAATATGAATAAAGTGACTGTGACTATTCTTTTTTCTTTGAGATGGAGTCTCGCTCTGTCACCAGGCTGGAGTGCAGTGGTGTGATCTAGGCTCACTGCAACCTCTCTCTTCTGGGTTCAAGCGATTCTTTTGCCTCAGCCTCCCGAGTAGCTGGGACTACCGGTGTGTGCCACCATGCCTAGCTAACTTTTTTGTATTTTTAGTAGAGATGGAGTTTCACCATTTTGGACAGGATTGTCTCAATCTCCTGACCTCATGATCCACCCGCCTTGGCTTCCCAAAGTGCTGGGACTACAGGTGTGAGCCACCATGTCCTGCCCACTATGGCCAATCTTATACAAGTTTAAGAGCCAACTCTTTGCCTCTCCATATGCACAACGTAATATTTTCAGCCATATCATCCATCCATCCATCCATCCATCCATCCATCCATCCATCCAACCATTTGTTCTCCCTCTCTTCCATCCATTCAAACATCCATTGTGTATTTATTGCATACCAGGCACTGTTCTACCACTGGCAATACAAAAGTCAGAAAATACATCCATGTTCTTTAAAGAATCTAGTGGAAGAACTCTGCAGATGAACAGACAATTACGAAATCATGGAATTAGAGCTAAAATGGAGACTTGCAGGGAAAGAAGCAGCTAGCCAGGTGGAGGAGAATTAGATAAGACTTCCAGATAGGTCGAGACTGAGGGAGAGAAACAGACTACAGGATCTCCAATAACATTACATGGAAATTTTAGTAATGAGTGTTGTGATGCTCTGTCTTCAATAAAAGTCTTAGCCCTCACCATAGAACTTATTTCAATGGAGGTGATTTCACAAGGGGCTTTAGTGAATTAATTTGCTCCTTGAAATCAATTCTCCTAGAGCTTGCAATCTTTATTTACATATCTCCTGCAGGTCTGTCTCAAATTTTCATCTCACTTGACTTGAAACTTTCAGAGGAAAGACAGTAGTTTGCATTAGGAGGTTATTTTATTCTCAAGTTTATGGAGTTCTTCTGGAAAGCTCTGTGGAACTGACTCATAGAATTAGCCAGGTTTCTTAAGTGCAACAATTCCAGAATGTACTCATTCTGAAATTTAGGTTTCATTTTAATCACTGGTAGGTTTTCCAAATAACATATAGGACACTGAAGTAAATTTAAATTTCAAAAATGATTTTTTAGTATAATTATTTCTCAAATATCGCATGGGGCATAAGTGTGTTCTAAATATTGGATATGATATATTTATGTTAAAAAATGATTAGTTGATTAGTTGTTTCACTGAAATTCAAATTTAATTGGGCATCCTGTATTTTTATTTGCTACATCTGACAAGCCTAGTCATTGGAGAAAGAGGCTTTCTGCCCAAGTTAATTCTACCTATGATGAAAACCAATCTCATAAAAGACCAAAAAATAATCATGGAGAAAATGTTTAATTGTATTGTATGTCTCCAAGTCTTTTAATTAGAATATACAGGCCTAACACAAATTTCTTGATCACCCGAAGTCACTAGTATTAACATCAATTTTTGTGTTAATACTATAACACATATAATACCCCAAGTTAATAATACCCCAAGTATTATTGGGGTATTATTGGCTGCCTGTCTGTACGCCCAGACGTTTGTCACTTTAGAATTTTGAATCTGACTTTTTTAAATTGTAGTTTTAAATTATAAGGCTATCAGTTAAACCTGCTTGTGGCAATCAATATTTATTTTCCCAGAACCTAGAAACACTAAAATTTTCTCCTGTCTAAACTGATGTTAAAAAAAAAAAAAGATCCAAATCTTGCTTAAAATATGTAGGTTTATGTATGTTTAAAATATAGAGGTTTATGTAAACCTCTATAGCTTCAGAATTTTATAAAATAATACTTATAATTAGTCATTAAAAACACATATCTTTAAATATATGTCTTTAAAGGGCTTTAAAGGGTTAGCGGTTGATTAGAAACTGAAGGTTAGACCAGGTGCAGTGGCTCACGCCACTGAGGTTGAGAGTTCAAGACCAGCCTGACCAATGTGGAGAAACCCCTTCTCTACTAAAAATACAAAATTAGCTGGGCGTAATGGCATATGCCTATAATACCAGCCACTCTGAAGGCTGAGGCAGGAGAATTGCTTGAACTGGAGAGGCAGAGGTTGTGGTGAGTTGAGATTGTGCCATTGCACTCAAGGCTGGGCAACAAGAGCAAAACTCCATCTCAAAACAAACAAAAAAAGAAACAAAAAAACTGTTGTCATCGGAATATTTTATATCCTCCAAACAGTGCATTCATTCAATTTATGTAATTGCATAAATCCACTAAGTAGATTTCAACCTGGCTTCATGTAACCATGCTAAGCTTGGTTAGCTTCAACATTTAAAGTGTTATTTAAATGTTGAAAGCACAGTTCTCTCTCATCTAGATCTTTCTTGAGTGCATTCTCAGGATATACATTAGATCTAAACTTCTTCTATATATTTCATTTTGATCTCTTTTCAATCAAACAGAGAAAAAATAAATTTTTTAGCTACATATTTCAAGACAAGGACTCAGCTTCTAGCTGAGCTGAGCCTAATCCTCAGCAGTACACGATCTCTTTCTCTGGGAATCTTTGTAAGTAAAGAGTAAGTCCTCATGACATTTGCCAGGGCACACAGAAGTCACTGCTGACAGATATTCATAGAAGTTGGGGTTAACATTCTTGCATCAAAATTCTTGAAAACGTATCTAGTAGATTACCCAAAGGATATATCCTGCTATAAACATCCGCCAAAGTCTATTACCTGTAAAGATGCTGCTTTCTGTGAAGGAAATATCCTCATTATTTCAGTGATAACTCAGACCCGCATATGAATCAGGGAAGAACCATAATTATACCACGGGATTGTGCATAATGATCAGTCTAGCTCCATCAGACTGGACTATTGCTCACTCTTGACCTGGATTCCTGACTTGGGACAATCATATTTACCTGCCATGCTTTTTCTGGGCAATGAATTATCCATCTTTTTTTTTTTTTTTTTTTTTTTTTTTTTTTTTTTTCCTTTTTTTTTTTTTTTATTGCATTTTAGGTTTTGGGGTACATGTGATGAACATGCAAGATTGTTGCATAGGTACACACATGGCAGTGTGCTTTGCTGCCTTCCGTCCCCTCACCTGTATCTGTCATTTCTCCCCATGCTATCTCTTCCCACCTCCCCACCCCCGCCCCTCCCCCATTTCCCCCAACAGACCCCAGTGTGTAGTGCTCCCCTCCCTGTGTCCATGTGTTCTCATTGTTCAACACCCGCCTATGAGCGAGAATATACGGTGTTTGATTTTCTGCTCTTGTGTCAGTTTGCTGAGAATGATGGTTTCCAGGTTCATCCATGTCCCTATAAAGGACGTGAACTCATCGTTTTTGATGGCTGCATAATATTCCATGGTGTATATGTACCACATTTTCCCTATCCAGTCTATCATCGTTGGGCATTTGGGTTGGTTCCAGGTCTTTGCTATTGTAAACAGTGCTGCTATGAACATTCGTGTGCACGTGTCCTTGTAGTAGAATGATTTATAATCCTTTGGATATATACCCAGTAATGGGATTGCTGGGTCAAATGGGATGGACTATTGCTCACTCTTGACCTGGATTCCTGACTTGGGACAATCATATTTACCTGCCATGCTTTTTCTGGGCAATGAATTATCCATCTTTTTTTTTTGGCATAAAAGCTCTGCTAGCACAGTGGTTCTCAAATGGCAATGTGTATCTAAGAGCTTTCACCTGGAGAGCTGTTGAAAATGTAAGTTCTTGGGCCTTACACTATAACGATAAAGCCAGACTCTCTGGCATATTGAGCCATGCTTTTAGAAACATTCTTCTCTACCTGAGTTCCCTGAGGATGAGAACTGCATCAATCTTGCTCCTTTTAATCCCCTCCATTAGCCTAGTGCTTGCTTGCCTCAGGGTAGGCTTTCAACAAATATTTGGTCAACGAAGAAATCAAGAAAGGCTAAAAAATGGTAGATGGCAGAGTAGCCCAAGTGAGTAGTTTAAGAAGAAGTTTAGGTGAAGGCATTCCTATTAACATAAGGGATCAGCTGAAGACACTTTTTCTGAAGCTTGTTTTTTTTTCTTTTGAATTTTTAATAAATATCACTTTTTGTGTTAAAGTATAAAACTTTAAAATAGTCCAGCTTGTACCCCAACCAACTCCAGGTACTATGCCAGGATGTAAAATACGGTTTCACTGCAATACATTATCCTCTCTCACTCTTCTTACCTCTCCCTCTCCCTCCCTCTCTTCCTTCCTTCCTCCCTCCCTCCCTTCTCCTTCCCTTCTCCCTCCCTCTCTTCCTTCCTTCCATTTTTCCTTCCTTCCTTCCTTCCTTCCTTCCCTCCCTCCTTCTTTTCTTCCTCCATTCCTTCCTTCTTTCTTAAATATAAAGAATGTTCTAGAAAAATGTTTGCTCAATGCTCAATTTTTGAATAGTAAGGTTTTAGACATTTTTTTCTACTTTTCCATATTACATAACTTTTTTTGTAATAAGTTCATATTATCAAAAGAAATTAAAGTCAATAATTATTTAAACTTAAAAAAAAAAACATGCCTTTTGACAGGCTGTAAGTTAGAGTCAATCAACACATTTGATCTCAGAACCTACAAAGATGAGTCAGAAGACAGAGTGTAGGTATCAAGTCTAGTTGTAATGGCCTGCATCTTCTTCTACAGAGTTCTCTGTAAAGGCCTCCAATCTATATTTTAGACCATACCTCAGTAGGTCTCAAAAGCTCCCTTCTCTGAACCCATCATCCAGGATTTGCTTGGAAATTACCTGTGCTCATGACTGATGGACTGTACATTTCAAGCCTTCCATGTGCACACTAAGGGAGCAGTTTTCATGAGGCTCAGGCTGGTGGTGAAAGCTCCTGCATCAAAGAGTAAGCCCTGGATTCACCTGAAGATCTTTAGGTCTCTGACATTGGGGTCTCTCTGGACATATAAAAGAAAATGGAAAGACCAGCTCAGGTTTTTAAATAGGTCAAATCATCCTTTGTAGGAACTTCTCTGGGGACTTATCCCTTTTGCAGGGAATGGAGGCCAAGTATGTACTATTCAGGAAAGAACTGGCTCCAGTGAAATAGTCCAGCTTGTACCCCAACCAACTCCAAGGCCAACTTTCCACTTCTCTTTTTGCAACCCTCTTCCACAAATATCTTAGCTCTGCCATTAGTTTTTCTGTCTGATTTCCGAACATTTTTCTTGAAAGGCTCTGTTCTTCCTGGTGCTCCCATTGAGGAACAGCCCACCATGTACTTTCAAAGCTAGATCTTCATTCCTTTCCCATGACATGTTTTTCTCTTGTTCCTTGATAAATCCTATTGAGGCATAACTAATACTGTAATCAAACACACTTCCATACTCCTTCGAGAATACAGAAAAGTTACATTTCCTAGCTTCCTTTGCCATTTAGTGGAGCCATGAGGCTATTTATAACTAGTTTGATATGGATAGCAGTGATGTAAGGCAATTCTTGGCTGACTCTTAAAACCTCTTGAGAGATCTATATTCTGTGTCGTTCCTCATTGTGAAGATGAAGATAATCCATCGAAGATTCAGAAGAAGTCTGAGGTCCTAAGGAATAGTAGAACCCCTAAATTGATGTGGATGAGGATACCAAATCACTGTGTGAGCAATAGCTACTCCGTAGAGCTGCCTGACTATGAACATCTGAATTGGACTTTGCATAAGCAGGAAATGAACTTTATGCTTATCCATTTAGATTTAGTTACTTTTTATTCCTATAGAATAATATAGCCAACCTTAATGTTAACACTTGCTCATACTTCAAAATCTACTTAAGGCATTCTTGCCTCTGTCTAGCTCTCCTGAGTACCGTACACAGGTAAGGTTAACCCAAATTAATGTCTCCCTTGGAAATGTCCTTATTACAATATATCATAAACATTTTCCCACATCCCTTTCTCTCCCACTAGACTGCAAGTAGTGCAAGAGCAGGGTGTTGACTTGTTCATCTTTGTAAATTTACTGCTGATCACTGCATCTAAAACATTCCAGGCTGTCCTGTAAAAGGGTGAAATCTATACTAGAAGAAAATCTGTTTCACCAAAATATATGTTACTGTATATTACTTCTCAGATAGAACTAGAGGGAAAAGAAGCCTGGATCCAGTGGATCTGAAGGGCAGGTTCAATTCTCAACAGCCTCCTCTGGGCAGTAAGAAGGCTTGATATCCTCATGGAAGTATTTGTATTTTTTTTCCTCTTTACAGTCTCACGTGAGCATGATTATAGACAAATGGCCAAAGATGGCCAAAGATGAGTACAAACCCTTTGAAGGCATGGCTTGTCTTTCCAGAGATGCTGTCCTTCCTGGATACCACACTGGGGAAGTGACAGTGATCTTCATCTCTGACCCAAGACCAGGCATTAAGCAGTCATGACAGAGATTCCCTGCCCTGTATTTTCTGTTCAAGAATAAAATTCCTTTGGAGCAGCCCAGAAAAGATGAAAGTCCAATGCCCAGCTGCAGAGCTGGAAGGGAGCACATAGGAGTGGCCTAGGAGGATCTGTTCCATGGTGCTGCCTTTTCTAGGAAATGTATTGCGTGCTTTGCATGGCTTTCTCAGGGTGGAGGGCTCTAATGTACAAATGTGTGCACACAGCAGTTTCTGAGATGTGGGTTTTCTCTCTTTTTACGGTAACTCAAGGAAAGTCAATGCATTTAGAAACCAGAGTGGTTTTCTTCAGATATTCAAGTTACATTTTTACTTCCCCAGGGAACTCTCAATCTCCTCATCTAATTGGTCATGAACTTGTGAAAACAAAAAAAGAGAAGGATTATCCTGAATCATTTACCATGAACTTGGACTGAGTGTAAAAAGTTGAAGATAAGTGTAACTGCTAAAAAATCAGAGTGGTGGAATTATCATAATATTGCTCCACACAGCTACAAGTTTCATAAAATGCAAAGACTGGCTCCATCGTGCGTGAAGACCACAAGCACCAGTGAATATTTGCAATGAGTTCCATGCAATGAGTTCCTGAAACACACTGTACACACTTATGTAATCTCTTACGTTCTGTTTTAGGAGAAGGATGAAAATAGTTACAGTTTATAAAGTATCTACGGTATGCTGGTCACTATTCATTCCTTAACAGCTATTTACTAAGTGCTTTCCATAAACTGGCAACTACAACTTACAAAGTTGAGTAAGATTTGATTCTTGACCATAAGGAGATCACATTATTCAAACTGAAACTTGGAAAAAATTATTTTGCACTGGAGGTTGCAAGATAAGATGACTTGAGAGTAGAAGAGGGGATGAGGGATGTTCTTGCCAAGAAATGGGATTT